>NC_058023.1:14227463-14535304 GCF_019176455.1 Solea senegalensis
GAACGTGTGCAGGAATGTCTAAGATTGAAAAAATAAGCATCTCAACCCATATCTGGACTATTTTTATGACACCTCAGTTATTCTTGGAGTTAATTCTTTTCTTTAGAGATCACTAGTCTCTCTGTCTGTTGTTCATCAAATAAACACTGTATAGATACATCAGGATATACAGTATAGAGATTTTTTTTTAAAAAGGGTGAGTGAAGAGAAGCCAGTGTATGTACAATGATCATTTCACAGGTCATCACAGTTAAATGCATTCCCTTTAGCCATTGTAATCCCTCAGTAGACACACAATCAATTCCCATAGGGCTTAATTATCACTAAGTGCTGAGAATGGAAGACAGGAGGCAGTCTTAATGCATTATGACCAATGTCAAAAGCATTCCATACTGCCAGTCAGAAAGACAGGAAGGAACAATGGTTCATCATAATATACATGAAGTTTCCCTTTTCTTCCAGAAGCCAAGTAATTAAAGCCTGATTGATTTCTAAGGCTTCTTTCACGTCATTTATAAATAGAGTGTAGTTTATATTCAAGACAAAGCAGGAAAAATAATATGCAACTATCCTCTTCATCAATATTCACAGACACAAATAGACAGTGTGACCTTAATAAATTTGATAACATGCGTTCCTTTAACTGTGCCACATGAGAGCTGCATACGATTACAATGTGAGATGAAATGGTGTTTGTATAACAACACCTTTATTATTCATATGTTTCACTCTGAAGTGGTCTCCTCATTAATCTAGGCTAATTATGACTATAACGCATTGCCGACTGGATAGCGGAAACATGCTTGAAGAGAAAACGCTCTCTCACAGACACTCAAAACAAGTACAGAGGCTGCGTAATTTACACCAAGCTGCCCTAGATAATGGAGAGGCTTGTTTGTGCTCATGTATGGATCTTATGTACATGACTTAGTTTACACCTCGTCACTCTTTGCTTCACTCTAAATGCAAATCGGGTGAAATTAGGCGTCAGGTGACAAGTCACTCCAGTGACCAAAAATTTAATCAAATAACTTTTTGAATCCTCTTTAAGCTACAGTGATTATATTGTCCACGTGAGAGACACCAGAGACATGATGAAAACATCATAACAAGTATCAAGAGGAATTGTTTGCTTCAATAACACTGCATGTATGCCACAGGATAAACAATACCAATGCATTAATTAGTGTCCATTCAAGTTAGCCAGACAGAAATATGATATTATTTTATCAATAAAGGTTACATAAGCGGTAAAGTAGCTGTTCACCCTATGAAAGGAACATGGTCAGTTGACAAGGAACTAAATGCATGAAAACCTGCTTTAAAGTGGTAAATAAAGAGTTGAAACAATTAACTTTAATCTAATAGGTAAGTGGTTGAAATGTGCTACTTAGAAGTATAAATGCAAACGTGACCAAACGATGACAGATCTGGTTTTTCAAAGCAAACATAGCCGTTTCATAATAATTGATTATTGTGCATAATTAGATCCAGTTAAAAATCCATTAAGGTGAGCACATTTGGAACAGATGGTGTTGGTGAATGGGTACTTGAATTCCTCCCGCAAGGCTGTGCCGGACATGTGGACTGCAACTACCTCGACACTGAATTGCAGTTCTCAAAATAATTGATGAATATGCCATCAATATCATATTATGAACATACATCTGTAATGGGCCACGGTAAGGGCAGAGCAGAACACCACTGACTTGAATGTGTAGATATACTGAGCGTCTTAAAGTTAAACACACACTGAAGACTACATTGTCAATATATCTATAATTAGACTTGTGCGAGCCACAGTTCACCTCAGAGACAATATGTACTTCACTAATGCCAGTAAAAACATTAAATTCCCAGGGAGGCCTGCTGGCAGACTGCTACTAGCTCTTTGAAAGTAAGTTAGGAAATTTAATCAGGTTGTTTTGATCCAGTTTGCACATTAACTATTGATATCTCAAGCCTTGTGCGATTACATGGTGTGGTAAGACTAATTACATTATAATACTAATTACATTCCTTAGGGTCGCATCAAATTGTTGGTTGTCATTTCCATACCAAACTAACATCCAAGGGGCAGGGTGTGCATAATTAGCTTACAAAATTAAATGTGAGCACATTGCATTACACTGTACTTACGTTGCCTACAACCCTGAGCTCTTTTTTCATCTGTATTGATCACAATAAAGCAGTTGTGTGTGAGCTCTTCTTAAATAAGCAGATCACCCATACAGAAAGATACTGAGCTTGTATTTTGATCCATATAGTGCATAAACAGGGTATCATTTGCTTTCATTTCCAGAATGGAGTGCCTTATTATTCTGGTTCTGCTGTATGACACTTCTGGGTTGTGTCCCAGTAGAGAACCTAGCTGAAACTGGGTCGAATGTTAAATTGGCTGTGGAATAAAGAACAGAGCAGAAATACCTCAAATGGATGCTTGATGTTCTCAAACAAGGTACGAAGGAAACAGAAATTTCATCTCATTAAATGACATGTTCATCAAATTAAAAGCTTTAGATTCATTTATAAAAGAACATATGAAGTGCTTTTTAGTCCGGTTTTAAATCAAGTACAATTTTATTCAGTGTGAATTAATGTTTAAAATACAGGGTCTTATGCATGTGGCACAAGTGTATTTCATCACTTAAAAATGGAGTGCTTAACTTTTGATGATGTTGATGTTATATTCGGCCTCTCTCTGGGGAACAGAAACGGTGATGTTTGCTGTGCTCATTTGACAACTGGTTCTCTCAAGCAATACTATCATGTTTATGTGTAAACTGCAGTGCAACGGCGGATGGGTGCAGAAGAAAATTGTTGTCAGTCTTTTCAATTAACCATGGATGTGTTTTAGTTGTAAGGTGAAATACCCTAGAGTGGCATCTCTTATATCATTTAAAAGCCATGTGCACTTGCACCTTGGTGTATTGCTATTGCAGAGCTGTCTCATAGTCAAAAGAGGCACCGAGTTCTAATCACGCATACACTCTGCTTGTTGCACACACAGATGGTCCGCTTACATGTTTTCACGTTGTGCATGAGCAGACCATCTGTGCGTGTAACAAGCCAAGTGTAGGCACAAACTACACATTATAATATTGATGATGTGAAATTAACGTAAGTAAATGATTCGGCACCACTGGTTCCATACTGGCTTTTTATTGAGACCAACACCAACTTCGCAATTGATCACACCTGAAACAGTGCGTGGTTATTGTTTTTATTATTTAGTATTGCATTATTATATGTTATCATAGAAGAATGACACGTCTTCCTTCTAAGTGATTTTTTATTCCCAGGATTTTTATGTTTTTTTGACATCAGTACAGAATGAACTTGATAATATTCAAATATATGTGCACATAATTTTAGACTGCTCAGTGCAAGTCACCTCCAGATGTAACACCTCTGAGGCTCCATCTTGACAGTGTCATGATGTAAATTGGTCCCTGATGTAGAGTCTCTCTTGCCTCCTGGTGCAGGTTATTCCCAGCTCTGATATGGAGCAGAAGTTTGCCACTGAATCTTTTTCACCAGGGTTTTAAGGTGCTACATGGAACACATTTTGGAGTTGTTTTATTCATGTATTTTATGTATCAAAATATTCTTCTTTCCAATTAGGACTGAAGTGAATAAGAGTGACAAGTAACACATCAACTGCAGCATAGAAAGCGATCATTAGAAAGAAGCACCAACATACTGCAAGGATAATTGTAAAACAACATGTGAAGACTGTTGCCTCAGGTTACCCACAGTGGTAGATGAAGTTGATTATAGGGTTTTACGTCAAGGGCTGGGTTGATTTGTCAAACAAAACACCCATTTGTGAAAGTCTCAACACATGCCATGTCTTGTTATGAAAATTGCTTATTTTTTTCTGTGGGTACAGAGAAAAGGTATGACCCTATAGTCTAACTACCAGGATGTGACGCTAATCATGTGTCTTGTATGATTATAGCAGTGTCTTGATTAAAGCATGCCCTCTCCACCATCAAGCACAAACGTTGTTCGGGAACTGATCATTTCTTCGGAGGGAAAGTAAAACAACATTACATTGGTCTCTCGTTACGGTGCAAACAGTGAACATTAGTAACAGCTTTTTTTCAATGGGCTGACAAATTTAATACACTTCAGAGGGTCCTAATAATTGGATGTTACAGCTTACTGATGCTTACTATTGGTTACCCAAATGAGATTTTGTCATCAAATCCTGGCAGTCACACATTGTACTTCCTAAGCTGTGGTCAATAAAAAAAAAAAATACTGTATATATATATATATATATATATATATATATATATATATATATATATATGATGGGTTTAAAAACCCATCACTACACCACACGGTCTTGCAGCGAGAAGACCCGGGTTCGAGCCCCGGTTGGAACAAGGGCCTTTCTGCATGGAGTTTGCATGTTCTCCCCGTGTGTGCGTGGGTTCTCTCCGGGTTCTCCGGCTTCCTCCCACAGTCCAAAAACATGCAATGTGGGGATTAGGTGAATTGGACACTCTAAATTGACCATAGGAGTGAGTGTGAGAGTGAATGGTTGTTTGTCTCTATCTGTGTGTGGCCCTGTGATGGACTGGCGAACTGTCCAGGGTGTACCCCGCCTATCGCCCGATGTAGCTGAGATTGGCACAGCACCCCCCGCGACCCTCTGGTGGAGGATAAAGCGGTTAGATGATGACTGACTGACTGGGTTTAAAAACAATGAGATCAATACATTTGGGTTCATTTTTGACCACTAGGGGACAGAAAAGCTCCAGTGACTGAAACATATCACTAACTTATCACTAAATTTTTTGTCTTAAATTGAAGTTATTTCAAATATAAAATAATATAAATAATGTCAGGGTGCATTCACACAATAGTTGCTAGCTATTTGGTTCTCCTTGGTAGGCAGGAAAATGTACATTTTTGTTTAAACTGCCATCGTGTGTGCAAGCTCTCTTAGAATCAAAGGTGAAATCACACCACTTGACACAGACGTGTACAATTTTCTTTGTGAAAAATGTTTTTCAAAATATAAAAGGTACCCCAAACTTCCCAAACCTTAAACCAGTGAGCCAATGGATCAATTAAAGCTCATCTGAGCTCATCTGAATTGATTTGGTAATGGTGAAATGGAAGACTAATTGAGGGACTGATTTTGTAATCAAGTTATAAGGCTAATCATTTATCAGTTCTTTATTTTTGGCCATCAAAATATGAACCAAATGATGAAGCAGCATATACACATTATTGTGGTATAGCAAGAGTAGTCCTGTGATTAAATAGCCATCATCTACATCCCTCAAGCATTGATTACTGGGGAACAGAAGGGCAAAATGTAATTCCTTACCTTACCTTACCTACAGGAAACTAAACATCTAGATAAGGGTAAGGAGGGTTGATAGTACACTACGACCGGGGATTAATAACAGAGTGAGAGATGCAGAGCACCATCCAGAAAATAGTTCGAACCACAGTTAGAGATGAATAGGAGGGCCTGGTAATTCCAGGAACTGACATGACAAACGTATTATCCAGCCACTATCGTCCCAGTGAAAACTGTATTTGGAGCATTCTCTCACTCGATAGACAGTGCACAATTTGCTAAATGTGCCCCCAAAGCCATAGAATGGAGATTGTACCCGATAAGGGTCTAAGGCAGCACAAGGAGGTTAGTCACACGAATCAGTCTCCTGGGGACATTCATTTCATAGGATAATGGTATTGAAAATAGAATTTTCATTTGTCTTTTAAAAGAATTTCTTCCTCTGAAAGGCTCTTTAACATTGAAGCCAATGCCATGCCTTTGTTAAAACATATCAAGTTCAGGCAACACATTTATTCTTGAGGTCAAGTCTTCCTCCATTTTGTATACACACTCACACACACATATATATTTAAACGGTAATAGTAATTAAGCTGTACAGCTTGCCACTCACTGTGCCAATATCATTTAATAAGACAAATTCAGCTGAGAAATCAATTTGCTTTCTTATGTCAAGTGTTTCATATATTTTGCACATCCACACTTTGAAGCAAAAAGTTGACTTTCACAAGCGGACAAGCAAATTCTGAATTCTCACACAACACTGAATGATCGAAAATAGAACGATGCATTTTTCATACTGTACCTTTTATCAATTTTGCTTTGAAGAGTGAAGTACTTTTTTGACACTTGCCTACCATAAACAACAACTGGGGGTAAAAGGAAAAAAAATTGCATTTTCTCAGTGTATCACAGATGCTGCTTCTCACATAAAGAAAACACATCTTCAGTCATCAAGCTGCTTTGTGAGCCTTCCAAAGGGGCTGCAGACAAATACACTTCAACAAGGAAAAAGCTATAGAGCACAATCCTTCTCTGCCTTCCTCTCACTCACAAGCCCTAACAGTGCAGACTCCACTACATTTTTCACAACGGACTCAGCTGCACCTTTCATTGTTTGAGGTACAGGAAATTCTGCCCAGAAAGAGAGGGCAAACAGCATGCAACAGTGTGCCATCTCAAAAAAGCCAACAGGCAAACAGATGGATGACATGCATCATTACTGTGAGTTAATGGAGCAGTAGTTAAGATTCTGCATATATGCACACTCCTTGTCCAAATGGTTCCAGGCGTTGCATTCTGCATTGCAAGCTTGTGTGTGATTGTAGAGAGTGTGAGTGAATTACATGTGTTTACCAAAGGGGTAACGATTCTATTCAAGAAGAATAGTGGAGGGCATAAACTCTTATCACCACCAAGAAGTCCAAGAAAAATCAAAGAGTTGGATTATTTTAGAAAAAGTCACCATCTGTTAATGCTCATCTTTGACAATGCATCAGCCTGATGGCAAATTTCACTCCATCATGGAGCTCATTTTCCAAAATGTGCTGCCAGACTATTTGATATTTTGTGGAACTGGCAAGTACTGTTAGCTTCTGTTCTGAAACGTACCAGCAGCCAGGACCCTGCTTTACTCATGCGCACACAGTATGGTGGACCTTGGCCAATTTTGTTCCAGGTTGTGAGTAATGGCTCTGTCATTGCTTATGTGGCTATGGGGGAATATACCTTCAAATCTATAATCATATATAAAGTTTAAAGTACAACACAATCTGTGTTGTTTTTTTCTTTGTACAAGCATAAATACTAATATTTAAAAGGCCCAGTGTTAATTAGGTAAAAGTATTTGTATTTGGCAGAAATGGAATATAAACATATATTTATATTGAAGCTTTTGTCAGGTGTACAATCATCTGAATCAAATAATTGTTATTTTCATGACCACAGATGTAATCCTCTATATTTTCATATTCACAACAGTTGCTGGATGTTTCAATAGAGACCACCTTGTTGGACCACCACATTTTTAAAAGGACACAACTTTTGTTTTTTTAATAATAATTGAAGGCTACCATAAAACCAGCTTAAAGTAAGATATCCGGCTGCAATGTGCAATAAATAAATACATCCTACACATTGTAGGACATGCCTTCAAAACCTTCACTTAGCATTAATTTAGGATTTAACCATTATAATTTATATAAACTTGGCATTTGTCTTCCGTAAACCACAACCAACAAATTCAGCACATGGTCTGTGAATGTATGTTATCCTCAGGTGACCTTATATTAGTCCGTTTCTGCTCTCTGTCACACTTTCGCCCATCATCTGCATTATTTAACTTAAGGAGGCTGCTCCCTCTTATTCTCACTCCCTCTTGCCATTAAATCAATGCAGACTTACACCCACAGTCATCCAGGGCTCAGACGACAAATGATTAGCAATCATTTTTTGTTTAGGCTGCTGCCGAGGGAAATACAATTCTCAAGTTTAATGCCCTATATGACACGAGGCAAGCTGAGGAGGAGGAATCACCATTCTTATCTGCTGATCAGTACTTTGGGTTATCCCTCTTCAGGCAATTGATATTAAGTAAGAGGCTGCCAAGGTGGGAGGTTCACTGCATTGTAGCTAAATTATTTTGAAAGGAAAGGCACTGGTTTCGCTGGTGCATATCAATGATCAGGCAGAGTGCTCCACCTATCAGTGCAGAAAGCCAAACAGCTCAGGTTTGTGTTGTCAGGTTTTTGGCTGTCTTCAACATGCATGGTGCCCATTTTCTGCTTTTTCTTCCCATTTCTTAGAAAGGGACACCAGCAAAATGTGCACCTCTGAAACCGATACTTAGCTTACTAATGCTCATTAAGCCTCCTCAACAATAACAGAGAAAATCCTAGTGTAGATCAATGTGAAAGTATCTCCAAGGTCAAAGTTCTCATCTGATATGAATGACTTTATCCCGCCACCCACTGTAAATGGTGGAGAACTCGCAATAAGCAAAGGGATAACAATCATTCTCTTGGGCAATCAATTAATGAGTCCTGCAACTCATCTGTCAAAGCAAACGGATGCGACTTCCTATATCTTTAAATAGACCAGTTTCATTTAAAATGTAAAATAAGAATTATATGTAGCACACATGATTATGATTACTTTCAATAACGTGAACATTGCAAAATCACTGTTTTAACTTGTGCAGCTTCTTTACCAGATGCTGAGCCTGTTCTAATTTAAAGCAAATGCACTGTACGAGTCAAGAAAGGAAAACATCAATAATTGTAATGGAAAACCCCTGAGAAATGTTGGATATCATTAATAATGGGTATAATTTCCCCACTGGCAACTCTATAGCACGATGTGTGACAGACTATTTTCCTGAAATGAAACAGAACCAGATACAGAATTATCACAAATGTTTTATATACAGGAAAGAGCAAAACCCAAGAAACTCGTGAGCTGTTCTGATGCTTGTTAACTGTTTCAAAGTATTTTAGTGTCTTTAATTTGAAATGAAGCTTCTACTTCTGCCGCACTATTGCGCTTAGACCTAATTATAATCCAAGACAGATGAAAACAGTAAAAGACAGTTTGCTGTGCAGCAGACAGTGCCTTTTCACACCCAACACTAAATGAGACATTTACAAGCTTTTCTACCAACTTGAAAAAGGACATGAAAAGCAGAAAACTGAGAACTTTGAAAAGATTAGCTTACCCACGCTATATATAAACACCCTGAACAGTGAGCTCATCCTCTTCTACAGTTTCTACATAACACAGAATAAGTATAAAAAGCAGGTATGTCAGCAAGAAAAGGACCAACTCCATGGAGTCCAGGTGGGAGCAATGCAGCGGAGGGGGCAGATGCTAAGAAAAGAGATGGCGGTGGAAACTGTTAATGAATGGCTATTGGAAACTCTGGGTGGATGCTGTGTTGAAATGCTTACTTGTCTGTGATTAATGACTACTAGGCTGCCGTAATAGGTACCGCTGGGACCTCAGACACTGGCACCTTTTTATAGAATCGCCCCAAAAGAAAAACGATGAAGTCCCGGTTACAGTGCTTCTTCAAGGAAAAAACAAAGGTCTCAATGAGGCCCAGGGAGCTCTAGTCACATCATAATGTAACTTTTCTCTGAACAGCAAAAGTGTTTTGTCTAATCCACAAAAAAAATTAATCACACGAAACATCAGAGGATTTGATTTCTCAGCAACTCTGCCTTGTTGCAACATGGACATTTGTCGGTATGTTGCAATGGACATCAATGTTCTATAGAAAAGGCAATGTGTGAGTGTATGTTTGTATTTTTGTTTGTACGTTTAGGACAACACCACTGTTAGAATGATATGATAAATATAAATACATATAAAATGATAAAAGTACTGGCTGTGACTATAAAGGCGTAAGACAGTTGGTTACAGTTACAGAGATCAACTCATGGTAAAGATACGAATTAGAAGAAAGGGTATTTTATACAAGCATTTACAGGTCTAGCTGTGTCCTCTATGAAATCTTGCTTGGGGATGAAAGTCACACATTTGGTCAGAAAGTAAGACTTGTTTACAGGTCTGACCACAGTGCATGCTGTGGCCAATTAATTATTAATCTCTCTTTTGTACTACACATTACCAAATCCTCAGAGTCGAGCCCAAAGTGCATCTCAGGTTCCTATTACAATCATTTTAAAATGATGATGTGTGATTGCACACATGTATGTATGTCTAGTTCCATACAAGTCCTACGCAGCCACATAATAACATTATAAATTGGCTTCTTAAACGAAAACACACATTCATCTTTGCACTCCAGAAGCATGTTTGCGAAAAAACAAATAAACAAACAAATTCACAAAATTAATCTTACTGTGCTCCACACAAGGGAAGGGACAGCATTTCAGAAATGAATTAATCACCTTAACACAAGTGCCTTGTTCGCATTTTTCAATGTTATTTAGAGCTGATTGCATGAAAGCAAGGTTGGTTATGAAGAAAATATTTATTAATAACAAATAAACTGGTATAAACACTGGTAGTTTAATGCTTCACCTGGGGTATTTTTTAGGTGACTATTGCATTTATAAAGATTCAAATGTAGGTTTAAATCTCTATGGTACTGCAGTAGGTGATTTTGAAATATCCCTGCGTACCTTTTTGCATGATGATTAACACAAATTCAAATAAGATTTAACGACAACAAAGTGTGGTCTTAACAGTTACATTTTAGCAGTTAAAGCAGCGTAGCTGCAAGCAGGGACCTTCTTACAGCACAGTCTAATAAAGGTTTTAATTGGCAATACATACAAATTACTGCTCCTTATGAGCATATGAAAATATTGTTTATGGTGAAGTTGGAGCAAATAATCTTTTTTTTTTCAGTATGTGCTCTCGTAACAAAAACAAGTTGCAGTTACATAGTGTTTCTAATAAGGTCAAACCAAGTGTGATGAATAAATACACCATCACAAAACATTCACACAGCCAGCTAAAAATAACTAAGTTCCTGCCTTGTTTACATGCATATCTACTCACTGACACTCTTCTCCCCATCAGGGAGCCACATATTAAAAATAAACAGTGCTCCTGATGATTATTAATGGTTAAAAACAAAACAAAACTCACTCACCACTCCTACCACTATCACCACTATCCTTAACTGCATGCAAAATTGGAATGGCGGTACTAGTTTAATGCCCCATAATGTGCTGGTTCTCTTAATTCGACCATTGGGGGTTGGGGTGTGATGGGCATGGATGCAGTGCAATGGTTGCACTGGTGCATCTACCGTAACTTCTTCATTTAAGTACACCCACATTGTTCAACATATCAACTTCAGTAACATAATTTTAAGAGTTGAATAGAGGTGTAGGTAAATGTTTGTCTTTATTTGAAACACCAATATAGTGTAGTGTGGTCTACTGGAGTGGGTATTACTGTGCCCAAATTGCTTGAGTGCAACTTTTGTCAAAAAAAAGTGTCAAGTGTGCAGTTTTAGGTGATTTTACAGAAATACTGGCCCTTTTGTAGTGGGTATGTGGTGTATAGAGCTCCAGCTGTCACATAACGTTAATAATTGCAATGGTAACGTAGCTGTGCAGACTTGTGGGTCAGTTAGACTCAGTCCATTATTTACCGAGAGTTAACCACAAAATCCGTTGCTTGTGTTTGTTCCCATCACTCCATTTTCTTCTGCTCACTGTGAGCAAGTTTTATAGCAATGATTCACCTCTGCCATCTCCAGCAACCTTGGGTTTTGTGAAAGGCACTTTACAAATCTAAGTTATTATTATTATTATTATTATTATTATTATTATTAGTAGTAGTAGTAGTAGTATTATCGCTCTGGATCCGATAAAAAGTTGTCCTGTTAGCCTGTCTCCAACTCTACTGGCACAATAGCCAATCTACCATCTTCACTTTTATGATAAAAACAGCTGGTGAAGAGACGAGTTGTGTAACATATTGCTTGATTTATGCGTTGTCTAGAATATCAGAAGAGCTTTATTGCCAAGTATGATTTGCACATACAAGGAATTTGTTCTGGTGACATAGGTGCATACAAGCATACAAAGTTTAAAAAAAAAAGTGAAACAGTAAGAAGTTAAGTGAAACAGTAAAACAGTAAAAGTTAAGTGAAACAGTAACGTATTGTATATATACACAGTATATAAATGTTTTTTGTTTGGTTTTTTTTTTTTTTTTAAAGATGAAAAAGAGCACTACAGAAGAGCAGTAAAGAGCAGTACAACTGGGCAGTAAGTGAGTAACAGTGAAATATTCACCAGGTGCAAAAGTTCACGGTAATGACGTTAATGTAACGCATAAAGGATGTAAGATAATGTGACATGTAGAGGCAGAGGAGGAGTGTGAGGAGTGTCAGGGGGGCGCTCCGGGCCTTGTTGATAAGGCTCGTAGCAGACGGGAAAAAACTGTTCTTGTGGCGTGAGGTTCTGGTCCTGATGGACCGCAGCCTCCTGCCAGAGGGGAGTGACTCAAAGAGTTTCTGTCCAGGGTGGGAGGGATCAGGTGGGAGGGATCATATACTGTAGAGGTGAACAGTGTAGTATCCTGCCAGAGGGCGTTATCTTGGCTGTGTGACGTCAGCTACTGGAGCTCTATACTTGCAAATAATATTTCTTTAGAAAACTTTGAGAATGAGGGCCACACGGTGGTGTAGTGGTTAGCAGCGAGAAGACCCGGGTTCGAGCCCCGGTTGGAACAAGGGCCTTTCTGCATGGAGTTTGCATGTTCTCCCCGTGTGTGCGTGGGTTCTCTCCGGGTTCTCCGGCTTCCTCCCACAGTCCAAAAACATGCAATGTGGGGATTAGGTGAATTGGACACTCTAAATTGACCATAGGAGTGAGTGTGAGAGTGAATTTGTTTAGTCTCTGTGTGTGTGGCCCTGCGATGGACTGGCGAACTGTCCAGGGTGTACCCCGCCTATCGCCCGATGTAGCTGAGATTGGCACAGCACCCCCCGCGACCCTCTGGTGGAGGATAAAGCGGTTAGATGATGACTGACTGACTGACTTTGAGAATGAATGAAATAAATTATTTAAATGCACTGACCATTTACTCATATGGATTGTATAATTCATATGATGTGAACATTGGACACTTCTTGTGATCAGTGTGTTGAACCGACTTAAAGGTTGGGCTGGACTGTGAACGTTCACTCTTTAAAGCACCTTTTCTGTCAGATGTGACAACAACCACATTATCTGGACATAATTGTCACCAAGATACATCTTCTCTTTGCCAGTTATATGACATAATCCCTCTTTGTTCTCATTCACCACAGAGAGCCAAACCTGTTCACGGGTTTCATTGAGAAAGTCGCTTTTCACAAGGCCCCGTACAGAAGAGCATAAAAAGATTTGGCTCCGAGATTAATTGAAGAGGGACCTTTACAAGAAATGAGAGAGGGACAGTGTGATTGTCCCAAACCCTGGCCAGATAATAGTGTCTAGGCTGCAGGGATCCCTATGGAGGTGTCTCTAAGCCTCAAACAATGGAAGAAAAATAACCTTGCTGTAGCCCATGCTGACACTGAGCCCACTCTGCACAGATTGGTACCATTGTGCTACATTGGCAATCTTAATTAGTTTTTACGTCACTATCCTGCCAATTGATCCAAGTCTGAGGTTTATCTCTTGAGATCGCAATTTGTGAAGACAATTTGTAGTTTTGAGATTGAGCAACAGATTCTGAGATTTTAACCTTTAAATTTTATGCATTCCATCCGTGTTTCTGATATTAACCACATCTCAGCAGTGCCATTTTGAAACGTCCAACAGTAGTCATATTAGGCTCTAATGAGCTCAAAAACATGGGTACAGCAGACAGTGTTTAATATGCAAAACTGCATGTGAATGGAGGTACTTGAACTGCCTCTGAACTTAGTCCTTCAACTTTAATCACCATCAGTTTACAAAAGTTCTGTATATTTCATGTTCATTTCAGCAATTTTTTGAACAGTGTCCACACTCTGTGGTTTCAAAGAGGTTGTGAAAGGAATCAAGGCTGTAAGTCAAGCTGCCATGTGCTGCTTCACTGATGTTATTCCATCTTCACCAGCCCTACTGGTTTCACCAAAGCCATCCTTCACTACTCTAGGGTCCTGTCATACATTCTTTATGATGGCCCGATAACCAGGCACAGGATTGGTCAGGAATTCAGCTTGAAGGAAAAGGGGGGGGAGACAAATGCAACACTGTCAATATATCATGGGAGACAGGGACAGATTTGATGATTGAAGCCTGACTGAGACAGGTTTAAGCAGCAGCATCAGCAACCTGTTTGTGTCTGCCGTGATCCTGACGGATAAGCAATCTGCCTGCAACATCACCTGAACCCTGACAGAATGTGATTCAGCCTCAACTAGACATGAAAAGATGGCTCTCTCAAGAAAAAGAAGAAATAAAGAAACCAATTCAAAAGACACTGTTAAAAAGGAAATACTTTTTGAGAATACATTTTTGGAAAATGCTTTCATGTGTGTGCACAAGCCAGCAGGCATTTACATAGATTTATATTTTCTTTATGCCATACATCATGCCATTCATACAATACAGCATTATTAAGGTTTGCAATCAGCGTTTCATAAGGGCAGCACCAACATCAATCATCAAAACAGAGAAAGGTCCCCAAGGACTTTTGAGAGTGCAGGTCTTATGAACTCTCCGTCACACTCACTTGAGTTAGCCCAACATAACATTCACTCCTTTTTGCAAACTAAAGAAGGTACCCACAGCAGCTGCACCGTGGCTAATGGCAGCTGTATGCTAATGGCCACTTCTGAGTCAGCAAATGTAGCCAAGTTCATGGCCGGCCGCCACAGCTTGCAATCTCCTGTGTGCCGTCAAGGAAGAATCATCATGGAGTGAAGAGATGGACTCATTTTTGTACATGCAAAAGGGTATAGTACAAATGATGACATACGATTGTAAGTACAAGACCTGAAAATTGCTTGCAGATCCCCATTGCAAATATATTGTTATTAAAAAGCATGCAGTTAATAAGGTACTGCTGGATTTTTCTGTGGCAAACAGTGTACCACTCTCACATGTTAACTAGATAAACACATTTGTTTCACATTTTAATAAGTAATTACACACTATAAAGCGTTCTTCCTCTAATTACAGCATAAAACCTCTGCTAATAATCGCCAAAATGTCTGTATAAATTGGGTTTTAGAGCAATGAACTGAATGAAAATCATTAAAATTCTGAATGAAAATCATTAAAATTCTTGCGTGTAATGCTGCAGAGTTATTTAATTTACAATGGCAAGCATTCTTTAGCTACATACTTATATTTATTTGACTGACTGTATCAAGTTCATGTGGGACATCAATACTGACCTGCATAATCACTGACAGACCAACACCACCAGACCAACACTTCGCCATTTCAATTCCACAAATTAATTGGATTTATGCCAATGGAAAGGGCCAATATTCATCAAAAGTGCATGCCTAATAAAACATGACTGACAAGTTGTTCTTTATTTTCTTTTTGCAAAAGAGACAGCAATCAACATGAACCAACTGGTTACACACTGGTTAGAGCAGTGAACCAGCTGTTAGAACGGTTAGGCACAATTGGGCACAAATAGTTTTCATCCATGGAGAGAAATGGAAAAAGGCACATATTGATTCCAGTGTGTGGCCTTCACACAATTTCCACACCACAAGTTCAGTTAACACAAAGATGGACCACATGAGGACTATGCCAAATCATCTCTACATATACAGTACATTTGTTGTTGCATGCCATTTTGGAATTATTACACAATATCTTTCATTCAGCTAAAAAACACTCTTCTGTCTACATCAGACAACTTCACTGATGCATTTCCTGTCAGACACCAACAGCTGTTGTGTAAATAAATTCATTATTATTCATAGCCAAGACCTAAATGCACACATCACATGATGAAATATAGTATCATTGGGGAAAAGAAGGAAATGGATTGGATCTAATTTCAGAATGAAATATTGCATCTGCAAAAACTGTACTTCATGATCTAATTTTCTCACCCGCCCACGTATTTCTTTCACTCACTTTGTCTTCTAAGAACCTGAGAGCTCCACCACACTTACATCTGCTATATTTCCTGTGTTCCTCATCATATTTATGAAAACAAGGAAAAAAAAATGTGGCCACGATAAGCTCATTAATCAAAAATCCGCGGACATCATTTATCTTGTCCCCTGTATAGCCATCGTGCGTGCTACATGCGTCTGCATGTACACAGACATTCACAGTGTGATATGTACATGCAGACAGATGCTGTTGCATAACATTTGCAAGTCATTCCTTAAAATGAATAACTACCTAAAAAAGGAGCCATCCTGTAAAGCAGGTGCACTCACTCTTGTCAGTGGGTGCCTTGGATAATTTTGTGGTACTGAGAGAGAAAACTTGCTCTTAATGGCCTCCAGAAGTCACCCAAATAGTGTAAGAGGAAATGACAGATCTTTTTTTGACTGGTTTCTATTAAAATACACAAGTGCCTGCTGGCTCCCTGGCATTTCTCTGCAGGCTGAAAGCCATGAGGGAATCAGACCCGTGAGCTCTATTCCTGTGCTTGACAAGGAGATGACACCATGTCAGTCAAGAGATGTAGCAGAGATTTTCTCTCAAGTGGCTGAGGCGTAGTGGTGCAATCCACAAGATGGCACAGTAATTCTTCACTATCTCAAGTAGCCTGAAGGTGAGACAATAATTACACTTTGTAGGTGTGTTTGGCCTGTTGGTTTGGGGTTTCCAGGTGAACACATAAAAATGGCTGCAGCTGATATAATGTAACATACATTTAACACAGAATCAAATGATCCATCAATATAAAGAGCCTTTGAAATAGAAGATTGATGCAAGTTAATGTCTTGATCCAACATAACATTACCCTAATAGCAGAGTACATGCATCCCAAAGCTGTGTGGACGCTTGCCATTGTCGCATATTATTGTCACTATTTTTAACACCCAAATACAGTGCAGGGATAAAACATCTTTTAACGAAAGATTTACTCTGCCTTGTTCTGATGTGTGAATAAACCGTTTAGTTTGGTAGAGATAATGTCATTGTTATCGATCTCCTTCATGTTTATGCTAATCATAAATCCATAAATCTTTACAAACAGATTTAGTGAGTAATGGAATTAATCGTGAGCTGTTGTGCCGGCTTTTCTCTTCATTCCTCCTCAGGTTGCTTGATGTCGAATAGATTTAATGATTTTAATGATGGATTTCTTTGGCAGAGTTTGCAGAAGAAGAAAAAAGACAAGAAGACAACTTTTTTGTGGAACCAAAGTGAATGTATCTATTTTTCATTATTGCCGACACCCTGCAGTTGTTTTGCATGTAAAGGGGGAGCATTATTCAATCATGAAGCAGATAAATATAAACAGATTAAATTTTGAATATTTGGGAAGGCAGTTCTCAGAGGGAACTGTCAGTGTAACCCACTTTTAAATCTCTTGCGCAACAATTTCATATCATTACACAATAGGACTAGAACAAGAGGCTCACTTTTTTATTCAGGGGTTTCTGCTTTACAGGCAAGTCTGTGATATGATGTTAGTCATTTCACACCTAATCAACATAACAGTAACAAAGAGTTTTCATGATCAATTAAGTCAGTTGAGTGACACAATGCAGGCTAGTAGTTTTGCTTGTACTGCATGCTCCCACAATCCGACAGACTCCCGCGGGTTCCCTTATGTGTACTGTGTCATAACTGCATTGTGTGTTTGCTTATTTGTTGAAAACTCACTTGTGACTGCATGTGACCTGTGCGTGTACATATAGCTACGCTAATTTGCACAAATTATCACTAACGCACTTTAACATCTTGGTTGTTGTGGTTGTTGTTTTTTCTGGTCTGAGATCAACAATATATATTTTTTAACATTGTCTCTTGTTGTTCCACACTTTAATCTCCTTCTGCTTTTCCTGTTATTGTTATGTTGTTTTGTGTGGCTGGCATTGGCCTGCCAAGGGAGTGAAGATGGAAATTTGCTTTGGCTATAATCTTGCATATTTACATTTATATATATTCATTAATATGTACTGTCCCATTATTGTTGTTATTATTACTTTTAAGATTAAGACACTTTCCTAACATACTGGTACACATTACAGGAAGTTGCAGTAATATGAATGTAAAATGTCCTGTGTATTGTAACATGACTGACATTGACATGTGTTTATGTGATAAAACTAAAACTGATAGATTCGCTGTTATTCTAATTAAGTCAAATATGAATGTTTGGCATTAACCAAATCCAATAACTTTCCATCCAACATCCCAGGAGGAACTGTGCTTGAAATATTTTTATTGAAGGACTGTCAAAATAATTATATTTATATATTATATATTTATACTGACCGCTCACAAAGGTACTTCACACTGTCAGGCATAAATCCCATGCAAAAATAAATCAAAGCTCAGGACTAGAGTACATACCTTAAAACAGAAGTGTAATATGGTCGGATCAAACTCTCAAAGGCTACAACCAATGGGGAAGAAAATGCTGCTGTTCATTAGAGAATGACAAATATCACACCTTTTGCCTGCTTCAGTCATTTTTCCTTGAAGCTTTGACAACTCACCAGTGACCTTGACATTGAGCAACTACCCATGAGGGTCAATTTGTCCATCCTTCTCGGAGACATTTCTATAGCAAGGAAATGGTAAAAGTTTGATTGTTTTGCAGCGTGACTGGATTAATAATGAGTGCGAATAAAAGGTGTATAACAGAGTGAAAGAGGTGCAAAATTATTCACTGTTTGATTTGTTGCCAACACCACCCATGACTTTTTAGTTGTTAATAAACATTTTAACTTTAAGACAAGCACAAAAAATTCCCCATTTATTATTATATGTAATACGTCGACAGGTCACTTGATGATAAAAACAGTAACTGTCCCTGTGAAAAAACCCTACTTTGCTGTTCCTGGCCCAAATAACGCCTCTGCTTCATTATGTTCACAGTGGGTCAAGTGCCTTATTCAAAAAGATCACAAAGCATTGTTACAAAGAAAGTTATCTGAATCACATAACATTTCAGATAACTCATTTCTACTCTTGTATGGAATCAGTGTAATGATATATAAACTTAATACTGTGAATAACTTAATTTTGTGGCGACAACCATACTCCTGTTTCAAATGTAGGTGTCCACGCACCTAAATTGAATTTCATTCACCCAGGTACACAGTGGGCCCGTCTCAGCCAAAGGAGAAGGACAAACAGACTGATGACCTGGCATGTTCTGAGTGCGAATTGCAAATATGACATCAGAATGGATGGTGGATGATGCCCCAATTCAGTAAATTTTGAAGGGTTGAAGGCACAACTACGGTAAGCGATGACTAGGGACTAGTCATCGCTTTCTATTGTTTTCCATTTCTATCTTCTTTAGTTTTGGAAAATAAATTATATAAAACGAAAAATAGCCTTTTGTTCATACTGCTGTAAAACCTCTATTTGATTGTTGAAATATTCTATTAAAATCAGATCATAATCCTGAGCCTTCAGTGATCAGGCTGAGTAATGCTGGCTTAACAATTAGTCTTGTCCAACAATTATCCACGTATGTCACTGTATTGCAAATTTTGGTTTTGGGGAGCTATCCATCATTGAATAATCTCCATTTGAGGATAGTACATTATTTGTTATTGCAGCAGTGAACATGACAGTCAGACAAAAAATACCCAAAAATGGCAGGAACAAGTGCATGTATGCCTATTATGACAATGCAAGATTTACAAGCCTCCACAAACTCTTAAGCAGGGCATCTGGGGGGAAAAGCCAATTTGTTCTATTGTCATTAGTACAACATCCTGCTTCTTTACCAAAAACTCACACTTTACATGAGCATTTCATTTGGTGTGCAATTTTCACAGCCCTGTAGAGAACAGGAGTGGCAAGACAACAGCTGCACAGTGAATAAAACATATATGCAAGTCAGGTGGGCTGCATAATACAAATCTAAACTCACAGCCTTTGAAATTTGATAATCACCTTGTTTCATTACATTGTTTTAAATTGTAATTTAATATAAAAACAATGAATAGAAAGGAAGGAAAAAGACTTGCCATAGAGTACCATCCTGTAAAGTTTACGTTACAACAGAACTTTATCATAATTAATTTTATACAAGAAACCAAACCATTCCACCATGAACAAGTACAACAGTGGACAGTATACAGACATGCCCTCTCACATCATTTGTCCTTGTCAACAGACCTGTTCAAAGTCCAACACGGCACAAATATGTCCTGTGCAGTGCAACTTGGTGTAGACAGACCATCAATATGGCCACAGGCCAATTAAGCTATCGTGAACACAGCACAACTGCAGTCTCAGCGTATACTGCATTACATTTAATTAAGATAATATTATAGCCAAAACATGTTCTCTTACAAATGCCACATATATGATGAGGCATCTGTGTTTTCCTCCTGGAAGCAAAATCAATACCAGCCACACCCTTGTATTTATAAGGTGCAAGAGATTCAACATGGCTTTTCCATTACCGTGTTGTATATTGTTCTCACTAAAGGAAGACGAGCATTAGTTCAGAGTGGAATAGCAATAAACTTTCCATTACCCTGTTCCTCATAAATCTTCTTGATTTAGGGCACAATATGTGCACTACAATCAATGGTGTAAGAAAATAACTCCAGCTATTATATACATGTGGCCTATTAGGCTTATTTTTAAGTCACAATAAAATATTGGGATATCATTCCAAATAAAACTTGTAACTCCAACTTCTGAAATCAGAAATATAGCACCTGATCAGCTCCTTGTGTATAAAATACCGCCTTTTTCACATCTCAGAAGACTGGGAAGTACAGTGAGCCACATATGAACAGTAATTTGTCTTCATCATCAGCTTTCTGTAACAGACAAACTGGAAGTATTCATGTGGAGCTTGGCACAGGGAAAAACCCAATAGCCAAGTATTATCATGCATTAAGATGGATTGTCGAATGACAGCAGTAAAAAACAGCAACATCTATCTCTTCATGAATAACCTTGCCCGTCTCAAATTGGTGTGAGCTCAGGGGACAGTTTGGATCCAAGTGTGTCAGTCTGTCTCCACACACACACACACACATATCTTAGGTCATCATAACAAGAAATGTCTTGATGAGAAAGTGGGAACAACACCATTCTAAGATCCATCCATCTTGCCAACAGTCATTAATAACCATCAGTCCACAGGCTTTGATCTGGGACTGCCACTGATTAAAATATTATGTACTTTGAACACGACTTTCTAAGACACGGCTGCTTTTCGGAATAAAACTGGGTCATCACTCGAATAAATTGTAAACTGCAGTGAATTGAAGCTGACTAAAAAACAAGCTACAACATTTTTAAAGCCGGCTTTTGTGTCCTCTTTTACACTCAAATTAGTGGACATATCGAGGATTTCTGAACCCGCTAAAAATAGGTAATTAACATCATGTAGCTGGTCTGCCCTGTGGTGTTTTTCTTCACTTCAACTTGTTTGCAAAATATGATGTCATGAATATGCCAGAAAAGAAAACGTCAGGTCAAGAAGAAAAGTAAAAAGGGTTTGCTAAGCTACAATACATTACATGGCAATGGCCAGAAGATCAATGCGTTCCATAAGGTTGCACCAGACATATAGAAAATTCCATTGCAGTCTGAAATAGAGATGGAGCTGCAGCTGATAAAACTTGTGTGTATAGCCGTCATTTGACCAAGGAGTGAATGATGAATAAGAACATCCCAACTTGTCCAAACCTGATAAAAACAAGCTTTAAATGTGTTTTGACTAGTGGGGTGTTATAATAGACTGTAAAAGAGTAATATTCAAATGATTGCATTCTAACACAAATACAATTGTGACAATGGACATAACAATACATTTTTTTTCAAAAATCAGAACAGAAGAACAAAGTGGCAGGGATCCCTTCTTGAATATGCTTCTAAAAAAAAAAGTAAAAGCTTAAACCCTTACCTCTAAGACCTCCTGTGCAACAGCGTAAGCACTTGTATCCATAGGGTACATAATGGGAAGTCAGTGGGCTACCGGAGGCTAAATCTAACATGTACCACTTAGCAAAATTGCACATAATCTCAGGCCCATGGAGATGCATTGCTTATGTAACTGTATACAACATGTGAGTATTTCACAAATAATTGTGAAGCAAGCAAGCAAACGTTGTATGCAGCATTGAAAAATCCCCATCCTATCGTGCAAATACAAATAATCAAATACAGCCAAACAAGGTGTCCATGTGTAGATCAAGATGCTGTCGAGCAGTTCACAGCAAAGATGGTTATCAAGGTAGCATTTTACCTAATGAAGTGCACCTTTATGGCACCTGGACAATCCAAGTTAATGGGCTCACAGAAATGTACAATGTGATGACACAGTCAAAGATCGAGGTTGTGTTCGATTTTGTGACTGCAGGTGGCAGGCATGACTGAAACAAATTGCCTGATGGGGACTGGGGATTCAAGATAGCATTCTAAAGAATGAACAAGGCCCTTAGTCTGAACAGGCTAATCAAGAATGACTCTCTTGATTTGTAGCTTGGAGGTGCAATCATGTCAGAACAGGCAAGCAGAATTGTTAGTTGAGACTATAAGTTAAGAAGATATGTGCATCTTTGAACATACAGGTTATCTACTTAGTTCCTGTGCTGCTTGATAGATAATGAAAAAAATAATTCCAAGTTGAAGTATGACATATTTATAAAAGCCTCCGGAGGGGGTGAAAGGACAATCCTGGCTAAATCAGTACATGAAGTGCTCAGTGTGCTACTTTAAAGAGGTGAGAACAGTCTAAGGAAAAAGTAAAAAAAAAAAAAAAAAATTTTTGTAAACTAAAGTCACAACCACTTCTCAGTCGTTCACAGTTAGATTTCCTTCATTTTCATTCCATATAACAAATCATCAAGCCTCAGGTACTGAATAAATTCACTTTATCAACCAATTAATCTGCCTTCTGCAGCACCTCACCAGTGTAATTTGTAAGTAACTAACATGGAAGTGATTAAGGGATGGCTCCTTGTTTGTTAGTCAAGTGACGGAGGCTTGCATGTATTGAGTTGAGCCATTCCCCTGTGTTTTCCAAGTGGATCATGGGGTAAGTGCTTAATTACTATGAGGGACAGTTCAGAGGAATTATGAGCCGCGTAAATAATAAACACAAAATAAGAAATCAGGACTCATTAAGCTAAGGGAATGAAGGTGCTCCTCAAGTGTGTAAACAGCTTAATATACATATTTGGCAGCATGCTAAAAATTGTGATTAACAGTTACCGTTAGTACTGACAGTAGTTAGAGCTATTGTATTGCTAACATAAACATATGGGTATGAAATTGGCAGAGAAAGCCACAATTAGGCCTTCATTAGCTGAAGGACATTTTGCAAATGTTTTATGTAAATTTGGAGGTAAAATAGTTTTCTTATTTTTTAGTAACTAATAGAAAAATATGTATTTACTACATATGGGATCTATTTGCTGTGGTAGACTGTATGTGGAATTATACTTAGGCATGTTGTCAGGGACTCATTTACTGTAACAGTGAGCGTTCTTTGGCTAATCCACTGACTCCATCAAAAAGGTGGAATGTGTGAAAGAAAGTGCTGACTTTACTTTTCCATCAAAAGGCTCTTAAACAGCCTTGTGTGGTGATGAAGTTAATAGAATCTGTATTTGGCAGTGCCTATCTGTTATTACAAAGTCGTTTTTGCCAGGCCAAGCCTAAAACAGGTATACGATAGTCAAGTCAATCTAAAACTGAAATTAAGATGGTGAATTTACTAAAAACCTGACATGCAACTAATAATTAAAAAAGGCTTCCAGTGAGACCTGAGCCAAACAGATCTCACTATGATGAGGCCACCAGCACTGGCAGCAACGTGATGTTCCACACATTCATTATGACTGCCTGATTATACTGCAATTGCCATTTAAGTCTTTTCTGGCACAAATGAACCACAGTTGTGCTGCAACAGTGAGCACTTGGATACTAGAAAACAAGTTGATCAGTGAAGAACTGCTAACTCAAGGCTCTTAACTAATCAATGTGCACAAGATGGGAGCAGCATGGTGCAAGGTCCAGAAATGGTGTAAACCATCATCATGCCACGCCAGATGGGACAGACACACTCAGTGCTGCTGTGATTGTCTTTTTGCTGTCTCTTTCCATGGATTCTTACAAAAATGTCTATGAATATAGCATTATCCCTAACCCTTATAAATGGATAGGGGAGACAATAGGTGTGCCAAACTAGGTTTTATATGGATGTGGTATTTTATGGAATAATGTTTTCAAAACTAAGACATATTGTTAAAATTCAAACTCAATTAGAATCAGTCAATCAGTTCGAATCAAAGTACAAAATACAGTGAAGAGGACATACTGCTGTCCTCTTCACTGCACATACTGTAGTAAAGGCAATACATTAAGGTTTTGATGTCAGGAGAGTGCACTTTGCTGGAATGGCCCAGGATGAGGTCATACAGTATGGTATGGAGTGACCGAGTGCTGCATTGTGGGTTGTTTGATGTTGCTAGGCTAGTGAGTGTAGGTCTGTTTATAGTCAGAGGTAATGAGCCTTAAAGGTGATTGGTTTGTCCATTTTAACCTGCAGAAGTTTCTGAAGGTTGTTCTAACATGTTCTGCTGCTGCAGAGGAAACAAGTTCATGACGAGTTAAAACAAGGTCTTCTCATCTCCTGATGCAGAAATTAAACAACAAAGCTGGCAACAAAGACTTGCATCTGCCACAGATGATGACTTTGTGAAAACTGAAGTCTGACAATTGTCAGGGAAAGTGGAGAACAGTCAGAACATCTACAGTATGCGAGAGGAATGAAAAATCCACTCACTACAGTAACCTGGCCACGAGGAAATTGAGCAGTCCACAGATGACCAGACATCCATCTTGGTAAGCAGCCAAACGCTGTTACATTGTCAGATGGTTGTAAGAGCATGAGAAAATCACAGCTCGTATCAACTCATTAAAAGTCTTGCTTTACCATTATTATTTTGTATGACTCAAAATAATAATAAATAATATCAATAATAAATAATAATTATTATTTATTGTTATTATTATTATTAATAATAACAACAACAACAACAACAACAACGATAATAATAATAATAATAATAATAATAATAATAATAATTTCATCTGGATGGTGTTCCTTTCACTCAGCAGCTTTGTTTTACCTTTCATCTTGCATGAGGACTGCAGGAAACATTTGAATATTGTATCTTGCAATGTCACATAATTGTGCACTATAATTCTGAAGGTTTGGGTGAATGTTTTGTGTGCAAGAACCTGCTCTGTCCTGAAACATATTTCCAAATCCTGGTATTTAAATAATCGAGGGAGAAGAGGGGAGGTTGAAATGTAAGGCGCTGCTGTGGTGACGCCACACTGATCTGAAAGGTGCCATGGAGACACCTGTCATGAGGGGAAGAGTCCTGTGATGTTGACGCATCTCTGTCTGCAAAAGTCTGACAGTCTGCTTGAGTCAAACTCCTTGGATAAGTATCCCCTGTTTGTGTCTATGTGTGCATGAAAACCTATGAATATGTGTATCTGCTCATGTGGAGTTTTGTTCACTGCGTAGGTGTGCGACTGCTCTTTGCAGATGTCTTTTTTTTAAATCCAATACATCAAAAGAAGGGGCTGCCTGCAGCAAAGTGACAGGTTCACAGGCAAATTGACTCAATTTGGACCTGAAAATGCTGTTCTCATTTTAAACCCATGAGTACATGTGGATTATTTATAGAATAATGAAATAAAAGCACATTATTTTTGTGACACTTGACTGACATGATACAAGAAGTCTCATTTCTACGTTATATACTGTGAGACAAGTTGGTTCTGGATCAGTCTTATGATGTGTCAGTATTTGTGGTTGGGTTATGCTCGGCACTTTCAAGACGACCCAGTGTACTTGTAAACTGAAGGTGTTCAAAGCAAAAACTGAATCAGATAAACTTGTCATGAATTCATTTACTATGCTTAAGAGGCATCTGCAAATTGAGTCAGATCATCTGTCTTAACAGCCCAAATTCACTCATGTTCTCTCTTGCATGGCATTATCAGAAATGTCACCATTAACAAGACTTTGCCAGACTGCTTGCCTTGACATTTTAACTGATTTAGTAGTTTTTTGACAAGTGGACCAGCAGTTTTGGCACAGATAAACTGGACTCACTGAAGCTCTGTCAGTGTCACAGTTGGAGGTTTGATTTGGTTTGTTCAAACAATTCTATGAACACAAATGCTACTTGGTATAGATCACGACAATCTTTATTTTCTCCTAATTTCTCTTGAATACGTTCAACCCAACTACATTGTCTTACTTGTAACAGAATAGTGCATTTTCAGCCATGATTTGGTACAGCGCTAACTGTGTTCTCCAAACTCTTGATTTGTAGTTTGATGTACTACTTCCTAACTCCCAGCCAATCTCACCTATATTGCTAAATCAATATGTGTGTTGACAAATGTTCACCCTGACATATTGAGGGTGACAAAAATCAACTCAAACATTTGCTGGCTGTCCATTTAAAAGCCCATTTGTATATAGAGGATGATGTTAGGGTGTGCAGGCTTGGGGACACCATCTATACTTTCATTACAGAGAACTCTCCCAAGGATGAGGTTGAAATAGATTTTGCATCAAGAGATACATTACCTCCACTTACATCTCTTAAAATATGGGACATTTTGTAACAGATTCATCTGAAATGGTTCCGTTTGTGCTGGGTGGATTAATTGCACATAACAATTACAAGTCATGTCAATGCTCATGTTGAATAATTCATTTGGATAATTTATTTAGTTTTAAATGACAGTACTTTCAGAGTTAACTTATTCAGAAATCTCAGTGTGAAATGGAAGTGTTATGGGTAGACAAAGAAACAAAGTGTGAGTGCAAATGTGTGAGAGTCAGCAGAGGGAGAGAAGTTATTCATGAGAAACTGTTATTTTTAAATTTGTGACTCATCCTCCTTTATTTGGATTGGTTGTACTTGTCCTGTGACAAAGTGATAGCAGTATACCTACATAAACTCATCTTGTAATACACTGCAATAAATTAGGGCAAAACAAATCAATGTGTCGCTGCTAAAAATTACAAAAGCCACTAATGGCATATTTATATGAATGATTGTTGTGTTGATTGTAATACAAGACAATTCTGACAGAAGTTTGACTGCAAGTATCTTGCTTGTGTCAAACATGCACACTATTCAATCTGGCAACAATAAAACAGTGTACTAGTTGAAAGTGTCTCTCTCACTCTCAGTAACAGAGGAAGTAGCCTTCTCACATGACAACACCATCTCGTAAATGTTGGGAACAAAATGTTAAGTCTGACTCTTGATGGGGTCTCAATGCAGACTAGACGGGTCCTTAGTCAACAAAAGGAATCAGACACAATAACTGAGCAGACAAATCTGCCATGATGAACCTTGGCTGAAAAGTACAGCCAAATTCATTCTCAAGCGGAGCATAAGCAGTTCTCTTCATCTCTACACGAGGAGATGTTTTGTGTCCAGAGGGGACTGAACCTTAAATTCAAGGTCTTGGCAACTCAAGCAGCCAGCAGGAGTAAGCCTGAAAATTAGCATGAAACAAAGGATAGAAATGGAGAAAACTGAAAGGCTGAACAATATAGGGTGGGGGAAAAATGCATCCTTTGTTCTAGGCTGATTACATTAGCTGTATTCCTGTGAGCACTGGATGCTGCTATTTTGCCTCCATGGAAAGACATTTGAAAATGTACAACAGAGTCCAATAAAATCCATGAAATTAGTAAATGGCCAGTACTATTTTATTTTACATTGTGATGGTTATTTTAACAAAACTATTGTGAGGCATTAGGAATTCTAGTAACCACTAACTACATTCTACTAGGCACAAACCATGTACATGCAAGTAAATGGTATGTATTTACAGTGCCCTCCTATAGTATTGGAATAGTGAGGCCAATTCCTTTATTTTTGCCATAGACTGAAAACATTTGGGTTTGACATCAAAAGATGAATATATGAGCCTTTCAGCTTTTAATTCAAGGTATTTACATCTGGATCTGATACACAATATATAAGATAGCACATTTTATTTGAACCCACCCATTTTTCATGTGAGCAAAAATATTGGAACAGATGGACTTAAAAAGGATTAAAGTGAATAAGACTAAATATTTAGTTGCAAATCCTTTGCTTTCAATAACTGCATCAAGCCTGTGACCCAATGACATCACCAAACTTCTGTGATGACTTCTATGATTCTTCCAGGCTTTCACCGCAGCCTCTTTTAGTTGTTTGTTTTGGGGGTTTACTCCTTTCAGTCTCCTCTTTAGCAGGTAAAATGTGTGCTCTATTGGGTTTAAGTGTGGAGATTGACTTGGCCAGTCAAAAACCTTCTACTTCTTGCCCCTGATGAACTCCCTTGTGTTTGGGGTCGTTATCTTGCTGCTTGATGAAGGATCTCTTCATCATGCTGCCGCCATCATGTATTACATCAACAATGAGCCCATCCCAGAAGAAGTCATGCAAGCCCAAATCATGACATTACTTCCACCGTGCTTCACAGATGAGCTTGTATGTTTGGGATCACGAGCAGATCATTTCTTTCTCCAAACTTTAGCCTTTCCATCACTTTGGTAAAAGTTCATTGTTGTCTTTGTCATCAACTGCTGATGTTTTCCTTAGTCTACCTGTTTGACATCTGTTGCTTAGTACACCAGTGGTTTCTTTCTTCTTAAGGACATTACAAATGGTACCTTCTATGGCCAATGGTTGCGCAATGGCTCTGATTGATTTACCATCTCTCAAAAATGGGTGGGTTCAAACTAAATGTGCTGTCTTCTATGTTGTGTATCATGTAAATACCTGGAAGTAAAAGTTGAAATGTTGATGTTTTGTCTTATATTCATCTTTTGAAAGGCCTCACTGTTCCCATACTATACGTGGGCACTGTATATTGAGCATTTCTAGACCATTCAAAGCTGCTTTTACACACTACGGTTTTTGCCAATTCACTCACCCATTTACACACAGCCTGTACAGGAGTGAGGAGCAACATGAGGTTAAGTGTTATGCCCCAAAGACACATCAGCATCTCAAACCCACAACCTTCCTGTTGAAAGACCACTCACTCTACCACTGAACCACTGTTGCCCCCCCAAGTATGTGATAGACATTTGTTCACATAAAAATATATCGTTCACAAATTCAATCAAGAGGCAGACATGTGAGTCACATTCTGCAGATCATATTCATAGTATTTCTTTTTAAATTCACAACAAAATTGGCAAAAGTATTCAACACACAGTACCAACAGACATGTTTGCTGTGTTTACATCGCTAACCCAGTCAATACCAAAGTATTTCAGCCACAAATTTAAATCTAAAAAGGACTTGTGAAAAGGCAATGTGAAAGAGAGCTACTACTCCTTGTCATACAATCATCTGCATCCGTCACACTTTCCATTTGCAGGCCCCTATTATGTCACACAGATGTGTGAGCACAGTTATTGAGAGAAAAGCAGAGATGGACAAGGATGGGATGGGGTCTGGAAGTGAGAAATCAAGCATTGACAAAATAAAAGATAGTAAGATAAATGGGATCAAAATAAAGAGAGCAGAAAAGTGGAAGCTGGGTAGCAGGGTGGAAACAAAATGGGAAGCAAATAAAGAAAACCACCAAGACAAGGGGACTTAATAGCTGTGTCTGAAACCTTTGAAATTCAATATCAGCATCTCCAGTTCGCATTTTAAATGTAATTTAGACGGCCATAAAAACAGCATTTTGTTTTACAACAGCAAATTTTCTGAAGTCCTGTATCCACAAACAATACATATTGTGTGTTACTGGATAAAAATGTAATCATGGATGAGGAGTATGAGGTATTGTTTGAAAATTGGCTCAAGCTAAAAATACTGTCAACATTTTACCACATTTACAGAAATATTTGTTACATATAGTATGTTACATTAAATCAAAATTAAAACGCTAAATCTAAATGTTCTGGGTGAAACTAAATATTTAGCTAATATGCAAATTCACAATTCCAATGACCAAAAGTTCTACCACTTAACACTTACACTTTACTGCCAGTCACAGTAGGTCCGTAACATTAATATGCCCAGCAGTCAAAAACAAAACAAATGTGCTATGCATGAAGTGCATTGATGCTAAAAGCAAATCTGTACTTGCCTAACATTAGCTAGTTTTAGTAAGTTAGGCTTAAGAACCTTTAATTAAAATTAAATTTACCCAAACATGTGTTTGTTATTGTTGGTTGTTATTATTACGCTAATGCATGTTTGGGTTCATTTCATCCAGTAAGTTGGTTTTAATTCATTATTTGATTCTATTTATACAGTCTGACCATCTCAAGCTTTTATTTTGTTACTTCTTGTTATCAGCAGTGTGAATTAGCTAAATATTTTGTTTCACCCAGGACATGTAGATGCATCTTTAGATTTAACATTAAACATTTATATTTAGATTTAACATTTAGATTTAAATGTAATCTTTAGATTTAAATATTTATTATTAATAATAATAATAATAATAATGATATTATTTTATTATTATATACTTCTGAGAAAACAATGTGGTACGATATTACAATAAAAAAATGTCACTCCATGTCACTCTTCAAAACATAGTTTGAAGCTAAATGTGGCAAAATGTGGATGTTATTTTCAGCTTAAATAATAAATATGCATTGAAACTAACAAGGTACAAGGTAAAAAGGAATCTATGTCTGACATACTTGAAACTGAAGTGCACAAATCATACTCAAATCAAACAAGTTGCTAATTAAGCCCGGTGACATTCCTACACTGCACACAGTAAGTGATTTGTTATATCAAGACAGACGGAGGCAACAGCAACATTGTGCTAGTAAATAACGATGCTTGGATGACGATCAGGTTGGAGTATGATTGAAAACACATGAAAAGTTGCGGAAGTGAATTCTGCTGCTCAAAGGAACACAATTGTACAGCAGTTTGATGGAATAAATGTGTCTTCCCACCACGCTGCCAGAGTATACACACAAACTCCCCCTCAGGCAGGTATCAGTATTGCTTGACAGAGCAGAGTTTTCAGATACAGGATGCAGCATAATATTACATCGCTTCTGTTCTGTTCATAAAGACCAAACAGAGGCAGAGTAAGAACATTAACAACACATAATATTATCTAAAAGTTATGCACTGGAGCTTTAACTGGTCAAATCACACAGTCGCAAAAAACCCTGACGTCATATTGACACACCAATTAGAAGAGTCATGTAACACCCTTGGTAATATCACCAGATGTAATTGCAGAGCTAAAATAGAATGATGGTTGGATCAATATAGAAAACCTTAGAGGGAGAGAGTGTGTGTGTGAAAGGAAGACCACGATTCACTGTGTAGAAGTCGATGTGTGAAATGAAAAAAAAAAAAGGTGGAAGAGAGTGGTGGTAGGAAGCTTCCCAAAGGATACCACCATTTCATAGCACAGTGCCCGGTGGTACCTCCTGGGCTGGAACTAATTGGTGCGAGATTAACTTTCCAGTGGGATATAATGACCTGGAGCGCTCCCACAAATCTTTGGATCAGTGACATCAGAAGAGGCTAGCTTCCATGCCATGCACTGACAGTGATTATTTTTGTCCTGGACCGCCTGGCTGCCACTTTAGTCTGATTGGAAAAAAAATAACATGCGACTACAAACTTTGCTAGGTCATGATATTTGGTTAAAAGAATGTGGAATGTTGAGGAGCTGCTGTGTTTTGCACCTGCTGGTGCTGCTGCACCGGGGATAAATCACCATCAAATATCACTGGAGGAAAGTGATGGTCTGTTTATAAGTAGCAGTTCACTAAAACATTTTGTCTACTTTTTTTTAAACATCATTTAGGTTTGCATTGGAAAATATCACAATAAATGTGTATGGACGCTTGTTGTGGAAAGTAGGCAAAAGGCATCTCCCCGAAGAGCAGCAGTGAGGACAAATTGGTGTTCTTTCAAAGCTGCGTATACACTTTGTGTTTGTGCTTACACTGCAATGTTTAATAGTTACATTAGTCCTCAAACAGCTGCTTTGTTTTTCTCACGCCAACTCCGACTGTCACAACTAAGCTTGACAATGTATAGGTCAGCACCGGTCAATTTCAATGTTGAATGAGTGGTTAGTATCGGACGGGCTTGTTGACATGTTGATCGCCACAACCATCGATCCAGTCTCTGTTTGATTATCGGATGACAGCTTGTTTTAGCAGGATTAGAACTCCTAACTACAGATTCCCCAAGCCCCACTGCTGTTTGTTCTTTGCAGGGTAGTGTTGATTCACATCGTAGCATGCAAGTGTTCACCTTGATGAGAAAATCAACACTCTTGTTGTTGAAGTTGCCTTCTCACTGCAGTTTTATTTGGGAATGAGTAATGAAAAGAAGTTACCCAACAAGGCTGCATACTGTTAATTAAGTATAAAGTTTCATTCATCTTTACTTTACATCTTTTCAGACAATGTAAACATAATACAATATGAGAATCATGAAAATGTAATATCATGAGCAGGATTTTCTTAACAGCACTGTATTGAGTTGTCATATTCATATGGTACCTTCCGGTCTGACCCTTACAACTTATGTTTCCTTTCTTCCTTATAAATGAATAAATGAACAAACTAACAAACACACACTCTGCAGTCCTCATCTTTTCCACTTCTGCATGTTCCCTAGAGCAGAACAATTGTTAGTTTTACCCAGGATGCCTCTGCACGTAATAGTCCTTTTGACAGGATCCGCAGTGGGTGTAAAAGAAAGAAAGAAAGAAATCGTTCATCCAGGAAAAAGAGCCTTCTTCTGTGAACAGTTTGAATTTAAGTCAGATGTCCAAGTTATCACAGTAGACTTGACAAGGTGCAGCTACCACAACTAATTTCACCTGTCAACAACAGGTGAATTGACACATGGAGAAGAGATGGCATTTTCACATGTGAGTGGTTCACGGTAAACGGTAACTATTTTGCAAGGTAACCCGAATATATATATATATATATATAAAAAAATACATATATAAATATATATACACACACATACATATATCAATATCAATATCAATATATATATATATATATATATATATATATATATATATATATATATATATATATATATATACATACATACATACACATACACACACACGTCAACTATCTCATAGCTATCAGTGACAATGCTGTGTTTGACTTCCAGCATGACATCACATCTTTATTTTGGAGATCTCTCGTCAACTTGGGGCAGCAACCGAATGACAGGAAATTTCCACAGTCTCCTTTATTGTGGCATAAATTGCTTTAATGAGTAGTAACACTTTCTTAATAAATGCATTCGTCTGGTAATAAGCCAGAAATGTAATTGCTGGGAATGCAGTTCTCTACATATACAAGAACACTGCAGGATTGCAATTATGCAAATCGAAACTGGTCGTTTTCACGCTTAAATAATGTTCTTGCTGGACTTGAAATGGGAGTGTTACTGCTTAATGAACAGTTTTATCCAGGTTTTCCCCTGCAGGCGGGAAATATGTACACATAACTACATTTCTGTAAGTGGGAGGCTGGTGATGGCTGTATACTCGATAGGCTGCATGTGCTACAATACACATGCAACTATATTTTTGTCAACTAATGACTATTGTTATTATGGACTGACCTAAAACTCACACTAAATGTGATATTTTTTTCCAGGTGGCATGCAGACCTCATCACAAGTCTCCAGAAGTGAACATACTGCTTGTATGTTCACAGCACATTGACCTGAAACCTCCACCACCTCCAGCAGCAACTGGTGGATTTAATCACATGATATGGATGACATTAGTTCCACATTCATTACTTTGAAAACATTTGAAAAGCATTACACTTAAGTGCCAAACGAAGTTAAGATTCTGTCTCAGCTTAGACCTGTTAAGGGATGTATTGATCAGCACAAGTTTAGCTAACAAAGATCCTTATTATTTGCATTGCTGTGTAATATTTTTATTTTTTTGGAAATGTTTACTATATTGTATTTTATTTTACTCTATTCTCATTGTTACGTTTTTATTTTATTTTTACTTATTATACCCTTGCACATTTCATTTGTCACTTTAACTGAGCTGTTGTAAATGTGTGTTTCCCCCCTGGGGGAGGAAAAAAGTCATTCAGTTCAATTCAATTGGTACACGACCTATGGGGGAACACAAAGGATCTTCACCTGGAACATCTCAGAATTATGAACAAAAGAATGTGTTTTATAGACTAAAAGGAAAAAAAGAGTGACTCAAAACAAACCGTTTCCTCTGGATCATTAATTCATTGTAGATGTTGATTAACACTGTGACCTTTACAGACCTTCTTTGCCTGAATTAGTTGGGAGACAAATGCTAAATGAGGAGAACTTGGGATGAGACTGCAGGCACACAGAGATTAATCTTTTAAGATCTCCACCCGGAGGTGTGTGAGATTCAGTTATGCAACGTGCATGCATTTAGGAGAGGGCTGTATGACGTCAACTGGAACAAACAGACGACCATGATGTTAAAAAGAAAAAACAAAATCAGTCATCTCCGAGATGCTGACACATAGGGAATTCTATTTCTAGCCTCTGACGCTCAAAAATTAGTGCAAGACAAGATCTCTCTGAGATTGTGTGACACACACACACACACACACACACACACCACGAAAGAACAAAAAAACTTGTAAATAATGAAAAGGCCTATGATGTTGCCTTTGTCAGACTTTATTTTTAAAATAACTTTTAGAAATACAGTAGGAAGTGCAAACTTGGTGTCTGAAGAATTTAGTAAATTTAATGACTCAGCAAAGTACAAATAAAGTGCCCCAAATATGGAAAAAACACAGAAAATACTCTTACTCTCAAGTGCCATGTGTCATCAAAAAGTGTGGTAATCATTTAAACAAAGCACCTAATAAAATGCACAAAACTATTGGTTTAAAGTCCAAAAGGAGCCAGTCAGAGAGGTCACATTGCAAATATAACCCTAATCCAATGTTACATCTCAAGACAGACAGCTTGAACGCTGACCTAAGGATGAGAAAGGCCACACAAGCATCACTTATCACACACGGATCAATACTTCTTCACTCCCTGACAAATCTCTTCTAAAAGCTTTCAGACTTATCAACACATCACTCAACTGTGACAAGAACAGCTGTCTTCCCTATACATCACACACAATTACCAGTGTCTGAATACAGTGCTCATCTAAAGTCATTAGACCATAGCTTTTTCCCTTAGCAGGATTTTATTGTGTCCATGAAGGACATCATGGTCAATTCTAACAATGCCTGAGTATTTGCTGTTATCTTGGCGATGTAGCCACATAATAAAAATCCCTTCCGTCTGTATTTACTTGAATGCCTCTCCATGGTAAAAGACTGGTACTGACTCTTCCTCATCAAGTAGATTTTAATGTTGTGCTTATATGACGTACGTAAGAGCTGAAGCAACCTTTTGTCGTATTGTGACATACTGCATGTTTTGCACAGCCATATAAAAACAGTCTGCAATACAAATCATCAAGAAACAGCCCTGGCTCAGCAGGTTTGTGTCCACTTGTATCTCAGGGTTGGCAGTTCAATGTCCTACCCTCATGTTGAAGGGAACTTGCGCAAGACACTGAACTCCAAATTGCTCTTTAATAATAGACCAATGCCATGGGTGGCATCTCACCTGTGAGTGTGTGTGTGTAAATGCTGTTTCTGAGGTGCTTCAAACAAATACATTGTATATTTCCTTTTTAGTCTGTTTGTATAATTTACATTTGCCATTTGATAACAGACTTATCTTCTGTTGATTGATTCATTTACAAATAATTTCAGCACCAGTGTGTAGGTATTTTTATGTGTGCCTGCTACAGGAGCAAATGTGAAGGGGAAGTTTGCAAGCTCCCATCTAACTTCATGCTGGCAGGAAGCTGCAGTTAAAAATAACCACAAGATGAACTCACATGTTTCCTCCTGCTTACCTCACACCAAAACCACTGCAGGTATATTTATCTGTGCTCAAACTAATGTACTTTCAACCTGTACTAGTGGTGATGGAGCCATTTGTTTTTGCCTGTGTGCTGTAGAACACCTGCTGTGTCAGACTCCTTTGTGTATGCTTCCAGGGAGGAAAAAAAAAATAAGATCACATGCAGGTCATTAAAAGATTCCAACTAGTCATTTGTGTTGCACTTCATGTATAAAAGTGTCAAAACAGAGAAAAAACTACAACAGAAAAGCCAGGAAAGCATTCACCTCTATCCAGGGTGGCATTCCAATCAAGGGAGCTGATGGTAGTTCACTTGAGCACACATTAGCTGGGAGAACTTTGGCATTTGTGCAACACAAGACAAATGGACGAGCTGCACAGTGAGGAGAGAAACCAATTTGAGGTACAGTTTAACAGAAACCAAAAAAAAAAATACCCATTGTGCTGCGGCACTGTAGTCATTTTTAATACAGCTATGTATGTAAGCTACACCCTTGTTTTTTTAGGGCATTTTTTTATATGCAAGTGTATCAATGTAGAAATTCAGGAAAAATTGAGGTGCATCATCGGAACTGCAAAGATTTGAGACCCTCCTTTTCCCGCCCATTCATTCTTCTTCCTTGGTGAGTACAATAGGAGAAATAGACCCACTGCCCCCAGTACTTCCTGTACTGCAATGCAGTTATTGAACGCGTTTTGCCAGATGCGACGTTTAACTAGCTAGGTGGATGATGCATCGACAATAAAATTCCACACTGACAAATCGACATCAATCTGACAATAGTCATTGCAGCCCTATTATTGACAAAAGTGTGACGCTTGGAGTCAGACTTGGCGACAAAGAAATTTGAACACGACGGATACTTTGGCAGCACTTTATCCTCCTTACAGTCACAAAACTTACCTGAACTTTGAAGTGTATGCTTACATGAAGAAAAAAAAAATCCTTTATACAGTGTGATTATGATGTAAAGCTTCCATCATAATCACACTGTAAGGAATCTCTTCACGGCAGTAGATACAGTATTACGGCGTCAAGCACGAGCATGCAAGTGCTGAGGCCATGATTTCAATCAGCTATACTGGGTTTTTTTGCGATTTTCTCCTGATTGCATCCAATCCACAAGGATCAAATAAGCAGCTGGTCAACCTTATTTTTTGTGTGGTGTATTTTCAGGAACATCTGGGTTTCAAGTCTACATTTTGCAAATATGCAACCATGGACTCCCTTCATTGAGAATTGAGGTCCCAAAACCTAAACAATTGTATATTTTTGGTTTTGAACGTGTTCAATTATTTAAAACACAAACATTAGAGCGCTTCAAAATGTCTGTGATTAAATAAAGCCATTGGGAATAATTCTGTGTGAACCAATAACGTCTGCATTGCCTGCAAATCCCTCTATTACATGCATGTCAAGTCATGTCAGGAACTTGAATATCTGCAGCAAATGCCAAGGCAATCCATCCAATATATCAAGATATTTTACTCTGAACCACAAATGTCAACCTCATCGTGGCACTGGAAAATAAGGCCAAGGAAACATCAGAGTAAAGTCTGATTCATCCACTGGACAGCATAAAAGTTTGAACAAACATTTCATTGCATTCCATCCAATAGCGAAATACGTCCTTCAATATGTCATGGTACATCCAACAAACCAAAAGACTGACACTGCCACCCCTGAGTTCCTACTGCTAGCCTGATTAAAAATGTATCCCATTCCATATTTTCGATGCACACTTGATTTTAACTCGGCTTTGCCTCTATGTTTTTATCAGCAGCATGAAAAAGCAGGCCAGGGAGTAACTATTTTAAAAACAGCAACAATTGACCAGTAAAAAGTGACCATTACAAAGAAATTAAGTGACTTTAAAGCAAAAATATCCCCTCAGGTACAAGGCAGGAGCTCTGGCTACTGAAATACTGCATGTAACTATTTGCTCTGGCCCTTTACAAGTATTTTAAGAGGTAAAATAGGCTGAGAGAGCTTTAATACAAACTAAATTCCCCCCAATGAAACTATGTGATTTTAAAGCAAAATATACCCTTGGATACAAGGCAGGAGCCTGAGTAACTATAGTACTGCACGTTACTATGTGTAGTCATGCTTTACAGGTAAAATGAGAAGAGAGGGTTAAAATGTATAAAACATGTCACCCCCGAATGAAAGCAAGTGATTTTGAAGCATTTCAAGGCTGAAATACTGCACGTTAAGATTTGTACTTGCCCATTACCCATATTTCGACAGGTAAAAGGGGCTGAATAAGCACAACATATTGGTGTATGAACCGTTTATGGAGAAGCGCACGTTACAGTGAACAAAAAAACAACAAGAAAACAAAGTGGAGGTGCACCACCTGAGAAGCCTTTGCTCTTACCTGTTTCTTTGATTACAGCGGCGTGTCTCGGAGCCGTGGCTGTGGTTAGAGGAGCCCGGTGGCCCTGGAGGCTGTGGTTGGAGCTGGCGGAGCGGTCGTGTTTGAGTTTGAGTCGCTGGTGTGTGTCGACTTGCTACTTTTCTAGTGACTCCAATCTTCTGACTGTTGTCTGTTCATCATTTTTGCATGAACTCTGAAAAAAAACAAACATATTCGCTCAGCTTTGCCATTACATCTGTGCATTTGAATTAAAACACAAAGCCAGTCAATCAGTCACCTCTCAGTCACGCCAGAGTGTCACTAATTACAACAGCATTGGCAACAGCTGTGCTGATGCCAACACACACTCATTGAACTCTGAACTTTTGACAAGTGACTGAAGGCCTCTTTGTCTATTAGTGTTTTTCTACTTCATTATTATGATCATTATTATTATTATAATTATTGTTATCAGTATTACAACATTGTATTTTATTTAAGGACAATTTACAAGCTTGAAATCAAATTCCAAAACATTAAACAACCCTAACACCACTTAATTATTTTATTTTAAGTAAGAAAAAAATAACCATACTATTTATTTTATTTGCATTTGACACCCCCTTAAAAATAATAAATCTGACTGCTCTTATCAGACCGGAGTTCCTTCTTTGATGCACATCAGAGTTCTGTTGCACATTCACACCTCCCCAAACGAACCAGACATGCTGGAACTAGGGTTCCATTGAGATAATGGCTGGTGTAAATGCACCCTAACAACGCCTGAGCTTATGTGTGTCAGCAGTTCCTGGAGGATGGAGCCAGTGTTGTAATGTAACAAAGTAAGTAGAATTTTCACATATCTGTGCTTTACTTCGTTATTTATATTTCTGATACCTTTTACTTTTACTCTACTACATTTCCTAAATAAAAGGTGTATACTTTTACTCCGATACATGTCGTCTTCGTGACTTGTTACTAGTAAATAAAAGGTGAGTTGGTTAGTAATGCCTGTTTGTTGTCGCTAGTTTTTAGCGGCACCAGCTGTTAGCCGCCGAACTGTAAGCCGCAGATTTCGGCTTCAAGTGGACTTAAAATAGACCAGTGGCTCGTTGTTTACCGTGTCCGACACCGAGGCTCTGGTCTCTGGGTTTCTGGTCTCCTGTCTCCGGGTTTCTGTTGTACACTCCGGACGCCGGGTTTCAGCAATCAGCTGTGTCAGCTGAGCGGCCAACCGGTGAGCTGGTGAGCTAGCGAGCTCACGCAGATAAACCGCAGATCTCGTCTCCGAGTTGAATTAAAACATAGTGTGTCTAGAAGCTCCACAGACTCCAAAAGCTCCACAAACTCCAAAAGTTACAAAAAGTTTCAAAAATAGAAGCAGACGCAGGGAAGTTGAGAGAGAGAGAGAGAGAGAGAGAGCTTGTCGCCATTCATGACAGAAGGTTCATTTTACTGTTGTTTTCAGTTGTTCGCCTGTAGCTATTATGCTTTCATTGTCAAGAAGCCACAATAAATGTCATATTCAAAATTGTAATTCCTCACTTTCTTTATACTTTTACTTCTCATACTTAAGTACATGTTATATCAGAAAATTATGTTTGATACTTATTTGGACATTATTATACTCTGTTAATTGAAAATTAATGCAATGGGCAGCATAAAAATAAAAAGAAACCTTGAGCACTGTGTACTGTACATCAATGGGCCTCATTAAGGGGTTCCTGACCATAGTGTTATTGTCTCCTGTACATCATAGAATTTAAGGTGGTCCTCTCAAAATTGTTGTTTTCAAGGGCATTTGCCTGCTTTGCCTACCTTTGACACAACTCCTTTGTTGCAAATATAACTTCCTTTTCAAAACAATGTGTGTTTGAGTTAGTCGAACCAAACTCAAAATAAAGCCAACATATTAGTGGAGTACTATGAAGATAGCACTACTATTGCGTACTATGTGACAATAAAAGGAAAACTAAACATCAAATAAATGAGAGAGACTGAGTAGGATGTTGACAAGAGCAGATGGAGAAACAGAGCAAGAGAAAGATGCCAAAGGAAACAAAACGTTTAGACGTGGGGAGGAAGTGGCACAAACATGAAGAATCAGCTCATAACCAGCAGCACAACCCATACAGTCTAAACTGTCATCACCTCCTCAGATGGCTATCAAGCTGTTACCCATGTGATGCTCTCAAACACAGAAAATAACAGCTGTTTACCTAGACTATCAGCAACTTTATCAAGAGAGAAAACAGATCTATTCAGACATTAAGTAATAGAGAATTTTTTCTTAAAAAAGCACCCTCAATGTGCCTGGTTGTCTGTTCAATGACAATGTAAATGTAACAACTATGATGGTGGGTGGATATTTGTTAAAAGATGTGCATATTGCTCATCATCCTCCAGCTCTAGCAGTGGATACTCACCACTTTGACTCACTACATAATGAAGCTTTTTTTTCATGACCCAGTCTTCTCCACCTCTACACCATGTAATCTGACACTGAATGATCTTTCTCAATGGACAAGTCACTGTGGTGGGTTTAAGCACTTTTTGTGTGTGTGTGTGAGAATGAGAGGGAGAGAGAATGAGAAATGGGAGAGGCAATACTGCCATGTTTTACCACTCTGCTGTTCTTGGCTTTCTTTCCTAGACTCCTCTCCTCCCCCTTCTTTCCCCATGACACGCGCACACACACAGACACACATGCACACTACACGCACAATACATCAAACTGTGCATTTATGCCAAGCAATTGAATTCTTATTGGATATAAATCTGGGCGGTGACAAATGAGGCCCCAGTTTGTGTCCTCATCTTCTAAACTGACATGCATCTCTCATGACTGATACCTTTAATTAGCACAGCAGTCTGAGAGATCCATGGCTCTCTGTCTCTCACCTCTAGAGCCAGCTCACACTTACTGAGTGGAGTTCCAGATAAGAACCATTTTGTTGCCAAGTTAACTGCAGCTGCAGGGCACTTTCAGGATCTCCTCTTAAGGCAAATTATGAAAAGGTCTGGCTATAATTCTGAAATAATACACCTGGGCTGAGCGTATACTTGCCTCGCTGAATCTAAATGTGTGAAAGTATTCTAAATTTCAGGTTTTCGCTCTTCAAATGTGAGGATTTGCTGTTTTATATTTTGATAAATAAATCATAATGAAGTCAATCTCTGAGGTATATTTCACCATTTTGTGACATAAGTGATAAGTCAAGCAATTGAGACACTAATTACATAAGAAATACTTAAACCAATATTCGCTCCTAACGTGGCAGCAGAAAAAGCACAGACTCAAAGTAATGTTTTGTATTGCAAATATCAGCATAGTGACTTGGCTTGTTCGGACACAGAATATAGTTGTTATTATTATCATTATTAGTAAAAAAAAATGTAATAAGACAAACTATCTACTACAATAAAGCACTTAGAAACAGGAGGGACTGTTTCCTGGTGGGATTCCTGTTGGTGGAGGAGCACCTTCTGTGCATAGCTTTTATGTAACGAGATTTTGGCGTCGTCATTGGTGAAAATATGTTCATGGTGGAAAACGTACTCTGAGAAACTCCTAAATCCAAAAGGGAAGCTCTTTAAACAGGGGGAAAGTTTGGAAGATTTGGAGGATTTCAGTTCATCTCCATGGTTCAAGACACTGGAGTAGTCAATAAGCTCCTCAGTGGCAAGGTGGTAGACTTGGGTAAGAGTCTCCCTGAACTATTGACATGCTGTTCAGCAACGGTGCTCTTGGATCGGAGCCCGTTTGACTTCATTGAAGCTTCGGCCCATATGCACTGGAGCAATGTGCAGCTGTGAATGATGCTGTGTGGATGTGAAGCTATGCCTCCAAAACTGAGACTCCATTCCCCAATCGAGATAAAAGAACAGAGGCTTTAAGTGGATGAGTTTGGATATCCTGGGGTCTTACTCAGTAGTGGTAAAAAGGATTGTGGTTTCTGGTTGGGGTTTTGCCTGAAATGCTCTCACTGTAGGCTTTGCATCAGATTGGGAACAGTGGTGGTTGCTGGTCTTTGAAACATTTCAGGTCCAGTCATCTATGCATACATTCTTACATACATTCTGCAAACAAACAACAAGAACAAGGAAATGTGATAATTATGTAAAACTGAAATGCACACAAGACTGAGGCAGAAAAGGCTCCACTGTCGTATATGTTTCTGCAACACTGTCAATCAAAAACTGGTTCCGCCTTTCAGAGAGCACCACCAATCATCATGCAGAAGCCGAGCGCCCACGCCCACCCAACCTCCCCATCCACATTCGTGGAGGCCGAGCTTCCTCGGAAGTGGCGATTTTGCCGCGGTGGTTTTAATGTGGTAGAAGATGGATGGATGGATGGTTTTAATGTAGATGCTGCTACTGGAATGTGAAAATCGTATTACACGATCCGTCATAAGCAGCTGATTCTGAATGAACTTGTGACACGTTCCATTCGCATGTGTGCATGCTAAGTATTGAAATGTAAATACAGCACAGTACATCTTTCATTTTAGAGGAAGCTGCAGCTTCTTAGAGCAATTGCCACTGGTTTCTCTGTAGGAACACTCACCTAACCAAACAAGTTCTCATAAAAAGCCTTATACTTGTAATTTGGCATGATTCCTCAACACTGACAAGTTGGGAAGGTCCAGGCACTGAGTGATGATTCTTTTTTTCTTCTTTTTCAGGTTGGCAGTGATCCAGCTGTGACCTTGTGGGAGATAACCCTGAGTTAGACCTATGACAGCTGGAGAAGACTGCAAGGGAAAAGGACATATGGGCTGCACTGTTTGCTCTGTTGCCACTGCCATTTTGACCAGGAAAGGATGAAAATATCCCCCATGACATCAAAAATGATTTATCCATCTTGGTGCAGAACATTAGCCTCATCACTTTCGGGAAGGATTTTGGAGTTTTGGAACAAAATGACCTAAATGGCTGAACATTTATTACATCCAGGTGTATAATGCGATCGTCTAAATCAAACAATATCTATATTGCAAATGTTAGCAGCTATCTATTTAATAACTAAAACTAATTCATCTCAAGTAATAAGACAAAAAGGTGACGTTGAAGGTTTCTATGATAGTCATAGATAGTGTTTGTTAGTAGTATTTTGTATTCGAGGCAGAGAGATACATGAAGCACAAAAAATAATAATAATATAACAAAACTTGAGGGAGGTACAAAAGTTGGTGGAAGGAAGGTTGGTGTGAGGACTGATGAGGAAACTACACATTACTCAAACTAGTGCAAGGGGCTAATATTATTACAATATGGGAAGCAGAAACAAACACCGACCATGTATCAACAGCCACTGGTGCCTTGCACCACCTAATGCTGATCTCACTGAATCCCAGTATTCATTTAACAGCACACAGCGAGGAAAATTCAATATTGTGGTTTAGATTTGTGATACATTTGAATGAAAACTAGGCTAGTAGGAGGTCAGAATTGAAATTGTAAATAGCTGCTGTATGTCTCAAACATCCTAGCTTTATTGCTCCCAGCTTAGCTCAGCCTGGCTCTGATCAACCCCTAAAATCTTTTCCTCCACCTCTTACTTAGTCTCCTGTTCCCCCCGTAATCATCCTCCAGCTTCCTTCCCTCCTCTACTCTCTTTCAACGCTCCACTTTTCTGAACATGCCAGGATATACAACCAAGCACCAAGGCTCCTCTCATTTACGCAGGTCTTCACGGGGCCAATCGCAGCCTGACATTTTGTCTCACAGTTCAGTGCATACTATTCCCAAAGGGATCTATTAAGTTATAGTAAGTCAGTGAGCCAGGGAGAAGGAGAGCTAAGCTTCCGAGTGGATTAGTTAATCAATAATATGGGGAAGTGCTAAAATGATGGATTCATACGTTGATGTAGAACAGGGCCAGGGAGCCATCTCACTTTCACGCTTCCCTCAGGTATTGATCATGGCAAATGGTGGGTGGACATTTTTTACTGTGTAATTGTTACAGCAACGAGCTTTTGGTATTTATGTGACTCAACTCTGACAGCAAGACATAAGTCAGCTCTAAAAGACAACAGAATGAAAATAATGATATTGTGAGAACATGCTATTGTTACAGTTTCCTTTCATGTGCGGTTATTTTTGTCTGGATCTGACCTTTGGGGGCACTGTGACCCTGGAACAATGTTTTTTTTTTGTCCTAATGCAAATTATCCTTTTTTACTCTTTGGGGAGTAAAAAAAAAAAAGAACCTAAGCTCATTATCGTGCAACTTTGCTGCATTACTGCACCACTGAACTACTTATACCTTGGCTAACATCTAACTGAACCTATTCTGTTCTGCCCATTTGTGTGCAAGATACTCTGGTCCTGTAAAACCCCAATGGATGTTAAACAGTGGCTCAATTGGGACTTATATAGGAAAGCTACAGATGATAAAAATGAAGTGTAATGCAGGAAAGTAGTATCAGTAATGTTGAACCAGGGGGCAATTATATTTTATTGCCAAATGGACAAAAGGGACATGGTTTGGGAGTTGTTGAAAATGTAGCAAGGATGAAAATGGAAGAATAAAACATTACGAGGCTAGCGGTAATAGCAGATTGATTCAGACTGTACTTGGTATAAAGGCCAGGGAAAATGCGAAGATGCTTTTGAATTGATTTTTTTTATACACCTATCTATGAACCATCTCAGATTAACATTCCCTTTACATATAACTGTCTGTGGCAATAATGAATGTGGCCATGAACTGTGCAGCCTGGGGTGTGTGGGGAACAGAGGATTCGAAATCCTATTGTTGATTAACAAAGAATCAGAGAGAAAAGACTTACAAAAAGTCAGACTCTCTTGTTGGGCCTCAGCTGAGATACATGGCAGACTAAACACTGGTCCCAGACCAATCCATAACTTCCTGCCTCTCACTGACTGTAAATTATCTTCAAGAAATTTGAGGACAGTGTAATATTCTTACATGCTTGTCTTGCCAAGCATTCTGAACGCTTAAAGGAGACTGTAATGAATGTTTCACTAACGTGATATTAATGGTAGCTCTCAGTGGGTCGCTGAAAGGCCTCTACTGTTTCTTCCCAGCATTGATGTTGTTTTTATTTGTCTGTGATTGTCCCTTGAAGAGACATTAAAATGTGACTGTTGCTGCTGTTGCTCCATCAACATTTACTCTGCTACCACAGAATTCACCATGTTTACAGTTGTGTGTGAAATTTAACTCAGATTACTATATTGGTTAGAACCATGGAATGAGGAGTTTCAGTCATAATTTAGTATGTGTGTGGTCCAGCTAATATTGGTGCTGATATGATGTATCCCAGAAAATGAATAATAAATGCTCATTCTGTGTTGGATGCATATTGTACACCTTGTTGCTAATATTTTCATCATATCAACTTTAAAATGTGACAGCTTGCGTGCCACAAACTGACTGAAATATGTGGATGTAGTCTTAAGATTATGAAGTAAAGTAATGATGAAACGTGCAAACGCTTTTCATGAATTTAATTTGGGTGTTTCGGCACTTTCTATTTCTAGACCACACAAGGGTAGGGGAAATACGCAGGACAAACTACTTTTAACATAGAGGACTAAACTAGACTAAAGAGGGTTTTTTGATTCGAAAAATGAAATCCAAAAAACGTTCACACCTATTGTAGTAAAGATGAATAAATGTAAAGTTTAGAAAAAGCCTGAAAGAAGCCTATAGCAGGTGGCTAAAGTAGGACAAGCAAGTGGCAACTGAAAGTAGAGCAGACCCCCAAAGGAAAGGTAAGTCTATTAGCTGCAGTATTATACCGTTGAAAAAGAGTGTTTTTCACTGCAGGTAACTAACCAGATGTAGACGACATGATGTCACCACCAGACACGACTTAAAAATAGACCATGGCAGGAGAAACAAACTATCACATGTTGAAAACATCAACCATCAATGCCAGGTTTTGATGTCAGCTTTTCATAATAAGGGAAGGAGAGAAAGTCACCATTTTGTATCACCATTCAACAATCATATAAGGAATAATGCAGAGACACAATTTTCTTCTCTGACAGTAGCCCCAGTATGTAATGCAATGCAGTCACAGCTTGCGTCTTTATCTGTTGTTTGAAGCACATGAAATGGAGTGCTCTGTGTGATGTGCTTTTTTTTGATCAACTGTGCACAGCACATCAGCACATTCTCTCTTATCACTCGTCTTGACTGGAAATAACATTGCATTTTCCAGCTGAATACAGTGCAGATATCCACCTTGTCTTGTGACAGCAGGAGAATGAAGACGCAAAAAAAAAAACAATCATTACATCTGGGGCGTGACACATTATGATTATTTCCACACCTGGATTCAATGTAAGTCTTTTTGCCCCCCTAACTAAATATTGCAATGAGGTTCGTATGCTTGAAAAAGTTTGACATTCAAATAACATAGCAATGGAAACAGATTCAACGAATAAAAGAGGACGTTGGGAAAACACGCGATCCAAACGCTCCTCGTGTTTCCACATTTTGCTGTTCTGGATTGAACGGAAATGTCAGGTACAGTAGGTGAGAGGAGGTGCGTGTGGACGTATGAGGAAATTACAACGTGCAAAAAGATTAATAAGACTCGGTCGATACAATGTGGCTGTATCTAGAATTGTCAAGATGCTCTTTATTTACATCAAGTTATGCCTTTTGTATCCCTCTGTGGTGACGTTTGGACCATCCCCTGCTTATCTTAGTGAACTAACTCCATGGTTACAATGTTCTACTTTTAATTAATACATACAGATATAAGCCAAACCTCATCACTGATGGATATTAATGCAAGATGTTGAGTTGTGTCTTGTAAGGTGATGGTGGTGTAAAATGATTTTCCCACTGACATGATGTGAGAAAAGACGATTTAAAAACTGGATGTGCTGATAATACGCTGGTTTCTTTTTTAATTACAGTAATCTTATTCAAATAGACATGACATAGCTTCGGTGTCTCTCCTATTCTTCATGGTGATATTGTGCTGCTGTCGCCTTTATGTTAACATGACAGCATTCTGCATAGGCTTTGTTGAAAATGATCCAGAAATGTTACTAGGTCTGACCTGTTGTCGGGCTTTTATTACATAAATGTGACTCGGTCTTTCATTCAGTCATGGGAGCAATATAATAACCTGCCGGCCCATTTTGTGATGAGGTTGCAAAATGGACTTCACAAGGTAAGATAATCACTTAATTAGACCAGTAGCCACAGATGAATATTTCTTCAATATCCATATTTGTCAAACGTACTTTGATTACTTCTAGTAAACAAGCATTAAAATATTTACAAACGCACCACATGCAGTCATAAATATAATGCAGATTGCTATTATCATTATCATGCTGATCTTCCATTACTGGGATCCTTATTATTCTTTACCTCTAATTGTCACTTTGTCTTAGTCATTTTCTTCTATCTTTCTTTCTTTCCACCCTCCATCACTCTGCCTTATTGTAAAGCCCATTGGACTCATCATTACAACGGGATCATCCACAAATATTTGTATGCTAATACCCTCTTTTTCTATGCTGCTCTAATTAAGGCTGGTCATGTCGCGCAGCCTTGCAAACAACCACTACTGTGCTCGCAGTGGGCAGAGAAACAAGTCAAACAATCCAGAATCACTGTTGCTGAGAGTGGAAGTGTTTTCCACATCGACTGCAAGCGTGTGTAAAACAAAGACCTGCCCGAGTGGCCGCCATTGAATTGCTTTAAGCTGACCTCCCATTGGAAATAGGTAAGTCAATTAGAAATGCATCAGCTTTTCTAACGGCGGTTCAATTTCTTGTCGGATAGGAAGTTTGCTGAAGTGTTCCCAATTGCACTGTGGTGTAAGTTTCTAATGTGACACTGAATAGTCCGAGCCTTTGGGAACAGGTCGAAGCTATGACGCGGTGTTTGTACATCACAACCACATGTGCCAGCTTCCTGTTATTCCTGGACTGAGCCCGGAGGAAATGACTGAAACTTTGTTACTGTCAAAAATCCCTTCATTTATCCACGCAAAAGTATGGTTTTCTATCAGACCCGTAGGCTACTGTATTTTTATTTACTTTTTCATTTGTGATAAAATATCCATGCTATTCACCAAAGGCCTAGTGGCCTCAAGTTTAGATGAAATTAGAAATCTATAATTCAGTTCACACTTCAAAAGTATGTGCCCAGCAGAGCAAATGTTTGGCGAGAGAAAGAGAGGCACACACAGATAAAGAGAGAGAGAGAGCGGGGAAGGGGGGAGGGGGGGTTTAATTTCCTACGCCTCAGACGATCACACTGCTTGTGGCACAGTAAAGTCCCTGAAACAACACTATATCGCAGTATATTCCATTTAAATTTTGACATTCGAAAATGACAAGAAAAAAAAATCAATCATATTAAAACAAGTCTGAAAAAACACACACCATGCCATCCAGTCATGGTACGGAGACTAAGAGTTTAATACTCGATTTTCTGACATGTTATTCGACACATTTCTCTGATATAATTGCTCACAGTGAAAAATATATAAGCTCTTCCAGCTTTTTTTTTCTTTTCCTCAAGCTTCTGTCGGTTGATATAGTCACTTCAAAGATCCAACTTAGTGGGATGTTATTGAATTTTTGAAGGGGTTGGAGGGAGGGCTAGAAAAGATATTGCTCAAGAGTCTTTCACCAACACTAAGACCAATATCATCAGATATTAAACATGGGGAGAAATCACTCCCTTTGAAGAGCAGCAGCGAAAGAAAGAGAGAACAAAGGCAGGAAAACAGAAGATCTATTACCTTGAACGTTGACAGGGAAAAGAAAGTACATACCGAAAAAGGCTCCAGGCGGGAGGCATTTTAAACAAGTTCACACAAACACTTTACCTTTTCATTCCATGCAGCAGGGTTGCATTGTGTTTTGTAGACTTTAGTTTACTAGTGCATGATTTTTGGCCTGACACGGGTAAACAGTGGCTCTTTTTTTGAAAGGTGTCAGATTATAAATCATTTTTTCTTTGGTGGCCAATTTGAAATCTGGTGATACTTATTAGGGGCTCAGTGGTGCAAGTAGCATGAGAGGCAGGATATAGGGAATAAATGTCAATATCAGTCACAGGGTCTTTTTATTAGTGTGGTATCTGACCTTGAGCAGACAGTAGATGGGCCGTGTGCTGACAGAGGATGAGTATTACCCACCTGTAGTGAAGTCATTGCACTTTGAGTCCGGCGCGCTTCAATATTCCTTAAATTGAAGGCCAGATGTGAACACATTTAGTTTTCTAACTGCTTTTTAAGGGCTGACTCACTCACCCCCCGAATTGGTTGAGGGACAGAGACGCACAATGCTAAATGGCAGTCATGAACAAGGTTATGGCTTATGTGCCCACAGCTTATGCTACACTTTGATGTGAAATCATTTCAGGAATATCACTCAGTAAATAACCTTCATCCCGACGTCTGTCACCTATTATTTCAAATGCCAGTTTATGTTAACATGAGAGGATCTTCTTTAATCTCGACATGTGTGACACAGATAGATTTCATTTTCTATTGTCGTGCTCTGATTTGAGACAAGACAAAGAACACTGAGGTGTGAAAGGTGGAGGTGTCCTTTACACTGAGGAGAATTTAGTCAAACATATTGTATATAAATGACTTGATATCTCTTAAATTCCTAACTAATTATCCCAGAGTGTGACCATTTGCCCAGAATTGCTCATTGGACAGTAAAATCAAATCATGGGATAAAATGCAAAATGCAATCAGGCTTTCGATGATATGTCTTCTTGGTTTACTTTCATGATTTTGAGATAAGGTCAGTGTCATGTTCATAGTAAACCCTATACAAACCACACCAAAAATGATTTCTGCAGCTATTTTTATGATTTGTCTTCTGGGTGTGTGATATGGTTGCGACTTCTGGAAAATAATAAAATGCACGTCAAAAGGCAATAAGCTCATATTATTAAAGTAAATCCTCACAGTGCCTATAAGCATAAGACTGCAGGTCCTTTCCATCAAACAACTGAATGACTTAACACAGCACACTGCCCATTTATGGCCTAGAACTACTATTTTCTTGGAATAATGACACTGCTGTGATGCTGATTTCACACTGGTGCAAAAGATAAATGTCTTTGGGTAGTTCACATTTAAAGATCCTAACATTTTATGTTGTATTATATTCTTTTTTTATTGTATTACATTTAAATAAATATTGTTGGAGTCTTTAGCAGACCAAGATTTATAGACTGATATTGATACTGTACATTTAAGCCAATCAATCATCACTGACGACAGTCTCAACTCCTTGGGCATCAGGTTGACATTTAAAACTTTGTTTTTAAAAGAGCCTGTTCCTGGAATCCATTCTGTATTTGCAGGTGATCTGTGGACAAGCTCTTGAATTATTTAGTCTTAAGACTGTGCATTTCTATTGATATACAGATTCATTTATGTATTGTGTTTCATTGTCTTTCCTTTGAATTGATCAGTCCTTTCCAACAGGCCCTATCAGCAGATTATACGTCTTTCGCGGCATTTGATGATACTCCCTGTCAACACATTGCCAGGAAATACTGTAGATAAAAAATATCATGTGTTAAACCACATACAGTATTGCTTTTGCTTTGAGTCTTTTGTGTGTCTCGACGCTCAACTGACGTTTGGAACTGAAGGGTGCTGCACAGTAATGCAAGACGCCACTTCAGTGAGCCTTGTAGGCCCATCTGCCACAGCCTCACCTGAGAACCACATCTGACAAGCAATTAATAAGAAATGCCTCTGGCTGTTTTGGCCACCCTCTGTGGCATATGTCGCTCTGATGACATTTGTTTGTCTGGCACCATCTTAAACTCAGCTGAACAGAAACAAATTACTGAGCATTTTTGTTGTTATGTTCTCAGAGTGGATTTGTATTTCCTAAAGCGACACTAAACAACAGTAAACAGCTTTGGAAGTTTTAAAGGGGAATCGCAGTATTTGTCAGCAGAGGTTCTATAAATGCGCAGGACTGTGCAAAAGTTGTTTTTAGCAATGCTATAATGATATACACGGTATCATCATTTCTCAATAGCTTTAAAAGAGCACATCCAGAAAATACAGGAAGCATGTATGCAGTTTTAAAATAACAAAAACACAGCCTCTACAGATTAACGTGTGACCTATACTCTTACACTCGAAACACAGCCGGACCCTAACTCACTTCAACCTGGAGTGGAACCCTAATTAGTGTTACTGGTAAAACCTGTGTTTGTCATGTCAACAAACATCTGCTGTAAAACACGTCTATTAGGCCAGGTTTAATGAAGACCTGCCTGATGTGGTATGAGTTACACTCACTGTGTAAGACCAACTTTCACTCACCTTACTCTAGTGCAAATGCCAATCATCAGAGACTTTGACAGACATAAAAACAGCAAAGCTGGCGGTGCCCTGACACTTTTGCTTCGTTCTGTTTGTGTACAAAGGTATGTATTGAAGTATTGTTTTCTGAGAATGCACTGTAACTTGAAAAAAGCTGTAAATGTGCAATCTTTATTTAATATTATCTCAATTATTAGATATGTTAAATTAAATAAAGTCAACCGGAGAAAAGATCCAATCTTAATTGCCTAATTATAATGAATGATGAATAAACTCGATCCTTGGTTGAGATGACAAACAGCGTAGTGGAAAAGCTCATTCTGGTTGTTGCTAACAGATGGTCAGGGCACTGAACCATGTAATGTTGGGTGTGAAGTCAGACTCACAGGGCCAAATACATGCATGTGCCCCATGGAGAGTTTGCTTCTTGGTCAAGGTTGTATGAAGCAGGCCTGCTCCTTGGTTGGAGGCTGACAGTATCTATCTGACTCCAGTCGCAAACACATCATGAATGTTGACAGCCAAGTAGCTAAGGTGGAGTATGTCAGTTTGCAGCTGACAGTGTGGTGGATGAACTGATGCCATGTAGCAGTCGTGTTGAATTTATCCATGTACCTGGTGGAAATGCCATTGCTTGGTTATGGACTGTGGATGTGCAGTGGAACTCTCCATGGTTGGGCAAGAAGAAGTCCATCAACTTGAGAGCTCCAGAAGAACTTTGGTCAGTGGCGTGAGATTGATTGCAGTGAAAAGATTCCAAGACAGGTCGGCACACAAACTGAATTTATGAGTCCACCATCAGCCATCATTAATGGAGAGATGTTGAGCTGAGCTGCTGAAGTTGTGAAAGAGGAGCCAGTCTCAGTTTATGTATACTGTGCAAATGCATGACAAAGATGAGTGAAGGTTTTAGTTAGTGACAGCCAGGCCGCTGGCAACTGCAGCAATGCAGGTTGTCCTCTAGGTATTTACAGAAAGCAATCCTTGCAAATAATTAAAATAAAGTAGTGTGCACTACCTGCACACAAAGGGACATTATTATAAGTATTTATATTGACAACATTTATGTGAACAAACAAAACGAACAAAGTAATAACCGTTCAATTTTTGAAAGGGTGACAGGCAGAATTTCTAGTCCTACTCCTTTTTTCTTCCTGTCTTTCTTTTTAAACTCAAACAGTCTGATCAAAACGTCAGAGACAAAATGCAAAGATATCGGCGCGTTTTCATTTCTTCTGTAATTATAAAATTGTCCAAGTTTATTCAAGGAGATAGTGGGACGAGGTGTGAAACGTGTCACACTGGCCACATGTGAGATTAATTGATTGGTTCGTGGTCCATGCTTACATTTTGCACATGCTGCAAAATACTAATACACACACACACACACATCTTTGATTGGAACACCCATTTCGTGTGTGAAGTGTCATATGTTGTGTGTTGTGGCAGTGTGATGATGTTAGTGCCCATACCTCTGCCAATTTAAAAGGTTTGCTGAGCTGCATGTTATGGCTCTACCACAGAGGAGTGACTTCAAAGTTAAGTTACTGAAGGCCCAAAGGTGAAGCTAATTGGAGCACTGGCTCAATCTAATGCAGAGAAGGGAGGAGGGGAAATGCTACAGTATCAATATCTAGGACACTGCTACTGTTCAGTGACGTGGTGAGTCAGACAGAGGGCAAGAGACATGTACAACATTTGGAGTCGGGAACCAAAGTGAACATGTGCTTGGTCAAGGCAAGTTCAGTCTTACATACTGTAGATGAAGCGTACAAGATGATTTTTTATATCAACCTGACAGCTAGATGGTGCATCAGACAGAAATTGAGTAATCTCTATCTCATATGCTACTTTACATGCCTATATGATTTCAAATTATGAAAAACATGAGGGTGGATTATGTATGAGTAATACTTTCATGCCAACAAAGCAAGCCAGGATGTTAAATGGGCTGTCTCATGAAATGATTGAGCAGCTATATTACACACTGCTTGTGGAAGAACAGTCACTTGTCATTTACACGGTCTTTAAGAACCTTTATTAGTTGAATAAATGCTTATTTTACAAATGCATATTCATATGATGCACATTTGTCTATAAATTATGGATGCTATTGTCTATTTACACAAGAGGAATACATATGTAGCTGCAGTATCAGCCTGTTTAAGGGAACCAAAGCAGCTTCATTTTATATCCTATTGTTGAAGTAGTATATAAAATGAGTCCATTTTTGCTATGGTGTACTATATAATATACAATATATAATGTGGTGCTTTGTCTTCACACACTAGAGCTAAGTAAGCCAGTGGATCCTTTATGACACAGTGGCAGCAGTTCTTGTTCTAGTTGAAAATCAATTGTGAAACCATTGAAATTTGGTGGCAGTGGTGGCACCGGGTGTCGTTTTCTGAAAACAGGGCAAACAGCACTGACAGTCGTCTCTGAAAATTGGACGTTGCCATAACTTCTGGTACCAGAGCTAAACTCGTGCTAAAGGAGACACTCAAGGTTGTGAGGAAGAGCGAAAGCCCAAAATATGATGTCATTTATCAATGTGCAGCCATTTCACAAGTGTCTGTCAGATGTCATTATATTTATTCTTTTTTTTTGTTGTAACCAGATAAATAACTGTTACCCGAGTCTGATTCATTTGTCTTCTGAAAAGTATTGGTTTTGATAATGTCTGGACTCATCCAGCCATGAAATAGCACTGATGCATATTTAAAAGCTTTACTTGCAATATGCTTTTAAAACACGTACAGCATTTTCTGTGGTTATTTCCTCAAAGTTGTAAATATTAATCTATAACAGAGAGCTTGTCTTCAAAGAAACTCTACATTGAGGATGAATTGTTTTTAGCTTGTACTACGCTATTTATAGTAAAATCTCAGTCGTAATAGCAAAGGGTTGGAACATATTCAATATACAGGTGTTCTTATCGCTCACAAACACATTAAGCACTAGGCTGAATAGAAAAAACAAAATCATCGACTTTTCACTCAATAAAAAGTTACATTAGATGAGGGAAAAGAGCTGATATGGCCAAGCTTGAACTCATTCGCATACACACAGTAGACAAGCATGTGATGGTCTGATAATGAGTGGCCTCTGAAGGTAAAGCCGTGTCCCTAATGCAGCCTAGACTTCACAGGTGTTCATTTTGCATTCAGTGAAATCGCAAAGCAGAAGAAATGTCGACCTCTGACTGTTAGTCATTAGCAGTTTTGAGATTACATGGGGAGCAAATGGATGAGAAACGACCTTCATAACATGTCATTTGCAAACTAGATACCAAAGCTTTACTGGCATGTTTACATCTGTTTAAGTCACTTAGTGAGCAGACTGTTTCTCTTTCTCGCTCTTTTTTAATTTAATCTTGTTTATGCTTCCACCAATAATGGCTTCTTCACTTCATTCATTCATTTTGACATCAACATTTGTAGGGACTTTTTTTTTATCCTAAGACGTATATTTACATTTTGACAACTAGAGGCTAAGCTTTACACATTTGAATCAACTAGTAGTGGAGTGACAGTTTAATAAACCTCATAATATACTGTACATTCACAGGTAAAGCCCCAAGACAGGATTCTATGCTGGGTTAGTCAATGATCTTCAGGTGCAAGACATCCAGTACAAGCAAATTTAGCACTGTGATAAGGACAATGAAAACAAATACCAGCATCTGCGTTCATTTTAAAGGTACTTGTGAAAATATGAAATACAACTTGTTAAGTTCAGTTAGTGGGATATATTTAGTTTGAAAGTTTGAAGTCAGAAGCCAAAGCATAGAACAGTGCGATTGTGTATATACATACATATACATATATATATATATATATATATATATATATACATATATATATATATATATATATATATATATATATATGTAGATATTGCATTGCAGAGCTACAAAAGGTGAGCCAAGTTCAACTAGCACTTTGCATCAGAACTCTCAAGTGCTTGTCTCCAAGCGGATGTTTCATTATAATTACCGAGCCGGTTGATTTATTTTGATGGAGGGCTGGTATCGTTTCGAAAACAGCATCAGGCTCCTTCGACGAAGACTGTCTCCCGCATTTAGTAGATATTTTTACATTGACCAATACTGACAAAAGCATCATGGTTCATTTGATCATCACTCATGATCATAATAATAGTTGTCAAATAGAACATGAACATTGTGTTAATTACTGCTCCAATACTTATGTCTCAACACATTTGGCTGCCTCGATGTGAGCGTCTCATCAGTGGTCATCATGGTTAGCAGTCATGTCAGTCACAAGCCTGGGAATGCCAGCTGGGTGTCAGACACGCTGGGTCAGCCACTCTTGTATCGAGTCACGCTTCCTTTATCACTGGCTAAGGGGGATGTTTGTGAGTCAGCACGTTAAACACAGCACCCTGTGAACCTTAATGGTTGAATAAAGCAGGTGTCAGAAGCAAGGAAGTCTTGTGATGGGGGTTTGCACTGGCATGCAAGGAGCCAGAGGGAATGCATAAGCTAGAGTAAAAGGCAGTGAACTGGAGTACACTGTAATATGATGCTACAGCTAAGCTTGTTCCTCATCCATAGGAACATCTCATTTTCTTTTATGTCTTATCAATAAACACTGATATGAGAACATAAACCTAAAAAGGCAGCAAAAAGATATAAGCAAAAAAAAATAGAGTATCTCTTTGAAGATTTCTGTTTCTAGCCAAGCTAGTAGCTACAATGTCAGAGTTGAAGTGGACAGCCAAAATGCCACAGAGTGGGAGGAGGCTTTCCCTAATAGTAGTAGTAGTAGCTATAGTGTTTCCCTCAGAGACTTGACGCCACGTCAGTGAAGAATGAAGAAAATGTATGATGTACACTGGAGTCATCATGCTCCAGAGGGGTAAATGGGGGGTATGAGGGGTATCATTTTGTCAGGACAGACAAAAGAAGGGACTTGAAGCATCTCTGGAAGTAAAAACAGTGCTGGTGGCAGGACAAGATAGTAAAGTCTGACTGGTCCAACAAGTGTTTAGTACTTCTGGAGAGGAAACACTGTTGCCACGGGTCATCAACCAGTGGTGGCTGGTGATAAAAAAATAAATAAAAAAAAAGTCCATGGAAAGAAAAGAAATGCACGACATGAGTCAAAAGAAAAGAAGAGAAAAAAACAGCTGACACGGATCGAAGTGACAGGTGGGTGATCGTGTGTGTGTGTGTGTGTGAAAGGGAGAGAGAGACTCTTGCTGTGGCCAGTGTCGTGTTGTTTCAAACCAGTTTGCCATGTAATGTACTGTAAAGAAGTTTGTGTACATGCTCTATAAATGATCGACTCGTGGAGAACCTGTGTGCCAATGCTGACACTGCTGGAGTAAGATGTTTGTCGCAAATGTCTGTTTCCGGTTATCTGGAGCAGGCCGCTCGGCTGTGGGCGGTCGTGCGCCCAAGCATTGGAGCATTTGTTGGGGGGGTCTCCTGTGCATGCGAAAAACCAGAGTCTATGGTAGAGTAGTATGGGTTTTTTTTGTGCCCAAATTTTCAAGTTTTCATTCCTATCTTCTTCTTGTGGGGCGGCGCCCTAGCGCACTCAATTGACGGGCCACACAAGACCAGAAGAAAGAAGGCTGCTACAGTCAAGTTGGTGTGTTCTGCACACTCAGGTCATCCTGATTAGCTCTGCATGGACATGTTGAGAGTATGTGTTATTTTTATGTGTAATATATTATCCCAAAAAAAAATGACAGTTAAAAACTAAATCTAAAATAAAGTGTGTAGTGTTTTGACATTACGAGGCTTGACATTTCTGTCACAGAACTTGGTAACTCCCATCACCGTGCGATTTGGCTCCGATTACACAGAACTGTAAACATTTTCTGGCAAGGCACACGTGTTACCCCATCTCATTAAGCCACTGTTAACAATGCTAAGTGAACTGTGACGTTTGAATTTGCAAATGTCTGAGAAAATAGCTGGGTTGGAAAACACTTTGCCTTTGTCAGACCCTTCTCATCTGCAAGCTCATATAAAGGGGAACATGTTCTCCAAACCTGAATCAAACAGCCGTTAATAAGTCAAGACACCAGAAGGAAACTCTTCACTGAGAACTAACCTCCACTATGTGACAGCAACTCTGACTCAAGTCATTTAATTGGTACAGATGTGTGCAGTCCTCCAGCAAAACTTTTGTTTCATTTGCTGTTAAGCTGCCATTGTCTTAAGGATGTCAATGTGAAAATGTTCTACACGACTCTAAGTGTGTTGCCTCAGAATAATCTGATTCAGAAGACATGCTTCAGGGATTCATTATGCATTTTAAGATGACTGACCCCAAATACTGATCCAATTATAGTCCAATTCTGACTCATTCTCTTATTATTCCGTGGTCTTCCAAGGCTTGACGGAGACAGTGAGCTTTGCTCTACGTGCAAAGCCAAGCATCGGTATTTGGAGGGAATCCCTGCATTTTCTGTGGCGCTTATAGTAACTGATAAATTATCCAAAGAAGTATTAAGTTGTGCTGATATTCTGAATGTAACAAGGGCATTTTATGTTTATCTGTGGAATGTTTCAAATGAACAACACAAACCTCTCCATGTAACCTCAGCCCTGGCACACCAGTGCATAACGAAGTTGCATGTACTGCCTGACTAAGCTTAAAATACATATGGTTTCCTGGAGGCTTCATCGCTCTGATAAGGCCAAAGTGAACCTGCTGTTCAAGCTTAGGGACCAAGGCTTTTGTGGCTGTTCTCCGTCACTTTCACTCAGAGCCTCGGGAGATCAGCCCAATTTAATTGTTTGTGACAAGGCAAGTTAACATCAATGCTTGGCCACCCTGTAAAACTCAGTGTGATTTTTGTTGTTGCTGTTGTTGGAATAAACATGTTTAGGAAAACGGAGAACAACACAGAGATTTGTACTGCTGTTCGAGTATGGCAAGTTGCCAACCAATCTCTCACTTTCTCTGATTATTCTTACCTCAGGCAAGGCCAGCATGAGGTTAGCTCTCTAATCTAAAACGAGCTAATGATAGCATCACAGAGGTGAGCATACTCCCCCGTCTCTTCTTTCCTCCATCCCAGACTCCAACCCTATTACTGTGCATCACTCAGTCTTTTCCTGATGCCATATTCAAAAGTGTTCAGAGCAGAGTAGCGCACACTGTACCTTGACATGGTGGTATATTGAAAATGGTCAAATGAATTCACGGAACAAGGAAATTATGCAAATTTCTTTTGTCTTATAATCTGGCAGTGCTCACAAGTGGTACTAAAGCGCTGTGGAGTCACGTAACTGTGCCCATTGAATGGGTATGAGCAAGAGAACGTTCCAAATGATTCCCTTCTCCTAGAATTATGTAATGACTCATAAAAATCACTCTACTTTTGTGTGAGCCGATGCAACCAAAGCACTGAGAACGACTTCGCCCACTCAACTTATATTTATAGTGCATACTTGGTAGAATTCCAGGTATATACAGTATGTATACATGTATGTATTCATATATGTATGTATTTATATATATACATATATATATGCAGGCAGAGTATTGTGCAAAAGTCTTAGGCCATCATTACATTTGTTGTTTTAATCATGCTATAATGTAATAATGCATAAGTAATTATATCTCAGAAAACTATGCAAGTGTACTTGAACGCATAATAAAAACTTTTTATTCGCGAGTGCAAAGTGCAATAGTTAATTATGATTTCACTTTTACCCTCAATACAAGACACTCATCAGACGTGGTCACATTATTAAATCAACAGGTTGCTTTAAGGCTCTTGTGAAATGAAATATTCACAAAATATTCATGACACATCCATAGAAGGTCAAGGGCACTTTTGTAATTCAGCTCTCCTACATGGAGAGCACAACCTTGGACGATAGATAAAGGTTACACCAAGCACCTAAAACCAAAGGATGATTCGACACTGGCAAGTGATATATAGACAGTATGTCTATATTGGAAGTCTCACATTTTAGTGGAATGTGAAATAGTTAACAGTAGAACATGTGTAATGCTTTATGTTGCAACTGGAAGAATCTCAACAAGATTTGTAAATAAAATTGACGTTATTTAAAGAGGAATTAATTTTTCTTCATTTTCTTTCTCAGTGACTCCTTCAACAAACAACATTTGCATAGAACGTGTGTGTCTTAAAATGGAGTTGTTCCTCTAGAGGAAAATGAGATGAAAAGTAATTCTAAAAACCTTAAAACATCTCACATGTCTCCTGTTTTTTTTCAAAACATCTTTATCCCCAGGACATCACTGGACCCTACAACTGGACCCTTTCAAACAGCTTCTTTATCTAATGCCTGGGTTAGGTTTCATGATCTAAGCTCCGCCTTCAACACAAAATGAACCACAGACATTGTGTATAGTTTCCCAACATCCCAGCAGGACAGACAGTATGTAAGATGGCAGGACGTAAAGGAAATTCTGGCTGTGAACTACTATCAATCAAAGGGGAGATGAGCTGGCAAGGTTGCTGCTGACCCCACACACCTCAGCGGTATTCTGGTCTCCATGCTGCCGTCTCAAAGTCAGTACAGGTCAGTTGCCAACTGGACGATGTGGAGTATCTGTACCTTCTTTCATGAGACCCTTCACTTCCATCTTTCTAATAGATATTGCAATTGCCATTTGATTGTGACATATATATATATTTTTAGAGTAACAATTCAGTTCTTTATTCGCTGTGCAACAGAGGGAAAACGTGATGGACCATTTTACACATCACCCTCAAAACAGTAATGACTCTGTAATGACTATATTCTATTGAGAGCGTAAAGATTCAAACTGTATCCAACATTATTGTAGTTTGCAAAAAAACAGTTGACTAATTGGTGAGCCCTACATGCAATGTTGTTGTTGTTTTACATGGAAAATAATAATAATGACAATAATAATAATAGCAATGTTCTGCTGAGTCGTCTTTTTTGAAGTAATGTGACTTCAGAGTACTTGGCCTGAATAGCTCTAACATTTGCATAACATGCACTCAGCTCAGCGTGGCACAATCACAAGATTATTGAGTGATGCTGCTCAGGACTAAGTGGGCCTGACATCTGGAATATCAAGACCAAATCCAAAACAACAAGTGAACAATCATAAAGTACCCACATAAACTACAGGAAGCTTATAAAAGTCACTCTCTGCACATCATCAACACAGTAAAGGCAGAATTGGAAACTGTCCTGAGCCAATTCTGCTGAATGAACAATTCAAGGCATACACCTTGAGGCTGCTGTGCAGAAGTGGATGGATGGAGGCTGTGTCAGGAAGTTCGTGCCAGAGACTGTGTCAAAAAGGCAATGGATTATCCCCGTGATCTTGTTTATCATTAAGGAAAGCATGGCTTGGTATCTGGTTGTTCGTTTGCCTCAGGGTATTGTCTCTCAGTGGACAGCTGCTCCTGAGCTCAGGGGCAGCTCCAAAATGACATCATTATAGGAACAAATTGAGCACTGTGAAACATTAATGGAAGCCCCAACTGTTTCCCCTGCTGCACAGAGCTCACACAAGGCCTTGCCAAACCTTTTTCTGGACTGAATTAAACGCTGATCTACATCTGCACAAAATCGGAATCATGTGTAGAGTACACGATGAGATGACTGACTCAGGAGCTCGGAGTATTGCCAGCTTTTCCAACCAAGATGTTATTATGTCCCTAAATTTTCATCTAAGAAGTTGGAAGTCTTGCCTCACACTGCATTGCTCAGATATTACAAATAGCCTGAATGTGTATTCCATGATTTTAATCTGCAAGAGTGTTAATACACACGTTAAGGACTCATTAGATGGAGATACTAATGGTAAATTGATGGCTATTGATCTCCACTGCTATTTCAGACAATTAGGATAACTACTTGGGCTTAATACCTATTTTTCTAAACTAATGTATACTGGCTTCATGAGGCTGTGAAGCTACAATGCAAACAAACTGCTCAATGAAATCATTTTAGCAAATCACATTTTTAAATGACTTTCTTCAGGAATTAGAATACACAGTCTGGTCAGACAGTGGAATAAAGTTATCTTCAAGGGCATTTAGAATACTCTCAAATCTGTCCTTTAAATGTAAAGCTATTCTCACGGGCCTTTTAGCACACAGTATACATCACTCTACAATTCACTGTAATTAAGACATTATAAAAATCATGTGGTTGGGGAAATCATAAACTCTGTAGTCAACTCTTCAAGTCCAAAGTTGATGTCTGAAGCCAAGTTGAGGAAGTAAGGCTTGATATACTTATTTATTCAACTCCTGTAGACTGTAAACTGTCTATTTGTGTCATTTTGAAATGCAAACCCAGACTACTGGCGTGACAAAAGTTTCCCAGATGATAGATGGACAAGCATAAGCCAACTCAACCTCAACATTAGCATTATTCATTTCCTGTTGAGTCAACAATGGCCAGATACTTGACATGCAGTACAGGACAAGTCAGAAAAAAACTAAGGAAAGTCTCGATTCTGTTATATTATAACTGGAAAAGAGTCTACATTGCACTGCAATTGAATAACTTTTCTCCTTCTTCATTTATTTCTATCAACAGATGCAATTTCCATGCAAACATATTCTACACACATGCACATTATCACTGTCATAATCGTTAGATTAACTACTTTTGGAGCCACTTTTGGTAACCAGCAGTATTATACTATATATTGTTACTCTTGATTAATGGTTTGCAATTAGTATTTTTTTCAGCTCATTTGAACTTTTTAATAGCATTCTGTAATTTAGTCTGCTCGGCTTTGGTTTTGTAAACTGTAAAGTAACACTTATGCCGTGTTTCCACCTGTTCTACTCGCCTCGCCTCTGCACAGCACGGCACGCCACGATTTCCACTAGCGTAGCACCTGGTACCAGGTACTTTTTTTTAGTACCTGCTCTAGTATAGTACATATTTACCCTGAGATCTCTCCATCTTGTGATAGATGTCCACTGGCAGACGACACTTTAATCCACAGCTTTGGTCTATGTCCCAGAGTCATGACCTGTACTGGATCAACATTGTATTGGTAGTTGTATTGTTTATATGCATTCTTTGGTGATTATTATTTTGCATTGAACCTTCATAAAATAGAGCATATATTGTGACAGCATATACTCTGCATGGGTGTACAATATAAACCCTTGTCTACGTGCACCTGTATGATCATGCCAATCAGCTCTAATTAACGTATTTGAGAAAAAGTGTTATTGAATGGATGTATAGGAAAAGCACCTTTTATTTTACAGTGCTTGAGAACATGTAGGCTATAATCGAGCTCAAGTGTATGCTGTAACACTAAGAGATAATGACAACAGTAGCAACAGGAACGTTAGCTCAGGTTATATTAATTTTCAAAAATCAACATTTTGATTGATTTTTGGCGCTGGGAAACATCCCAGGGTCAGCTGCTCCTCTTGCTGGCCATCAAGCGGCTGGACTGTGAAGTGCAGCTTTGAGCGCAGCGTCCCTAAGTCTCCGCTCTCCTCCTTTCCCTGCCTCTCTCTCTCTCTCTCTCCCTACATCCGTCGCCAGGAGCAGCGTGTGCGCGCGTGTGTGTGTGTGTGTGTGTGCGTGCGTGTCTCTCTCTCTCAGTGTGTGTGTTGGTATAATGTGAGAGCGCGCGCTGGGGCTGCGTTTCCCAAGAAAAAGCTCAGCTCTCTCAGTTTTTGTGCCCGTCTTATTGGCGCTCTCATTGTCTTTGTCGACAGTGATAAAGAGAGCAGGTACCGACTGTCCATTCCGACTATTTATGACGAGTTGACTTTTTTTTTTGTTTTGTTTGCTGCTCTTCACAGTTATGTCAACACTTTTGGGCTGGTGGTGGGTGGACTCCAGGTTCTAATGGAATTTGTTGTGGCTGTTTTGGTGTCTTCTCTCTTTCACAGTTGAAGCGGGCGCCTGTTTTTGGAATAAGAAAAGCATTGCTGTTTTCTGACTTTGAGGGAAGAAAGAAGGGACTCCTCTGGAATTTCTCAAGGATTTTTTTCCGGACAGCTCCGGTAAGTGGACATTTGGACTTCAGAACGCATGCATGCATTTCTACCACACTGTTTGTTGTGAAGGAATAAATATAAATGAACGCATTCCTTTATTTTGATTACAGTTACCGGGGCTTTGCATTCTACCGCCTGGGTACATAGTAAGTGTATAGACTTTTTTTTCTTGCACCTTCTAACTGTGAATTGAAGCACAAAAAAAACAACAAACAAAAGCACATCGTCTTGTTTTTTTGTTTTTTTTCCTGTACGGACTGAAGTGTCGCTTTGGTTTCCCCTCCAAGTTCTGTGTCGTGCTGTGACGCTGTGAGTGTGTGTTCATGGGCGCATATTTGTGCCCATCTTGTAGCTGCGTTATGGATAATGTAGCGCCCGGTGTGCGCCGGTCTGCTGCTCGCCGTTACACTCCAGATGGTGGCGAGATATTTACATAATCTTTATCGTCATCATTTATAACACATACTGCGCTCAAACACCAGAGCCATATTTGCCCCCCCCAACCAAGACCTGTCCCTCTTTCAACTACGTGGATGCTCCTAATGCACAGTGGTGAATTGTGGGTATTTCGTGTGTTGGTTCAGGCAGGTGTAGAGAAACTTTGGGATGAAGATATATGTATATATGTATATATATATATATACATATATATACATATATATACATATATATGTATATATATATATGTACATACTTGTGCAGTCTGGACTCAGGTGATGCAGATGGTGTGTGTGGGCCATGACTCACACAGCTGCCCCACTTTGCTTCTGTCATCAGACAGACTTTTGATGTCAGATTTGGCTGGTGATTGTCACATGTATCAGGCGCAGTCGTGTCAGCACTGGCCCATTCTCCACCACCCCCCAGTCACGTGTGTGTGTTTGTGTGTGTGTGTGTGTGTGTGTGGAACTTTCAATGAAAGTTACAATTGGAAATTTCATGATTTATACACCACTTTCTCCGTGTTAAGGACTATTTGTCAGACGACCACTGACAAGTCATTCATATATAGCCAATTACCCATGATTTGCAGTCATACTCTGCAGCCCCGGAAAAAAAAAAAAGAAGGACGAAAGCCTCTAAAAGGCAAGATAACGAACTGAAAAGTTTGTGTGCCTCAGTATTTTGGAGCAAGGCAAGCTGAGGAGAAGCAATCACAAATGAGGGCAAGGACAGCTCATGCTGCCAGAGAGATGTCTCATCCCTGGCTAGTGTAGAGTGACAGAGGGCTAACTGAGCATGACCATGGAGGAGAGGAAATAGCATTACGGTCTGCCAGTCATAGCAGTGCAAGAGATGTAGGCTGCTGTTGCATTTCAGGAAGAACTAAATGGGAAGCACGCAGGACATGAAAAGTGTGACATGCTGACAGGGGGAACTTCACACCTGTGAACAACCTTTCATGTCTCAATTAAATAAGTTACGTTTCATTCATATTTATTTTTGGTTATACCAAGTGATTTGAGTTGTTTTGTTCTGTGTTATTGTTACCTTAATCCTTAGTATATCTGTCTATCTATCTATCTATCTATCTATCTATCTATCTATCTATCTATCTATCTATCTATCTATCTATCTATTTATCTGCTTGTGTTCCTCTGAACGGAAGAACACCATGGACATGAATAGGCGAGGGCATATCAACGACAAAGAAAAACAATACCAGCAGACCAGCAGAAGAACAAAAACACACGCTCTTCGTTTTTTCAAGCACCATTACATGCAAAGAAAGAAATTGAAATGCAGCGGTCCTTTCGGCCTGTTATCCCCTGAGTATAAAGACACTTTTGAGCATAGGAGTGGATTTGAATCATTTGCTGTCAGGCGGAGAATTTTTGTGCAAAGCTTTCAAGGATTAGTCGCAGGTAAGAATGTCCCCTGCTTCCCTTAACGCAGCAGCACTCCCATTTTATAAACTTGCAAAATTTTCCTTTGTGCTCCCTTTGAGTGACACTCCCAAAACTACTCCAGTCAGTGTTTGTTGGGATTTGTGCAATGGCTATTAGTGGGAAGGTATAGGGAAACTGGTCTTCTTGCTCACAGTAGGACAAACTCTTCCACTGCCTGCTTTACCAGTTAGATATACCCCATTTCTGCAAATCTTCCTCTCTCCTTAATTAAAATGGGTTGCACTAGCGTAACTGTGTTGACAACATAGTCACTATTCTTGCCTGCTGCACCTCCCTGGAGAGAAACAGGAGTAAGCTGTAATTATGGTTTATAAACTTCATTCAGGTGACATAATAGGGCCATGGCTGAGATGGCACAGGGCTGTCAGAGCAGCAGCTCATATATGTGTATATATATATATATATATATATATATATATATGAGCTATATACATATATATATAAACCTGCCATTACAGTCATTATATTTTCAATAAATATTGACTTACAAAGAGGGCAATTATTGACCATTTAAGAGCAAAAAGAGGATGGAAACAGGAGAGCTATGGAAAAATAGCAGCACCATAATGTCTGTATTTTTTACTGTAAGGTACACATAGATTGCGGTCCAAGGCTTGGCAAGCTGAGTTGCTGACTCCCAGGAGTTGGTTCGTAATGAGGATGCACTGTCAGATAATTAGATACACCTGGTGCAGGCGTTTTCAGGAAATTTTGATTCATCCCAAAATAAAATATCCGCGCCCGCCAACATGAAAGCAGAAAAAACATCCCGCTGTCACATTGCCTCTCCTCTCATGGCGGCAATGTTTTATTTATTTATCCACATCTTAATGCTCTTGGATGAGGCGGGCTTCATTTTGTGTGAGCTGATGCATTAGCTGCCAAAGTTTCTCATCTCATGCTGAGCGAGCTGCTCGCTCATAAGGGTGCCAGTGTCCCTCCGTGGACATAGACTCTCTCAATTTCACCACTTCCTTGGCTGTGCAACATTAAAATCCATCTCATTCTGATTCAATGACAGTGCTATGACAATACAAATCCCTCATCAGAAAACCATGTCAGTGTCTGCATCACACACCCTCACGTGTGGCTACAGAGTCACGTGCCTGCAAATAAGAACAGCTCAGATTTGCGTCAGGAGGCAGCGTTCATCTTGTGGCAACGCTTGTATTTTCCTTTTGTGCCTCAACGCCGACATCAAACGATTTGGAATTTCAATCAAGTTCTCATGTGCACACTACGACTGCATGTGCTTCAGCACCAACGCGTATGTGCAGTGACACACAATTACACACCCTAGTCAATGCACACAAGCACACACTTTAATATCAATTATTTCCCTTTGAAGTTGATTAGAAAATGCTGCTTGAGATGAAAACCTCTCACCTGTGCTGTTTATGTCTCCAGTCATAAATCAGATGCTCATTAGGCTGTTTAACGACAACATATTCAAGATACGTCAGTGTTATGACGCCCGGTGCATGCTATACAGAAACAAGGCGAAGCACAGCAGATCATATGCTCATCTAATTAAGATTAAAATTTACGTTTAAAATTTCAAAAAAAAAAACCCCACAATTCATCACTAATAATTAAGATGGCATCAAGTAGACAAAAAAAGACTTGAGATACTTCCTGAAGGAAAGACCACAAACCTGATGGCTGAGAAGCCCCAAAACAAGATGGATCTGAATAAACAGCAAGCCTTGTAGGCACTAAACAAAAACAACAGGAAACATTTTTAATTAAATTCTTGAGTTTAGTCTGGATGGTCAATACCGGAGTAGAGATTTTTGTTTTCCTAGTTTCTGCCAAGCATCTGCTATTATCGCTGCAGCATTTTAAAAGGTGCTCCTTGAACTGTGCATATCTGAAATAGCTTTGTTAGGATTCTTTTTGGAACAATAGCAAGTTATTTCCCGAATTAGCTCAATAAATGGGCGCAACATGATAAAGGGTAATTCTATAACATTGGCTGTTCACAAGCTCAACATATAGAGTAGCCACAGCTGGATATGTGGCTATGGAACTGAACAGTACCAATGGGTCTTCTCACAGGAACAATGATGTCACTTTGATGAAATCAATGTGGAACACACTGTCTCTTTGTAAACCTGACAATCAACTCAGTTTCCTGTCCGTCCTCCTTGTTTCTGTGGTGAAGAAGTACAGGTGTGGACATGTGTCACAATGTTCTATTAAAGACTGTGTGGTTAAGACTGGCTCCATTTTTTTTTATCTAAACCAATGAAATACTGTAATTGACTATATCTTGCTGGGTGGACTGTGCATTGGCATGGATAGCAGTGGCTGGAGTTGAATCCTGTGAGACACTGATTATTTTTTATCAATACCCTGCTATTATTCGAGTTTGGCTGTCATTGCATTGATCTCATGTTAAAGTGACCAAGCCTTGGTTTTTCCTCTATGGTACTCAATGATTCCCCCTTTCCTTACTTCTGTCCTGCAGTAGTCAGAGTTCAAACTCAGACTAAACGATGTGTGATTTGTAATTTATCTCAGCAGTAAAGTCTGCGGTGGATGTTTTTACTTCTCTGCTCAGCTTACTGTGTTGCCATTGCTTAAAAGAAAACCTGAGTCTGTGCGGTGCAAGTGAAGGCGGACGAAAGATATTGCCTTCTCTTTGCTCTGACATGACCTCACCTGTTCTCCTCTGCATTTGAGACAGTGTGAGTCTGTTGTTCTGCATTTTATGGGCAAAAAGTTATGTCTGCTCGCATATTTTACATCTTTATATTAGGGAGCACATATTCAGCATTAACTACATGCTTACTAACATATATAAGTAGCATACTAGCCCTTTATTAGTCATTATTAAGCACATACTAACACCAAAACTTATTCTACCTCTATTATGACATGAATTAAGATTTTTCCTAAATAAGGTGTTAATATGTGTTTAATATTTACTAATAAAGTGCTAGTATGCTACTTATGTGCATGTTAGTAAGCACCTAGTTAATAGTGAATATGTGTTCCCTAATGTAAAGGTTTACCATTATTATTATTGTTATTATTATTATTACAATAAATAATATTATTATTATTATTGCTGTGTAAATTATAAATAAAATTGGATTGGATGACAGGAACTGGAATTGACGGATATCCTTAATCAGAACCACTGTTTGAACCAACACCAGTATGCACTGGTCAGCACACAATGTTATGGACATAATGTGTGTATAACACAACATACAGATTGAAAATAGATAAATCAGACGCTCTATGAAATAGACACATTTGGGATAAGATTCATACAAAAGCTGTTGGATTTCACTGCGCCTGTCTGAATAGACATTCCCAACCTTAATATGTAAATGAATGCCACTTACATTCAAGGTGCACACAATCTGTCAGTTTCCTGTGCACAGGAAGTGATCCATTAAAGACTGACAAAGGCAAGACAGAAGCACAACAGCAACATTGCATTGTATGGCTATAAAAACAAGCCTCAGAAATGGATTCTGCTACTAAAAAGAAATCCTCAGACAGTAGGCAGTTTAACCGGATAAACGCTTCTGGCTAGCGGAGTGTTGGGGTGGTGGAGGTGAGAGGCGTCGGCAGTGTTTCGTACTAGAGCTTGAAATAATGACTTGGTGTGGTTTCTGGCAAATGCCATTGTGATCTTACGTCCTGACCTTATGTACGTCATGTGTATAGCACCAGGATGTGGATATTTGATCTTTTTACATGCATTCCTCCACTAGCTATTTCGTGATGGATTTCAGAAGACACTGGTATGTTGAGTATTGGCATTATAGTCTACGGGGATAATGGTACAGAAGGAAACAAAAAGGGAAATAATGCAGGCAAGCTGGAGCCTGGCTCCTCTCTACAGTTCGATGCTGCTGCCTCTAACCAACATGAACAAGAGAAATCAATTAGCCCTTCTCGGTTGCTATCCAAGGGACTTCGACCATGGGAGAGCATAGAGCGAATCAAAGCATTTGGAAAAAAAAAGAAAAAGAAAAGAAAAGCAGAGTACAGTGAACTAGAGTGGCAGTGTGTTGTACTCCTTGTCAGATCATCCGCCTCTGACCTCGAGATAACATTCATTCTCTCTCTGTTTTCCAAGACATGGTTATAATTCCAGACACTGTTGCAAAACTTTCTCTCCCACTGTCCTTTTAGGTCAGTAATGGGAACAAGAAGAAAGGCTGGCAGAAACCCTCCTCTTCAAGAATATTTTGATGAAGTCTGAGCTTCATTTTACCTGCGGCTGGTGCACTCTCTGTTGTCCCAGCAGCCTTAAATTCAAGCTATTATGTTTATATTCATACCTCAGAGCCTTGCAGCAGTCACTTGGAGGTCATGGTGAATTGTATTTAGTTTGCACGCCATGAAGATGTCCACTGTTATTGGTGTGCTGAAAAGAGAAGAGAAAACAAGTTGAATAGTCAGGGTCATTTTTTTAAAGTTTTTTTTTAAGTTGTATTTAAGCAGGGTTTAGTGAAGTCCACTTTTGGTTTTCATAGAAAAAACTCTCAAAGGTCCACAAAGCTTAAAAAAAGAGATTATATAATTTTAGATTTGAGCTATTGTGGGGAGAGCAGTGAGGCTAGTATTCACAGCGTATTATTTATTAATGATGTTTTACAGTCAGTGAAAGTACAGTCTCACTATAATTTAAACATATAGGCAGTGCCACAATAAATACACAAGCCTCTCAATCCCAATGCCAGGCCAATCGAAACAGACCAGTGAAAAGCTATACGTGGGTTTCCAGGAGATCATGGCAAAATGATCTTTGCATAACTGGTAGAGGCGATTAAGAGAGATACGGCAAGTGATGCTTTATGCATATTTTATTGGATGGAGCTGAGCTCTGTACTGTAAATACTGCAGAGGTTGAGAGTCCACACACACAGCGCGGATTTCACAGGACCCAGAGGCCTCATTGTGTTTGATCAGACTGAAAGACTTTTTGATCAAGCTCTACCTTGGACATTTAAATCAACCCCCTGTCAGGTTCAGCAGTTACAGCCGGGAGACGAGGTGTAATCTCTACACATAGGAGGGAGTGGACAACCCTGAAAGTATATGTTATCTTGCACACTGTGGAGGAAAAAAACAAAAAAAAACAAACCCAAAACACGAGTCAGTGATAAGGGAGTTATCCCACAGTGTGGAAAATTTTATTTGACAAAGAAGACCTGTCTCATGGAGGGTTTTAAATTGTTACGATTACATATAGTCTGCAGTGCAACAGACCTGGAAAGATTAATAACGGGACTCCAGAACTTTTTTTCTGTCAGTGAGACTGCTTATGAGCAAATCCAATTTGGAGGAAACTGCTAATATACAGAGATATAATAAGATAGAATTTAAGACTATGTAAGTAAAGTGACGAGCACATGCTTTTTAACAGCACGACCTAAGGAGCGGTGTTCCATTTATAATCCTGTGTGTGTGTGTGTGTGTGTGTGTGTGTGTACAGTAAGCTCAGTCCCTGGATAGAGCCCACATGTAAACACACCACCCCCACCTCCCACTCAGACCTGCTGTGGGTTTGGCTGTGGGTGCTCGGCAGATCCCTGGGCATCATGAGAGAATAACAATGAGGGTTTTGGGAGGGATCAGTTCCCCAGCACAGAGCCATATTCGGTAGGGTTTATGTAAGACCCTGGATTCCCGAGATCTTTGCCAGATGACAAACAAATGGTACCAAGGAATACAGGCTTGCCAAAGACGGTGGGGTTGCATCTCTTCACATGACGCTCTCTGCCTCATCCTTCCTTCACACACAAACACCTTCTTTCCGTTTGTACACAAGCCTGGTTATGTGCCGTGGCTTGTGATACCAGGTCTCATGTGTATCCATGCAAGCTGATGTGTGTTTTCACATCATTTGTTAGTTCTGTGGAGCCATTGCCCACTTTGAAGCAACACCACACCACCCCACCCCCCTTTCCCTTATCCCACTCTCTACCTCCTCCCGCCCTGTTGTTTTCCCCTTCATATATTCCAATAAAAGAAGGCTGGGATCTGTCAAAACCCATCCTTTCTTATGTCTTGCCTGTCAAATGTTTTTTTAGGGTAGGCCGCCATGGAAATTCACTCAGCCTTGACACCCCAGTGGTTCTTGAAATGTCAAAACAGGTAGAGGCTTAAATACAATATATGTGCCATCATCTGGAAATCCTGTTTTCACATAATGATGCTCTTTCCTTAAAGCATGATGATAAGCTCCTTTTATGAAATTAATTATTTAGGGCTCATTAATAGTGCGAGATGCTCACATTTCTAAATGTCTGTGCATTGCTTATCTCTTTTTTCCCTTTAATCATCTGCGCGAGAAGCAAAACAGGCACCGCTTAGCGGCCATGCGCACAGACAGTTCTCTGAGGTTGCACCGGTCTTTGATTAAAAGGTGAACCACTCAAACGGGCCAGTCTTTGTCAGGTTTGGGCTCAGTTTGACATAATTGCAACCAGCTAAGATGGAGCCCACAATCCCTTGGTGGCAGGTGTATTTTTAGGACAAGTGTTGAAATTTCGCAACAGAATGCATCCAAGTCTGCTTCTGTGATTGGCTACACCTGGCTCTTATTTGTCAGGAATAAAGAAACAAGAGCTGAAGAAAAAAGGAATAGAAATTCCTCTATCATACGAGGACTAAACGGTGCAACTGGAGGATCATGTCCAGTGAATACTGTTGAAAGCAGATTTTTTTATTAGGAAGAAAGACATGGAGAAAAAGGAAGAAACATGGTGAAAATGTCAGCTCTGCGGTGACTTTCTTCCCCAGACACTGCAAGTAAGAATTATTGGATGAACCGACTTCGGACATGCAGTAGTCTGGAGCATAGTCTCCCTTTATTCCTGCATAGCATAGAAATAGATAACATTAGGATCCATTGAGTTTGGACTAAGGGGAAAAATCGATGTAAGGTGAAAATTTAATTTGGCCCAAAGAGCCTTTAGGCAAAGTGCAATTTGAAAATACATCTTTCATATTCCCCTGGGCGTCTGGCAGGGGTGGGCATGAGATGGACGGTGGATCTAACCAACATGGAAAAGGCAGAGGTATGCTCTGAGGCAAAGGGAAACACCCTCATCTCACTCCTGATGTGCCTCCCCTTTGATCGTCTAATTCAGTTAGGGCCACGCGTCCCTTATCGGATCATATCAAAGGTCAGAGGCGTCCTGTAGACAAATCAATCTATCCGTCTGAGGAGGCACAGAAGAAGCATGGATTGAGGGAGGGTGGATCCATAGTGGGCCCAGAATGAAGGTTGTCGGGGAAAAAGAGAGGTGAGGGCAAGAAGACTTATGGCATCTGCTGCTCAGAGAAAAGTGGGCGAGAAAGTTGAGATTGAACTGTTGACTTGGGGAATGCGATATGCTCAGAGAAAAATAGTCCACATTATTGCTCACATGATAACAGCAATTCTTCGAGAAGACCTGGCAATACATGGCCTATACCTGACAGTCAGATAGGCTTGTCACTGACATTTTCACATGACTGAATTGTGATTTTGGACGAAAAAACAATGTGTCAGTAAAGGACACGAGAGGGATTAGAAGTTTGCCTTTTCAAAAACTCCTGACATTATCAAGAAATAAAAGAAATATAGTCACTGCTGCCTGACACTATTATCTCTGAATATAATTCAGTGTTGTATGTACTTTTTACTCATGCATACCTTCCTGCATTTAAATTCACTTGTTTGATGGTTTTGTTTTTGTCATTAATCTGTCAAGCAAAAAGGCATTTAGGTTAGATACTCGCATATACTCATATCTTTGTCACGTATACTATACATTATCGTAAACCGAAATTGGTGGAGATTTAACATAACGTTGATTTTCTCCTCCTTGTCGTTGACATATTCAAATAACAGTCTTTAAATGTCTTATTGGTTTTTATATTTGACAGATAATTACAATCCAGTTGTTTTGATTTTGGGGCTTTAAAATAGACATTTTGACAAAGAAGTAAGTTGTAACATTGGGCTTTTAAAAACCCACACATTCTAAGTGAATTAATCATCACTAATTAATTGTCAGAGTGACTGATATTAAAAACAATATTGATTGGAAGCCACTGCTGCATCATCGACATGCAGCGTTTTGAAGGTATGCTGAAGGATGCTCATGCATGAATATCCACCCACAATTCATCATTTTTTTTTACTCTCTTCATCACACTGGCTATTTTTATCTAATACTCCAGACCACTTAAAATGCCCATTAACAAGTACTCATAATTAAACCAATGATGCATAAACACACTAGTGGTGGGCAGCAGTCTTGGGCAAAGTTTATAGGTGGATATAAATCATCCACAGTTTAATGCCAGCAAGATGTTTAATTTGGTCCCTCTGAGTGTGTAATTAGTTCAATTAGCTTCACGTGTGCACAGAGAGGCAGAATGCAGAATGGACCCAGGTTGCCCTCTGGTCTCCCTACATTAAAAAGCAACAGTGTATTTCCTCCTGTAAGATTAAAACTCACTGTGTAATAACTCACCAGAGCCTTTCCTCCAGACACTGTTGGGTGTGTTCAGTGTGAGATAATGTTTGCTCAAGCAACTCTCAATGAGATTCAGCACTCTGGTGACACCATTACTCTGAGCTCATTGCCTAGTCAGGTTGGGTGGGTCTACCCTGCCTCTGAAAGTCGAAGTGCAGAGGCGCCAGAGGAGAGAGCACCTCTCGAGACAGATTACATGTCTGTGGACAAGCAAATATGCTTGCACTTCCCCTCTGCCTCAGACAAGCAGGTTATTATCTTTTGGTGTTTTTTTTTTTTCACGCGCTTGCCAGTCATGTAATGCATCCTGGACAAGATGCTCGTCTGGCAGACTGAGCAGGTGGACGACAAGGAAGCTTACACACTTTCGCTAATTGCAGGCAGTCAGTGAAACGTATCTGAAATGAAGATGATGACACAAGCCTGCAGAGGAAGTCAAAGCAGTCGAGGCCTCAGCCAAAGTGTTTTAAATGGATTACACCAGTGTGTCATTCCGATTACACACTCCTCGCAGCGACTGCAACAAGATGAATTGTATTTTATGGCTTTACAGCAGATTTCCTTTCTTTTCTCCTCCAACATGAATAGATTTTTTTTCCCTTGTGCTATGTGGCGTGGACTGAATGTGGGACTGCGACTTTGCCTGTGATCTACCTCACAAACTGTTCATCCACTTTTGCTTACGGGTAAATTCTCTGTTTATCGCATGGCAGACTGAGAAACCACGTGCATGTATACGTTACAATTCCATGCTTTGTAAAGGGCATTTCAGACTTATTTGATTTGCGCTGCATGGCGAAAAACAACCGATTCTTATTTTGCACCTTGTATCAGCATTGTAAAACATACACTGCAGTGAACCTCGAAAAGGCCTCTGAATATGAGACACCATTTTCCTCTACAATGCTCTCTGCTGTATCATGTGGTTTGAATCATTCCCTATCCGTTATATCTTTGGGTAGACACTTTTCTACATGTCATTAACATGTGCACAATTTATAACAAAAAATATATATCTATACTAAACCAATTAAATGTGTAATTGCAGTTCTCCAAGTGTGTCATTGTCTCAACAGACGACAGATATGTGAGTGAGCACATAATGAAAGGTTCAGTGAGTCTCCTCTATGTGTGTGTGTGTGTGTGTGTGTGTTTTGTGTGTGCGTGTGAGTCAGAGCGAGAGCGCGAGACAGAGAGAAAGAGGTGATATCTCAAAGGAATCCATTAAGTAGGCAAAGGGCAGGGGTTAAACACCAGAGAGCTGACACGACCTATAACAGCACGTTCAAATGCACAGTCTGATACAAATATGACGACATGTATTACAACACTACAATACATGCAATTCAACAAACAACAAAACTGCTCCCCTTGTGACCCAGCAATTACGTTACCCTAGCAAACACAAAACATTACACATTACACAGAGAAGACAAACACAATCATTAAGATGTCATATCAACAGACACAGACAAATAAACCTGACACCAGCAAATACCGTCTGAGTGTTGCTTGAAGCGGGAGCAGAAAGTTTTCCGAAAGTTTGACGTGGAAGTGTGTATTGCGTTTTGTTGCTGCACTGGTGCAAAAGCAAAAACTGTAAATACAGTATCTCTGGACGTAAGATGCTGGAGATTTGCATATGGTGCATACAGGAGGCTGCAGCACAGAAGTAAATGTAGATAAAGTCCCTTTAAATATTCATTCTGAATGTCAATATGTTCTCCCCCAAATGTTCCCTTCATTGAGAGAGAAATATTCATTTTGGTTATATTAATATTCAAGATTCAAACATTTAAAGCTTTGTCTTCAGAGACAAAATAACAAAGAAAACAATGTATTATTGCCATCTCTTTAACTTTGGTTCAATAAATATGAAGCTGAGTTTCACCTAAACAGCCAGTATGACTCCGCCCAAAAGTAACAAAATCGACCAGTGCACTAATCACTGGCATATCTGTAATTGATTGTCTAAGTCACAATATACCAGTTATCCACAGATGTATTTCACAGTGTACTTCACCAAGTTCTGCCAAATGCTACTCTCAGCACTCAACCAGTCTCTCTTAAGTGCCTACAAGACTTAATGGTCTTATTGGGTTTATATCTGTGAACACACTTGCTCCTTTCGCTAATCATAGCACTGACATCCAAGAAATGCGTATTAGCAGTCTTAACAATGACCGTTGTGCGCTGAAATTAGCCTTGTGTTGGCCTTGCACTGGCTTTATCACATCTTGCCCTGGCCTGCTATTAATCTTGTGGACTATATGGGATGAATTAATGCACTGAGGGATTTGAAAGGCTATGGATATGGATTACATTGTCTAAGAAAGTATTTGAATTGGTCTCTGAATGTAATTCCAGTGGGCTGAGATTAAATTGAGCTAATAAAAGTCTGCTGTAACAATCCACATTATTATTGCCCTTGTCAGTCTGTTGTGCATGAGAAAATGAAGCAGTACTACCGTAATCTTGTTCATCTACAAGAGGTCTGGATCTCTGATTGAATTTCACAAGTACAGTTGGAGGATATTGATGGGAAAGCGACTGCCATTTTGCTTAATATGTCCTCGGCGGACTACAGCCTCTTACCTTAAAGCTCCCATTTACAGCCAGTTTCTCTGCTAATTCTTCTTCCTCTTTGGATTGGGAATTAACTACTTGTAGATTTATGGACTATTCATCATTGTTAAACCTTAAACTGACCGCACTGGAAGAATGTGAAGCCAGAACAATATAATGTCGATTTTTTTTTTGTATTGCTACTTGTATCATTGCAAAAAATCCTCTTTATCATCTCTGCAGTGCCACTAGTCTTTAATCTAATCCTGACTCAAACCTACAACTTCATTTTCTTACCTTGTGAGTGGAAATGACTTGTTAACAGACCAAAAGCATTTCCCCTCTGCTTTTTTTGACAGTCACATTAAGAGAAGTTAATGTGTCCTCTGTGCTCAGTGGAGGCAGTACCAGAACAGTTTTCAGACTGTAGCCTCTCATCGCGCGCAGCAAACAATGCACACGCTACACCTCAATGATAATGTGGTTTCCTTTTTTGGACCGTCCTAGTTTATCTATCTCACCCACATTGACATTGACAAGAAGAAAAGCATCTTGTGACGTCTTGGTTTCTGGCAGGTCAGTGAAAGCTACCACCTACTATGACTTTCAAGCCAGGGAAGATGAGAAAAAAAATGCTTTCAGATCCAGACTGTAGCACAGTCGTGGTTGAGCATCTCCACAGAGAAGCCCGGGTACACAAATTTAACCTTGCATATTAATAGCGTGTAATGAATCACAAGCACCACTCTGTCTCTTCCTCTTGTGCTACCTCTGCACCTGCTGAAGCTACCCGAGAAATGAGAAACGGATGGTGTCGCGGCTTTACAGGGGGAAAAAAAGAAGAAGCCATACAACACATAACATTTGGCTTGCTGGTTGTCTAACTGAGCCAATGAATTTTTTATAAACTATCCTTTGAGATTCATAAAAACGGAGAAAAAAAATAGTATAAAGGCTGAGGGAGTGACATAAATTGGCACTGAGGGCAGAAACGGTCCCGTTTTAGGGTCTTCACAAGATGTTTTTATGATCGACGAGCATGCAGGACAACCTGCTGTGGCTGAACTTACTCTGAGGTGGCAGCAAGGGCAGCTGTAAACAAGACTCAGGCAACACTCAAGTGTTATTCTGCGCACAGAGCTGACCCTAGCATCCATTTGGCCCTGCTTAATGATTACCATAAATGCCTGGATTGCCTGCATAAATGTGTGGGGTGGAAAAAGAAGGCCTTTGCTTCCATTAGCGGCCTGTTTTTACTGGAACGGCCAAGTGTGTCCCCTGAGCGAGGCCAAAACTTTCACTGTCAAATAGACTGTGATCAAGGACTGAGCTCAGTGAATTGCTGATTTTCATTATTCAAAGAGATAATTGTGTGTTCACTAATACAGGGCAAGAGCCTTTTTTCTGCACAAGGGGATCATCTTCAAAAAAGAGAATTCAGTCACTTATTATTATTTTTGTGTTGCCAAATTCTTAAATATTCTCCAACCGAATATAGTGATGAACAACGGGATGCTGTAGAGAAACTTCCTCTGTGGCTCATAGGTTTTCAGGTGATGTAATAATTTGGTTGTACGAGTCCGTCGCAGCTTGAATATCAGCTCTGTAAAGCAGGAAATGTCCAGGTGGTGCGTTGCATTTAAAGTGTCTCAAAGATGATGCATATAAAGACAGTACATAAAACTATATGGTGTCACCTTACTTGGGAAGTTGAGTTTCAAAGTGGTCTCCTCTCGGTTGTTTAATGAAACCAGTTTTTCTACAGATAAATCCTGGTGAGAGTGGAGAACATGGAAATCTACTTCTCTCTCTGAACCAGAAGCTCAGACATTTCAGTGAATGCAAATCAGTATAGAAACTGCTGTGATTAACACTGGCTATGCAAGCGCTTGCCTTAAACTGGGCAAATTAAAATGTGAACGTAAGTCCCACAGGAAGTCAGCACGTTAGCAGCACAACAATATACAGTATGGGGAGGGGTGAGGGGAAGTGTAGCAGCATGGTGACAAGAGATCAATGTTGCCTCTTATTCTGAGACTAATACAGTCATTAGTGTTAATGCCACCGTGATATAAATTGAACAGCGTTTATTTTCAATAGCGCCACTAGTGTCTTTGAGTATTATGTGAGCGCAATCAGTCATGTGTCCTTGGGCACCAGTGACTAACAGTGGAGTGAAATTGGAAAGCTATTGTGAAAACTGTAACGGGAATTGTGCTGTACTGTAGACCTTCATTTCGCTTAGGAATACTGTACTTTAATATGTAAGAACATCTAATTTGCTGTGCTCACATTGTGCTATCTTCACCGCACTGTGATTACATATCACACCATAAGCACCATATTTGTGCTTATACCGCGACGGTCGTCGTCGGGGTCTATCAAAGACGACATCAGACCAAATTTGGACAAGTCACCAGTCCATCAGGGGTCCACCATACAGGCACACTCAGTCACAATTTAGAGTCTCCAATTAACCTAACCTCCCATTTACATGTCTCTGGGCTGTAGGAGGAAGCCAAAGTCCCTGGGGCAAACATGTGGAGAACGGGCAGAAAGCACAAAGAAAGGCCAAAACCAGGTTTCAGACATGACGTTCTTGCTGTGAGGTTATACAATGCTCATCACCACACTATTGTGCGGCCTTATAATCATGTACCTTACAATTACGTTAATTGCTATATTTGAAAAGTGACTTACCCCCTCACATTCAAAACCTAGTTCTCAGTACTTGGTTCTCGTATTAGTGAATTAGTCTCTGCAACAAGGCAGTGCACGGGATTATTTCCCCGTTTTCTTTACAAAAAGGCGAGTACCTTTATCTCCCCCAGCACTTATCAAGCTTCAGCACCTTTCCTGTGAGGAGAGTGCAGCACCTGCAAGCTATATGTAAGATCATGATCCAGAGCTCTTGTGCCTCGTATCAGCCAAGATTACTTGACTTCTATTCGATATCATTTAACTGCCTACATAGTTATTAAAGATACATAACTTAGAATAGCCTTTACCTACAGAACTGAGTGGATAAATTGCAAAAATGCTAATGTGGTGCTTTTTTTTGCAACCTATCACACGTAATTGTGTCAAACATAAGATGAGGTCCAGAGGAGTGTTGAGATGGGGGGGAAACAGCTGGAAGGGAAAACAGTTAAGCTGCTGAGGCTGGGAAGTTTTTTTCTCTGCTGCTGCTGCTGCTGCTGCTGCTGCTGCTGTTGTTGTTGTTGTTGGCCAACAGCAACAACAAAGCCAGGAGCTGGGATTAAGAAAAGAAGAAAAAAAAAAAAGCATATCGAGCTGATTTTTAATGAGTTGCAATTTCCTGCTTTTTTGAGGCATGTCTTGGTAATACAACAGTGAAATCATTAGCGAATAGATTGCAGTAATGTGGCCAGTCCTGCGCTTCGCAAATAGCTGATATAATCCAATGTGAAAGACAGTATATTGTCAAAATTTCAAATGTGATTGTTTAGCACTTTTCAGAATCATTTTTTTATTTTATTTTTTTGTCAAATAGTTAATTAAAACTCACTGGGCTCAAAAAAATAAATAAATAAAAAAAACATCAAAAGAACAAGCTAAGGAAAAGCCAAACACGTAAACAGATTTTTTTTTAGCAGGTTCACCCAAAACACAAGGACATATTATTCTGAAATATTATTCAGACTTTTTTTAAACAACCAGATCTCACAATGTTTTTTGAGATATAATCTTCCTCACATGAAGACCCATCACACCACCCGGTCTGTTCATGGTATTCGAGCACAGACCATTATTTGGAGAAACCTTCCCCACAGAGTGAGTGACCGCTCACACCCGTAACACTACAGCTCTGTGTTTTTGCAGGCCCAAGACAAATAGTCTATAGTCACGCCTTCTGACAGAGAAAAAGCATGTCGCTGGATTCCACTGCCGGTTCACTTACATGGGGCTGGCTTACTGATCGATATGAGGCTGCCAATGCCAATGTCTTTGTTCATACTTCAGCCCACTGCTGCATTTGGCCTCTCAAAGTTATTTGTGTAATCCCTCCCATCTAATTATATATGCATTCTGTTTCCCCTCTGTCCATTCTCTGCAACAAGCACACCGATGATGAGCTGATGAAATATTTATTTACCTATGCCAAGAGTGCCGAGTCAGACTTTTGAATGTGACAAGTGCAATACTGAAATGAGGGGGGGTTGTGTAATTGTGCGCTTCCTGCTGCATCATTATCATGTGACAAATAATAGTTTGAAGTTTGGCTCCAAGAAGTAGGGCTTGTAGAAGGTGGAACGAGGAAGTGGAATTAAGAACAAAAAAAAAAGAAGGAACAAAAACGAGGTTGGATTATGTTGTGTAAATTATTCAAATGTCTCCCAGAAGAGCATACAATCACATTATTGGTGCTATTGTGCTCCTGCGGCTTCATTTTTTCTTGGATTTCTCACTTGTCTGACACATGACTTCATTCTCTGAGGAGCAGTTATGTTGATGAGAGCTGTCATGAACTATAGCCAGAATTTGAACCCCCCTGAAACTAATAATGCAATAATAATACTCTTAAGCTTATTGATCTGGTTTTACACTTGGAAAATGTCTCGTCCAGGGATCGACAGGCTTGGTATTTTCCTTTTGCCCCTTGATCAGCTCAAGGTTGACCACATGCAGCAGACATTTTTTTTTTTTTTTATTCCCATAATACGAACTAATGAAGCAGCAAATATTATGCAGTGTTGTTCACACCCAGTTTTACACACCACTGCAGTTCATACATTTTATGAATAATAAAAACAATAGGGAACAAGGTAAAGAGAAAACAAAGCCCTCACCTCTCCACATTGAGTCAAGCAGGTGGTTGGGCACTGATGTTTGTCTTACACATCCATGCCAACACACTCGAATTGTGTGTAAGAGAAGGATTTTTGTCTGTGTGCTTGCACATTCTTGTTAGTTTTGAAATAATATGAAATGGAAATAATTCTGAATCCCAAGTCTCATGAATGTTCCCTTTCTTTGATGTAAATTGTACTGTGGGAACTATATTATAAGCTTGAGGTATAAACTGTCTGCATGTGGAGTTTCAGTGTGCTTTAATAATGGCTAATCACTTCAGGTACTGCTATTGCCTTTAAAAGCACTGGCCAGTTTCTTAATGGACATACAGAAGAGTCCAGGCTGGCCTCTCTCATCAATAAACAAATGATCAGTGATGGCACTGGCAGAATTAACTGACATTTCTTCATTGAATGAATGATTGTTGTGATTATCCTGTCAAAATGAACAGCAGTTTTTTTTATGTTTGGGTACCAACTGAATGACATCTGTATTTGAAATTCAGATTTGTCTTACATGTGATACTGCAGTGACTATACTTGGCTCGTCCCTGCATTGCACCTGCATCTGTGTGCCAGTTTAACACCTGCAAAAAAAAACAAGGCCCTATACTGTGAGGATTGCCGTCATCATAGCCACACAGTACCTACGTTGGAAAGGTTTTTTTACGACTCATGCTGATTCAATGTAAAATGGTGGACAGTGCGAGACGGTTCGTGTCTGGAGAGAAACGTATGCCGAGGCAGAACGAGCAGACCTTAAAGCAGCAGATTCGTCCCAATCACTCGGCGAAGTAAAAAAAAAAATCCAAACAGGATTTAACAAAATCCAATTATTTTGAAAGTTAGACTGCATGTGCCTGTATATCAACATTAATGGTGACATTTAAAGGTAAAATTTGGGAGATTCCTAAAGATTAAAGGCTTTCTCCGCCGCACTTTCTATACCACCTGCTGGCACACTCTCTCAAAGTTCATTTTTCATTTGTCCGTATGGGATGAAGTGCTAAATAAGATCTTTTCTCTTGACTCTCCCATTTCTCCATTGACGTCATTCCCCTTTGCTTCCCTTCACTTGGAGAGAGTTTGCTGAGGAAGCAGCGCATTGCATACATCAGCTCCCCTGAATTCATCAACACAACACTCACTGTACCGACCAATCTTAGTGTCACCCAGGGTGGGCACAATTTTCCCTACTACGTACACTCAGCTTTAGATGAGAGCACATTGTGGAATATAAGTCAAGGGTGGAAGGAGGGTGTTAAAAAGGTCAGTGCCACTGATTTTGAGTGTAGGAGGGAGCAATAAATGGGAAAAACAGATTAATAAAAAATAGGACTGGGTAGTTAGCAGTGTAATGGGACACCTTCACCTATCAGCAATCAATGATCTCTAGACACAGTAATCACTACAACTTCCTTTACAGTTTTTAATTGGATGTCACTGCTGCAACAACAAAATTAGACTAGCACTCCAGTATGTGCTTGTGCTTGTATGGGAAAGACAAAGGTGTGTGTAAGGTGTCAGTTATGAGTGTGATTACATAATGTGCCTTTTGCATTTGTGTATATCAGCGCGAGCAATTGTGTGTGTGTGTGTGTGGGGCACCATTCACCAGTCATTAGCATTGATTTTTCCAGGAGCGGCCTCTCTATCCCTGGTCTCCCTCTCTCTCAACACACCTACCCCGGCCTCCCCCTGCTGTTGCTCTCTTGCGTGCAAATAGCTATAATTTAGCTCTCACGGTCTCGGTCACTGCGGGCCTTGCCCTCCCGCAATGTAAAAGATGGCAGTCATCGATCGGGGCATCCGGACGCCTTCCCCGACGCCCTCCCCCCTTCTCCCTCTGACTGAAGGATCCCTTTGTCGATAGGAATCTCTGGTAAGTTATGAGTATACCTGCACAGCTTCCAATTAAGCAGCAGACTCAATGCCAAGGCAGCCACAGCCTGGATCCCCATCATATTTGTCAGCTGGTAGCATTTAACTGCACCGTGACTGAAGTGACTCAGACTCAGATTTATTCACTTATCGAACCGAACGAGCAGCACAGCGAAATCTAGAGCTAAATCTCAGCCACAATTTCAATGTGCCGTTTCGGAGGACGGTGTTGTCGTGAATGTGAACCCTCAAATCTGAGCTGCACTGTACCAGATTTGAGTCACATTTGAATAATGTCACTGGTAATCTGAATGTAGCCATTGGCCTTGAATTTAAGGAACAGACAGAAACACTGTCCAGCACTGAGGCTTTAGAAAGAAAAGGTTTTTGTATGTTTGTTACAAGTGAGGTGTTTTCAGCAACTCCATGGCAGTTTAATCATGCAAAAAAAAACCATCATCTGGCTTTTTTATATGGAACAAAAAGTCCAGACAGTTGAGTAATGACTAACTCATAGCCACACTCAGAGTACTATATCCAGCAAAGTCACTGGGTGGAAGTAAATGTGATCATCCCTACTGAGCTCAAATCCCAGTTGCTGATTCTGTGCTGCATGACAAAGTCATTATTTGAAGACTGTCTTGATTAAATATTGAGTGACATGAGATGTGCTGTATTGAATCAAATTCATTATGTTCGACATCGTATCTGCCAGTCAGCATTCTCTGTTCTGTTTCCCCTCAACGTGCAGTCGCGTTCCAAACACAGTGCAGGGCTCCTGCTTCTGCTTCTCAGTCAAGAAAGCCAAAAAAAGAAAGGCAACTGGTTACGTCAACAGAGAATATCTGCACATTATCGCCATTCAAATTAAACTGCCATTTCTTTTCCTTATTTTTTGGGAAATAATGCAGACGTAAGGAGACCAGAATTAATCAGGCAATGACAACAAACAGCCAAGCAAGGAAATGAGGGAAAAAACAAAAATAATGAAAAGCTTCACAGCTGTGTGTCTGCAAAACTGAAATCCTGGCTGCTGGAGCTGCAATTAATATTCCAAGGCCATGGCTGAACTGCCACAAATTATTTCAAGTGCCATTGTTTTTTTTTTTCTCTCCCACCACTAGAGAGGCTTAATCATCTTAATGTGTAGGGAGAAGTCGTGAGAAGCTTGACATTTTTTTTTTTTAATTCTTTATATATTTCTTTTAATGTAATAGGGCTAGAGATGTTTGCAAGCCTGCGCACATTAAGAGCTGATTACTTCAATTTTCCTCCATCCCCATGCCCTATCCTATCTGCCTTCTTCTGTTGTATAAATAAATCTGGAGAATCTGTCATGTTGGCAGGCAGTTGTTTTTTGGCAGGTTTTCATGCCTCCCCCTCCTTTATTTCTCCCTCCCTCCCCCTCCACCCCTCTCTTAGGCACTAAGCCCACTGGGCCCAGTGGGGAAGATCTAGCAATCCGCGTAATGTGAGCATAATAACACCAACAAAACATCTCATTCCCCGTCTAATTCAGTGTAGCGGCTGGGCCGCTGTGTGTGGTATATCAGACAATCCTCTCTGCCTTTGCTCACCACCACCACCACAGCCAATGGTTTGCTTTTTGTCAATAGGTTTGGATGGAAAAAAAAACAAACAAAAAACGCAGGACGGATAAACGCAGACTTGGCATTCACACAAGACAAACCCCTCAGTGGTTTTTAATTTTCAACAGCACTCTAATGCTTGTGTGTGACCCGTCTTGGAGGAATGATGCAGTGAATATAAAAACTACCTGATTTCAGTGGCATTTTAGGTTATTGCATTATGAGAAAAGCCAGTGGCATTGTAATCAAAGGCGTTTTATGCCTTCTCTTTTCTGAATTCCAGCCCATGGCATCCCGATTTCATCAGCTATATTACAGCTCTCATTACTTCACAGACAAAAAAAAAACACAGTGGCCCATATTTTAAGTCACTCTTCTCTTTATGAGCTTCTTCTGCCCTGAGCCTTGATATCATCCCCTTTTTTATTGCATCTCTATTGTCCATTTTCCTTGTAGTCATGGTAGTTTAATCAAAGATTTTGACTTTTGTATGGTTTTCCCCCATCACTAGAGCTCTGCACTCAAATCATATATAAAATACAACATTTAATATAAACATCAGTGCTGATAAATTAATTACACTTACATTTCTGTAGTGATTACAAGCTGCTATGTGATCATTCAAGTGGAGTATGAGGAGGGCTTGACATGAGGCGAACACTCCTTTACATGGAAAGTGTTAAATAATTTGAATGAGATTATTGCTTAAATAAGAACACATTTGGTATGTAGGTGGATAATGGTCTGAATATTAATACTATACTACTACTACTAATATAAAAAATATGAGCATCCTTCCCAACTTTCCTTTTCTTGTGCTTGTCAATCATTCACATTCATCAGCAAATTCTTTACTGGCACTCTCACCTGAAGAGCTCCCACTTACAAGGCCCTAATTAAGTCTCAAACCCAAATGCTAATTATCCAGCAAAAGTATAACCTTCCCTCACCTCCCAGTGTGTGACAGTCAAATCACCGGAAACACACACATACACACAGAAACATGCCACGCACGGCTCCTTCCTTCCTGTCTGAGGTTGTTTTGGTATCTGGGCAAATCAAAACGTGTGTGGGAAATAGACGCGTGCCTGTTGTGCTCTCTCCACAGTCGATGGAAAACAAAGCCACTTAACATTATCAACACAGATGACAAATCGCACAAAAGGATCAGCCACTTAGAAAAGGCACCCAGGGTGTTTGTGGGATGCTACACAGTATGATTGTACTTCTCATTTTGCTTTCATAGTCAGCTCAGCGATCATGGGTCTCTTTGGGGGGATAATACGATACCTGGGGCCTCGGAAAACAAGTCTCAGTGGTGGCTACGGTTTTTAGATATGCAAACCCAAGGCCACTCATAAGGATTCTTCTAATACACAATTTAATGTATTGCTGACATCTTAACAGCTGCCGTCTGTGGATTCCAAATGAAAGAAAATGTATGTTTGCTTTTTATTACTGATTTATCACTTTATGACTTAATATGTTTCCAACTATTGATGAAATTACCTTTAAAAGTGTCTCCATACTTACAGTATCATTACCAACACCAACCACATATGTATAACACTGAATTTACAGTAATAATAATACACTGGAATCCATGCTATTGCTCCTCATTATTTTAAGCTGGATTAGTTTACTACAAAGTCACAACAACCTAATTTACAATATAAATTGTGACAAGAGCAAATTTGCACCTAACATCACTTTGAATTGATAAATTAAACATTTCAAAGACATGTACATGTTTGATAATCGACTCATAACTTCATTCTAAGCACAGCAATTAGTAATATTTTACTATAAGGTTGGAACAAAGGTCTGCATATGTGCTTGGTGATCCAAGTCGATTTGAACAAGTGTCTAACTATTCATTTAAAAATGACATCACAACACAGCAAATCAAAACAAAGATGGATAGATTGTTAAAATCACTTTGTCACATGTAATATTAATGTTCAAACTGACTGAAACATGTTCATAGGTTCAGACTGTACTCATGTCAGCTCTTCACTAAAACCGACACCGCCCCCTTACCAATTTCTTTGCCATTTTCCTCTGTTCTTTTACGTCAGATCTTTTTTTCCTGTGGCCCCTCAGAATGATGCGTCTGCCTTCACCTCTCTGTTTACCATGGTATTATACAGCTTGGATAAATGTTTTAAGTAGACTATTATCCTTTCAAGGCTGTGAATATATTTCTCAAAAGATATCAGCTCTGCTAGCATGGTAGCACAGCAATCACAGTGCCACCAAGAACAATTTCAAGCCGCCTCAAAGTGGTGTAACAATGTGTCACTGGCTTTCAATCACGATTTTTCAACATCACTTACAATATAATGTCCCTGCTCAGTGTAAGCACAAGATAAAGACACATCAACACAGCATGCTTATGTGATCAGCATGAATGGGTTCACTGAATGTTGTTCAGTGAACACATTCATACCTTTTTGTCATGCTGAACGGGTCTAATGGGTCTGTAAACATGAGAGACAATGTTGCACTCATTTTGGGATTTGGTGTTTCACAGCATGTACGCCATCTCCAGACACACAAGTGTTTCTACTTGAAACCAGTTTGTTTGACCATTCGAGGCAGTTGCATGAAAAAAAATCTAACTGAAAACAAGGTGCATGAAATTGTGCACATGTGCATGAAATTCAATTTAAACTAGGTTAAAGAGTAAACTGACACAACACTGATTGATACAGTTTCAACAGCAACCATCCGTCCATCACATCCATCATCTACCTCTTTCATCCTCCACCAGAGAGTCGTGAGGGGTGCTGTGACAATCTCAGCTGACATGGGGCGATAGGCGGGGTACACCCTGGACAGTTCGCCAGTCCATCGCAGGGCCACACACATAGAGACAAACAACCATTCACTCTCATTTATAGTGTCCAATTTACCTAAACCGGAAGCCGGAGAACCCGAGAAAACCCACGCACACACGGGGAGAACATGCAAAACTCCATGCAGAAAGGCCCTTATTCCAACTGGGGCTGGAAAGGCAAGAGTGCTAACCACTACACCAACCGTGCGGCCCTCAACAGCGACAATTAACAGGTGTGAAGAAATGTCTACATCTAATTAAATTAGAAATTAACAAACTATTGTTAACATGCCTGGCTTTCCTTGGAGACTACAATAGCAGACCCAGTGTTCCCCGATGTGTGACTTGTGTTGCTGCTCACCTCAAAATATAGTTCATATGGCAGCAGAATACGCTGTCCATGGTGCTGAAACTCCTAAGACTTTTAAGCTTCAGTGCAAAGCTCAGTGGAGTTGATTCAGTTTTGTTTTGGATTGCATTAAGATTGTTTCCCCTTCATATATCCCTGTCATGTGACTTGTAAATTTAAATGGTTCATCGTCACAATATTTTCCACTGCTTACCACAGTTAACTTAGGTTGAGATAGAAAATAAATACCTCATGTATGAATCACCTCCATCTGACACACACACACACACAAAAAGCCACTTAATGAATTTAGTGAGTGCAGCTGATCTAATAAGAATGATTTTGCGCTGAAAACATCACCCCAAATATAAAATAGCTAAAAGGCAGAGAGCAAATTTAAACACCGTCTTGACACTGAGTGCATTCACCTCGTCATACATTACCAGTTAGAATCAACGGATAGTTAAGGTCTGATAGTAATGAGATAGGAAATATGCAGACTTATGAAGCACTGTTCTCCTCAGGATTGTTTCCTTTTGCCATGATCTTGGGTCAGAACAGAATTGATTTTAAAAGTCTTTGTTACCACAATTGACTTAGATAGATAGGGTTTGTCTTTTTTCTGCAGTAACATTTTTTTTAATTTTTCCCCATCCAAGTCATTTATATTCAGTAATAGTAAAGCAATCAATCTCTGTACACTGGAGTGAAACACCCGCTGCATTAAGTATATTTTTTCCCCCTGCTTCTATTTTCCCCCTAAAACGGTAAATAAATGATGTCTGGAGATCATAAACCACCCTCATCATACTCTGAAATAGTAAATTATTAATTTTAAAGTGATATAAATATATAAACAAATGTATTAACGCATTGCATATGCAAAAATGTTGTGAGGGAAACGCGCTTCTACTGCTAGTAACTGCTCGGGGCTGAAGGTATTTAGCCTTCACTCTTTTTTTTTTTCAAAATTCTCATATTAAATTTAAATGTTTTACTTGAGTTGTTTTGTTTTTGTCAGTTTTTTTTTTTTTTCTCCTGCCACTCTGATCACCCAATTTTTCTTCACAGCGCAGCAACTGTCCCATCCCACTCATTCATTATTTCACTCATGGAGAAAGAGCAGCAAAACATTCCTTCGGGAAAGGTTATTGATACGTGGCTGGTGCTTGGTGCACAACATAATCGTTTAAATGTCGGTGCTAAAAAGTGGTTGTCACAAACCGGTTCTCAATTCAATACATTACTGCCATACAGCTTAGTTTTTGTGTGCGCTTGACAGGACAGCAACGACAAAAAAAAAAATAAAAAATCCCAACATAACACTTAAAGTGCAAAATAAGAGTCAACTGTCAGGTATTTAAGATAAAGCAGAGTGCAGCTACAACAGAATACAATAGTAGTTGCTGTATTGCCTTAGCAAAGTGCTGATATCACTGTTTAATGAGGTTGAATGAGTAAGAGCTCCATTCTCCCAAAGGAAAATTATTGTATTAAGGAAGGGGTGGCAGGCTGTGTAGACTTGTTAAGTATTTCTCAAATGCGGTTCTTACAGATGGGGCGAGTTTTTAGGTTTGTGTAATGGCCACACCTCACAGATAGAGAAAAGATGAGTGCACTCTCTAGCACTTTCACGCTCTGTTTACCTGCAGCATCTCAAAACCTCCAAACCTTTTTCGCTCATGTAGGTAAAAGAGACTTTAGTCGGCTCTCATGGTTCTTTTTCTACCACCAGACTTCAGTGTTGACAAATCAAAGATACTCAGCATTTCAGAGATTACTGCAATGTATCCATTCAGGCAGCTGATGTCACATTTCTTTAGAGGTCTGTTGCCAAAAACAGGCAATACTCAATTCTGTCATCTGCTGTAAAAGAGTATTGTCAATAACCCTGATAACTACACTATGTTGCTGAGTAACATGGTGACACGGCAGTTCCAAAACTGCTGATATGTAATCCAGCTGTGCTGCCTTCATGAGCAGTGTAAGTGACATTGCTCTGGATGACGCTTGTATGGGAAGGTCATAGAGTAGATGTTTTCTTTTTTTCTGTCATAATATGAAGGTAATATGAAGCAAACGACTGAAACGACTGAAAATGTGCAGTAATGGTTTTTCAACTCGGCTGCTGTCCATGGTGCTGAACTTGACATTTCCCCACTGTATCCCACTGAGAGAGTAGAAACTTATTGGACCCTCCAGGATTTTAACTGAACTGCAACCCAGAATAACTTATTCCACAGCATTTGTACGGAATAATTGCAATGCATGTTGAAAATCTCAAATTACTGATGAAGAGACAATTTCCTGACGTTCTGCAGACAAGCAGTGGAAACTGGTGACAGAGGCTAATACATCTGGATAAGTGTTGGTCTGCACGTGTGTGTGTGCAAAGGTATGAACGCTATTAAAACAGCTATTGCAATTTCCGTTCCTGCAGCTGAATCGTAAAAGCTGTGAATAGTGGGAGTTACTTCACTGAGATAGGTAGCAGGTGGTGGAATGTCTGTGACACCACAGAGGGACGACAAGACATGTCACGGTCACGTTTCCTTGCTGCTTCAATTCATGTTTGTAGAAATATTTGCTTCTTGCACTAAGTGGAGGAATGTTGTGGTTTCCTCATCATTCCTCTTTTACCTCCTCTCCGTTGCTGCGGCCACTATTTCCTCTGTTTTCCAGTGCAGCAAATTGCAAAAGGGATGTTGCACTCTTGTGAGTTCTAAATGTCCCATTTTCTGAAACCGTTTCCATTGCAGTCACTCACATCTACGTTTTATCAATTTCTCAACTTTTCCATCTCCATCAAACGATAAGCCAGTCAAGACTTTTCTTTAATTTTCTGTTTTTGCACTGAGGTGTTTTATTGTGCAAATTGAAAATGTGCAGAGTAAAAACAGACTGATGGAAACCCACTTACTGTTAGCTTTCTGCTTTGTGGACACACTCTGAGTTTTTTTTCCCCCACGTTCAACATTCATATAGACTTCTGTGCTATTTCAAACTGGATTCCTCCTCCACTGGTCCAGAATCCTAAGGTGCAGCTTGCAAGAGTCAAAGGTTACCTTTAATTTTCTGAGTAGATTCATATCTCACTGTTAGCCCTCATGAGATTTCTCTGACCTACTCTGGTGGAGTGGAACCTTGTTCAGAGTACCCTGTCTTCAGCGTTTGACCCCCCTTTTCATTACACCCTGACACCCAAAGGTCTTCACGTTTAGAGTGCAGGCATTAAGGTGGAGATCTACACCCTAGCGACGTGACCTCTTCACCCAATCACTTCCTCTTCATTACAGTGAAGATATACATGACAAGGCTGCTATAAGTGCCATAAAATAGAGGACTTGCACTCTGGAACGACCTGAAACTCTGTTCATAGACATCAGTGGTTCACTGTTGTGAACTCTCAGTTCTCCTGAGTTTTGCTTGCATCAATGTGCTGAATGGGCACCCAACCCAAACCCCATAATCCCCTCACACTGCTGCGTGAACTGCTTCCCATACTCCTCCATTCTCTGCTATAATGTTTAATACCAAACAGGGCTGTAATTCTAATGCCGTGTAATCACAACACAGTGCACAACTGGCATTAGCCAACGGACTTATGTGAGGACAAATATCCACCTTTATTATGCATAGGACTCCTGACAATCCCTACCTAGGATTAGGCACATGTGTGACAGTGAGGGTGCGAGCGAGTTTGGAGCGCTCAGCTGGAAATGGGTACGGGAAGAAAATATGCAAGGTTTTATCCCCACCCATATAGCCCCACCCTCATCTTCCAGCTCTCAATCCTGCGCTCCCTCTTCTTGCCGACATAGTGTATTATACATTAAACTGTAAGTAATGACAGAGCTCAAGTATTTTCTAGTCAGCGATAATAAGAAAACCTCAAGGATTTCTGAATTTTTGCATGCACAGGCATATGAAAATATATCCATAATGCATGTTATCCTTTTCTTTCTTATTCTAATCCCAGTTGCTGTTGAGAAGTCTAAGGTATGATATACAGCCGCAATGACAATGAAAATGGGATGCCAGTGTAATAAGACAAAACCAGCTGCTACAGGACATGCCTTCCAATTTTGCAGAGAGGTGGTAAAGAAATACGAAACCACAGACCAAAGTTCTTCTCGGGATTTACAAAACGGGTCACACAGAAATAGGAATAAGAATGATTCTCTCTTTTCAAATTAATCAGATTCATGTGATTTTCACTCATTGCCCTTGGATAAATTCAATTTTGATATGAGTTGAATCAGTCAGACCTGGGTAATATTTTCTTTTATAATGAATTCATGCACTTTGTAAATGCAGTGGGAACCTTTCATGTTCTTCCTAAGTGAAAATGAAGAGCTTGTATTTTAACACCTTCTTGAAAATTTGCCTATAGATTAACATTTTCCCGCTCATTATCACCACAGAGTTGCTGTCTCTCTTCACAACTTTGAGTGTGAGAGATTTCATTAGTAGTAGCTGATTAATTATGTAGGTGTTGAGATTTAATTAAGGACAGGGTAGAGCAACTCTTTTACTCAGACACATTTTTGACACACACAGAGCAAAAAGAGAGAAATCTTGTTTTTGCAGAGCAATGTCCCTTGAACGTGTCTTTCTTTCTCCGGTCTGCGTGCTGGCTTATAATGCCCGTCTTTTCAGCAGCTACGCCTCACCATCGATCATCCTGAGCAGTGTAAGAAGAGTTGACAGAAAGATTCTCCTCCCCCCACAACCTCACGGTTTCTCTCAGTAAAAAAACAAAAAAACATTTCTGCTGATGTGAACTTCTGACTTCTTCTTTTTATTTGTACGGATTCAATTAAATAAGACATTTAGGCTGCCTGCTTTTCTAATGTCCAGACTTTGTCTTTATCAAATGAGCACAGTGGACAATAACATTGCTGCATAGACGCAAGAGTGGTCATCAAGACTAGAAAAGTGCTATATAAATACAGGCCATTTACCATTTACAAGGTTTACATATTACACATCTATAGCTTGTCACACCTCTTGAAACAGAACTTAACTGAGTCTGAACTGGCTACATATTCTCATATTGTTTTTTTTATTTGATAGAAATAAAAAAGAAATATATATAAAATTTTGCATTTTCCTATAAAATACAGTGACAAGGAAAGACATAGCTGGGCAGCAGCGATGATTTGATGTGTCATAAGCAATAACTTCAAAATATCATATAGATTTAATGGCTCTCAACAGTGTCCCTGATAATGTACACATGAATTCATCTTCACAAGCTGTTTAATGTTTCAACATCTTTCCACGTCGAGTGGCATTTCCTTTACATTGTGGTTCATTGTCCGGGACGTTTGATAGGGCAGGATCTAAATGTATGTTAACATGTACTTCATGCAGACTGGACTGAATACAAGATTCTTAATCTTGATTCTGAGTCTTGACAAAATACAATCATGCTTCACTTTCAAAAGTCTTTTCTGTACTATGCTTTTGTGTATCTTTCAGAATACTACACACAAATACACATTCACCACAGTCAAACCCTAGGCATGTTCTCATCCTCCCAGCAGGTGCCTGACTGGCCAAATGTCCCGGCGCCTCCCTCAGATAAACACTGTTTCTCTTGCAGTGCACTGAAGTGACCTTTCTTTATTCAAGTCTGGAGTAGAGAACAAAGAGAAGCACATATTGACAGAACTTTGACTTCTTGAGCCCATAAAGCACAACGTGTTTTGTGTGAAATGTGATGTATTGCTACCCAGGCAATGGCTCTGACAGAGGACTAATCCCTATGAAAGCTAGTGCATGCCGGACCCCATGTGTATGTTACAGAATCATTCATGCACAAGCTCTCTTTAGCGCAAATCAGAGGAAGCTTTGGGGCAACATTCGCCACGGCAGGTTTCACCTGCATCTCTGTCCGGAAGCCACCATGGCCAGCAAATCCCAGCAAAGGGCTATTACACAACCTGTGGCTCTATGATTTCTGAGAAACAGAGGCAAAGACACCAGAGGCATGGGGAGGTGTGTGTGCGAGAGCAAGAGAGCCAGATGGATGATTATGAGACTAAAATGAAACAGCAAAGTTGGTGGCTTTCCAAAATTACTGTGCGACGTTCACACAGTATTAAACCATAGAGTGTAGCAGCCCCGACCGCTTGACCAGCTCAACAGAGGCTGTGCCACAAACTGCCTTTGATGTTTGGGGGGGGAGAGTGAGGGAGAGGGGACGGGAGATGAGGGGGGGAGGATGGGTAGAGCGCAGCTGTTTTGGCCTCTTAACTGTCACAGCTGACGTGGCTAAAGCCAACAATAATTCTTCTCTGTAGTTCTGCAGACCAAACCGTATCCACCCCGATGATAACCACCTCCCCAACTTCCTTCCCACTGCCTGATGGGACGGATGCGCTCCTGCCTGTCTGCAGTCTGAATGCACAGAGAATTTGATGAAGTGAAGCACATCAGAGCCGACTGAATGTAACGTTGCCATGAGTCAGTCTCATACAAGTGCAAGAGCTGGAACATGCTGAAGTAATACAAGTAAAAATGGTAGTGGACTGTATGATATGTGAGTCCTTCTCCCTTGAACTGTACTAGAGACTAGGTTCTCAATCTGTGGTACGTGTAAAACCAGTGGTACACAAGATTCCTCTGGTGGTACTTGGAGGAAAATCAGAAATACTGTTCTACTGTATATCCAAGGGTATGTTAGCAGAGTGGAGCTGAGGAATTTTGACCAGATAATAATAATAATAATAATAATAATAAAAAAATAATGATTAGAGTCACCTTATCTTTCCCTCTCCATCTTAATCTACTATACCATTATCTGAAGTATATGTGAGGAAGAGAAAGATAATGAGAGAGCAAATTATCTTAATGGGAATAAATCTGCCTCCTGTGAAAAGAGTTACACCATTGTATTTTAATGTTGGTCATAGTGGTGTTACTTGGAGAGCTCCATTTTTTCCCAGGTGGCACTTGGTATACAAAGTTTGAGAACCACTGCACTTAAGAATTCAGCGACAGTACTTAAGTGTCCTTATCACTCTCATGTTGTATCCAATATGGAATATGTGGCACAGGATTTCACAAGAGCATCCTGACTTCAGTGCCCACACCCTAGATGAAAACGTGTTTCAAGAGGGAAATTTTGATATTGCTTGGCTCCTAACGATCAATTCCTATTTCTTTTTGTATTTGTTGTGTTTTCGGAAACAACAAGATCAAAGGTATTGAGAAAACTACTGTGTTTATGTAATTCGCTATTGCCTACAATAAATGATGCACTTTCCTAAATGTATTTTCCTGGAATATACTTTGCACTTTTTTAGTAGCGACCTATATATCAAAAATATATGTCATTTTTGACCACAAGACGGCACCGTCCACACTGCTACTGCACCACAAAAAATGACACGACTAAACCGTAAAGACAGAGAACACAGATAAAATGCCACCAAAAAGAAAAAGCTATACTGCAGAATTTAAACTGCAAATTATAAAGGATGCAGCCGAAAACGGTAATTGAGCAGCAGAAAGAAAGTTTGGAGTGAGTGAAAAACTCGCTAGGGACTGACGAAAAGCAGAGGTAACTCTTACTTAAAAAATCAAAGAAGGCTAATCGCGGGCTGAAAGGGCCTCATCAACGGTGCAGTTACGCCTACGTAATGAAAATATATGATTTTGCTGGTGGGCTTTCTTGGTGCTTTGCTTCATGCAACGCAAACTGTCAATCAGAGCATGGACCACGATGTGTCAGAAACTGCCACCGGACTTCCAAGCCAAGGTCGAAAGTTTCCGTGCATTCCCGCTCACGTTTGACATCACAAAAACAAATGCGACTTATAGACCGATGCGACTTATATATATGTTTTTTTCCTCTTCATGACATCATTTTTGACAGATGCGACTAATACTCCGGTGCGACATATAGTCCGGAAAACGATACATATGACAAATGTTGTTTGTTTTAGTAAAAACATGTTGCAAGAGGATGGCCTCCATAAAGCAAGGCCCTTACCTAAAGTGCACATAAAAGGCTTTTTATTCTAAGGTAATGGAAAACAAACCATTTTTATTCTAAAGTGATTACACACTCATTTCTCAATTTCCGCCAATAAATGTTGTTCCTCCTGAATGTTACACACTGGATACTTCACTACTTTATTAGTCAGAGTCAGGTAAATATAAATGCTCCAGTTGTATAGCAGTGGTTCAATGTGGGCTATTGTAATACATTTATGGAACGCGCGAGGCAAGACACTATCCTCTTCCAGTGACTCACGTGAACCTCATGCTATCATACCCCTACGCTTTCCTCCTTGCACTCAATGTGTGTCTGATTCATAGTGGTCGGTGTGATTTTTGGAGGATATCGCTCCTTTTTTTTTTTTTAAAGCCCTCCTCTTTGAAGTTCATTTTAAGAAGCCCTACGGATTATTCTCCCTGCTCTGTGGAATAGGTTAAACATGTGAATGGCTGAGGAACTAAAAGAACTGGAGACATTTTTCATTGCAATCCATTGATAATTCTCAATTTTTTAATGATGCCCTTTGGCTGGTGTAGAACACGTTGCACCTACAGGCGTTACTGTGAGAGCAAAAGGGAAAAAGCCATCTTTGTAATTTGTGAGAGCTCATTTCCTTTGGTTTTCAACTGTAGCTTTACAGAAATTGCGCCGTGATTGTAGCTCATGCCTTTCGTGTGCCAGGGCTATTGTGAGTAAATTGAAGCGCATCTTACCAACACAAATTTGTTTGTGTTGATTCTGAAAAGTACACTAGAAACCCAGGACTATGGGACAGCTTCATGCATGTGATGTACATTTATATTATATGTATGCATTTAAATTAAATGTGAGCAGAGGTATCTGTGATGAGGAACGCATACTGAAGGAATGAGAACAAGTAGGAGATACCATGCACTGAAGAGGAAGAAATATTGTTATTACTATTTTCTTTCTGCCCACTAATTATAAATTATACACATTTACCTACTCAAGCTTCCATATCAAAACCAATAATCAGACTTTGCTGAGATATAAGAAATGATGTGACATCTTCATTCCAAATTCTATCTACTTTGAAGAATTGGCCAATTTAGTTTCATGATAGTAAACCTGAACTGGAAATCTGCATGGATTTAAAAATGTAAAGCAATTTGTTATGAGCTAGAAATGGCAAATTCATGATATGTTACTTTGATATACAGGCAGGAGGAAAAAAGGAAAAGCTGCGTTTAATTAATATTCCCATTTTTGCAGAACATAACCAGGATATACCATTTTTTTTTCCCAAACAAAGTCTTCAGTGACCCATTAACCTATAAAAAGTGCACTGATTCGTTTAATTACGGGCTATTAATCATTCAACAAGGGTACACATTTCTTCCCACTGTCAGAATGTCTCATGGCTATCTCATTATAAAATATAACTCTGTGAGACACATTCAGAAACTGTTACTCCAGCTTCACATCATAATGACAGCAATATCATTTCATTTCATTTGCATCACCTGATGATATTTGTTGCAGCTTTGTACTCATTACAGCTCACCACAGCCCAGCATCCGTCAGTGTGCTGCTACCTTTCCATTGATTTAGTTGTCTGTTTGATGTGATGAGACTCTATCTGAATGCTCCTCTGTACAGTGGGTGAAACGTTGCATTGCAACGTTGGTATTCTGGCCAAGTTTCCCTCTGCCATCCCAGGAGGAAGTTCATGCATAATGGATTAATTGTTGCACACATCCACACGTAAAGAGGCCCACAGGTTAGTATTCCTGCACTCTCATGCGGCTCAATAGGTCAACCAAATGACGGTATGCAGGAATATTACTGCAAATCTAAGAAAATAGTTCCGTTAAATCCACAAGTGCTCTATGGCCTCGAGTGAGCTAAACAGCCGTAACAGGCACCTTTTGAGTATTCCCCATTGCTGATCCGTTTAAAATTGACACAAGCATTCGGTGTCTTTCACACACACACACACACACACACACACACACACACACACACACACAGGGCCCCAGTGGAGAAAGTCTTTGTGAATGTCAATGTGATTCAGTGGTGACAGCAAGCCTTGTCAGCAGTGAAATAGGCCTTACGTTGAGCGGAATGTAATGACTCACAAGACAATTGGAGTCAAATATGGAACGGTTCCACTTTGCTGTGACACACTGAGGACGGTTGACAGGCGGAGTTGCAAGTAAGCAAGCGAGATCTCTTCAAGGGGCTGTCCTCTCCTCTTAAGCCTTGTGAGTTCCTCTTGGAAAACACATTTCCACTCCAGCGTTTTTTATTTATGCCAGCTCCCCCGCTGAATGCTCAGGGATATTGGTTCTGTCTGAACTTGAGTGAGAGGTCCAGCTCTACTTTTCTTGTTCTACCTGCATTCGAGCATCTGGCATTTATCTGCAGTAGACGCAGGCTCCAAGACAAAGCACACTGTTGTGTCTCAAAAGGATGATCGCTGCTTAAAAGCCACACACACACACGCCAAAACTTTTTTTTCACATCCACACAAGTCGAAGAAATTGTTGGGAAACTTTTTTCCTACATGTTTTATGGATTACTAATGTGTTGCTCCCGTGGAGAACAGAATTGAAATAAAACATTACCATGGTCATGTTCTTTTTCTGACAATAAAATGTAATATTTATCAGTGATATTTAACAAGCATGCTCACTTGCCTCTCTGCTTCAAGATGGAGACACCAAAGAAATCAGCTGTTTGTATGCATGTGTAACAGAGGAGCTAAACAGAGAAAAATATCATCGTTGGCTACTTGAGTCCAATCTCCAACATATTGTGCATTATTTTGCTGTGGAAATTGAGCACCACAAATACCCTGTCTGCATAATAGGCACACCACAAATGATGTTGATGTTACCCAGTGCATAAATATTTTTTTGCCACACTACATCGGAGTCATGAATGAATAACAACAAAATAGAAGCCACCAGCAGCTTTTCTGTAGCTCTCTCTAAGGAGCACAATTAGATGCTGGGAGATTTGAATCCATTGCAGAAAGCCTCCATTTCAAACATTTTCTTTGATCACCTTGCTGACAAGCACAACAGTGCAGCACTGACATTCAAAGTAATATGAAAGATGTTTTTGTTTTTTTATCCATAATATATGCACGTCATGTGTCACAGTAAAAAAACGGAAGCAGTCTAAGGATAAAAAATATGGAAAACAAAAAAGTGCTATACTAGATAGAATCCACATTGTATTACATTGTCAGGAGTTGTGCAAAAAATAAAACTGCTCACTCGTCTTTAGACAATGACAAAAACAGTGCCAGGAAATGGCTGGTAGACATTCTGTGCCCTAATGAACTAATGATAAGCAAAGGCAGGCACCGGCCGGATCACTCGCAGGATGCACTGGGAGAAAAGGAGTTTAAGGGTTGTGGCCACGGAGCAGAGAGATGGATCACATCGTCGAGCGTCAGAGAAACACAGAACAAAAGAATTAACAAGCTACATCGAGCAGTTCCACTGAGAGAACAGCATCCAGAGATCAAAGATGGTCATTGTTGCTATACCAAGGACATCTTATCAGAGCTATCTGTGTTTGGGATCTTTTAATTGCACACATTTTCACAGGAGTGCTGAAACAACAAATATCACACAATTAGAGCAAATTGTCAGGCTGTGTCCATTTAGTCATTTGTCTTATTTGTTATTTATTTTTTGTCTTTTATTTTATTTATTTTTTTTAAATCACTGATACACTCTTTTTCCTAATAGTTTATTTGAATTAATGAGATCCAGATTAGTGCTACATTTTGTTATTCAAACAAAGAGATGATTGGAGAGTTGAATAGTTTATGCTGCACGCTGTTGCAATAATGTCGCTAATTAACCGACATCATGAAGAAGCCAATTGTCTTTTGAGCTGTCATTTTAAATTCAAAATCAAATGTTTTGGGGGCATATTGTGCCCGTGGAGAATGAAGATTGACAGTAAATAAAGTGAATAGAGTGATGTGCCATGAGTACAGCTGATCGCGAGTCAACCCAGGCAATCATTCAACAATCAGGTCAGTTCCTTTGGTTTCCTTTCAATGTCATGTATAAATACTTGACAGTAAAACTAAGATTTATGGAGCTGAATTATTGTCGGTAATTAGGCCAATAAGCAGAGCAGGAGCGTCCCTGTTTACTTCAAGGACATTAGCAAATAAATGTATATTTATAACATTAAAAATAGATGGAGTGTTTCTAAAGTTGAAGCCTCTGAAATTGGAGTCAGCGTACTATACAAAGACAAACCTGCCAGTAAACTGGAGTGCTCAGAACAACAACTATGAATGCTATGTTTATCACACACACACAAACATGAAGGCAACCCACTGCTGCTAATTAACCCCACACACACACACACACACCCACCTCCATTACTTCTCTGGATGGTAATGTCTAAGTACTCAACCATAGTCAATTACTGTTGACTTACAGCGAAAGACAAATCAGTTCCTTCTCCTTCGCTGTGTTGTTGACCCCTGCTGAGGCAACACAACGGCATTTTTAGGGAGCACAAACTAGTTTAAGCGTCTTCTTTTCTTATTTCCAGCCAGGGCAATTTGCTGCGGCAGAGCAGTCACAGAATATCAACAGACTGGGCCAAAACACTGGCTGCATGCATCATAAGCTCCAAACTCAAGGAGCAATCTGAAGCTGTATATGCCTCCCACAAATCCATCGTTTTGAGTGACACCACGAATGGATTTAGCTTTTAGGCTGTCAGATGGTACCTCTGCTTAGGACAGATGTTATATTTTCTTGTCACTCTGGGTATTAGCGTAAGGAAGTCATCACACCAAACTTGTGGAAAAAAGACGTCAGCAAATTATACACTGTTTGCTGCTACTGACTGATTGTGTGACGGCTTTGTATTTGACATACCATTTCATGCCATTTTATACTATCACAGAGGACTTTATTTTGATCCAACCAACACTACAGTACAAAAAAAAGGCGAAAAACCTGTCTAAATGTTTGTCACATTATCCTTGTGCCTCAAACATCTTTGCTCAGAATAATAATTTCATGAATTGAGGCCATCAAAAACTCCTGTGACATGAAGCTTCACTTTTAAAACAGTGAATGATCACATAGTCCTTTCCTGGTGTGACCCATTTAGAGTGGCAGTGGGGGTCATCGGCGACCTGAAAAAAGGTGGGTAAGTGCAGTCGCACACTGCAGCCCACAGGTAGAGCCACATGGAGCAGCTTGTATTGGTCGATCTCATTTGAGCCCTCCCTTTGTCTCCCAGTCACCTGAATATTTCATCAGTTCAGAATAGAGTAGGTGGTGCTCTACTAAGGGCGGCTGACCTTTCAGGCTTATGCTCCCGAGAAAAAGATTCATCTCTCTGACCCTCTCTACCACCTCGATACCTGAGCTGAACTGAAAAACACACTTCAAAATGCCATCTGTACGCGTTACACTTGATTAAGTGTGTCTCTATGCGAATAGATCAATTAGTTGTTGGTGGATTATATTAGGCTGGTCTTGCAAGACAAAAAAAAGTAATTGCTTTATCTTCAGCAACTGAGTGCTTCTATTGTGCATCACAGTTTCTTTCATTCAGGGTTGTCAGGAGCCGGATATTAAGGATGGAAAGATGTAATGGAGTTAGTCACAGTCCTTAACAGTCATCACTGGTTATTGAATGAACTGCATTGATGGCCTTATCTTAATTTATCTTAACACACACAACAAACCCCAGAATTAACGTACAAAGCAGAGCTCCACATTAGGTAAATAACTATGATTATTTTCGTTGGATAAGAGTACTGGCACCATTCTCATCTGTTTTGTATCAGCAGCTATTAGACAAACGAGAATCAACATTGTTATTTCTGAGCTTTATACCAGACACGAAATTAACATGAAATTATTTTTTATTAACAAAGTCACTGCAGGAACCCCAGTACACATCATGTTTGGCATCACTTTCACAGGGTGATGTGAGTCATGCAAACCCATTTTCATAATTCACTTCACTTATTCAAGTTGAAATGTTTTTCACTTAAGTGAAAAAAAAGAGTGTGAAGCTTGCAAATGGACACCTTCTCCGTCTCTTGTCCGGCTTACAACAGCATGACAGCAGCACAAAATGCTAAACGCATTACCAGAAACAGGGATGCTTCCAACTCCTACACAACACTCTCTTTAGAGACACAACCCCCATTCCTCCCTGCCGACTGAGAGGATGCTTTCACTGAATACACAGGAGAGGGAGGAGAGGAGCATCCGTCCACAGATGGAGTTTATTCCTTTGCTTTCTGGCATGTGATGCAACTCAGGTGTCCCACAGCTGAATATTTAAAAGTAACAAAGCTTTAGCCTGGTGTTAAACAGCGGGTAGCAACAGCGCAATCTGTGTATATATATATATATATACACAACACTGTACTTAAACCTACCGCACACATTCTCATTAAGATATAATCCTTGGACTATGACACAAGTGGTGACAATAGAGACAGAGTGTTTCGATCTGTGTGCTTACAATGACGTAAATAATAAAGTGAGTAGGATGCTTCTTTGTCCATGAAGTATGGCATTAAGATTTTGATTTAAATGACCTTGTAAAGCTGACTGGGAATTCTTTTTTTTTTTTTCCAAATGCCTCTGAGAAAAGCTATAGATTTAACCTACTATGCCATTAAGACAATGGACTTCCCCCTTTAACTAAACCAAGGTCAGACATCACATTACATGGGCTGGAATGCTACAGGATGCAGCCAAACACTGTCAGATTCTACTTAACCAAACAGAAAAATACTTATTGACAAAATCAACCAGCTGCTTCATTTTGGTGAACGTTTGTGCTACTGAACCTAAAGTGTGTTGTCTTGCTGTGTACAACCATTACAGTGTTCTAATAAATGCCTCAGCAGTTAAAAAGTTTACAAAAAAATAGTTTGGAATGACCAAACATGGTTGAAAAAAAAATCTTACAAAATCTAGTATAATTAGCACAAAGTACTTTAATCACATTACTCTTTTCTATTGCAGATTAATGCAAGTCATTATTTACAAATAATATTCAACACTGGCAGTAGCAATTATGCAGTTTTCACTACTGGCTCAAATAAGGAGCTCTACAGGAAAAAAAGCCTTACTGCCTTTTCTACACAGATTATCCCATATGCATGTTATAATCACGTGTATTGATGACATTTTTCACTACTGAGCATAAAAAGAGACGACACCAGTGAGGACCATACCTAATACCAGCGTGATTTGGATCTTTCTCTTTCCAATAAAAAGAGTCATAATTAATTTCGTTGCACACAAGATAGCTTGATCGGGGACACTGCGCCACAGATAGAGTGTAGGCTGGAAGGTTTGATCAGTCAGATAAAAGGGGGGAAAACAGCTCTAATGTGTGAGAAGGAGCAGAGCTGCAAGGGGAAAAAAAGACCCTTGCAAAAATTGCAACAGTGCAGCCCTTATTTTCCTCTCGATTGATACTAATTGGCAGCAGAATGCCTTCCTGACAAGTCCCTTGCCCTAAGCGCCTCCCGCATGCAAGTGTGATGAACTGCCAACTCCGGAAATAATCCCAAGTTTAGCTGGAAGGATCATCAAGGCCTTTAAAAAGCTGCCGGGTCCAGAGAGATTTTTCCCCCCACTTTCCTTCCCTTGCATTTTTAGGCAACTTGTCTGTTTCCTCTGTAGACCCACAAAGTGAAACCAGCGTATTAGTTATAAACTCAATTATAGCACTATGTAGACATACAGTACATTCTTTGTGAGAAGAAAAAGTGTTTTAATTACAGTACAGGGTTTATTTCCAAGGATGAAATAACACCAGCAGTGCAGGCTTGAGGAAAACACCCACCCACTGGTCGCAGGTAACAGCCTTCAGTAATATTTATTACTGCTTGATCTCTGAAGCTGTTGCTTGTTTCACAGGTATACCAAATATGCCAGGAAACAGAGACTGAAGAATAACACAAATTAATTTACCACTGCTCATGCTGACAACTCATATTCTTTACATGCTTCAAAAATTGACTTCATGAAAAAGATCATTCAGGTTTGTGCAGGGGCTTTGGATAGGTTTCTTCCGTTGGTGTGTAATTTGACACTTGACAAAGTGCAGTGGGTTTCAGAGATGAATGGAAGTATCTTTCAGATCTGCCTGCAGGGCTTTCATATAACCATACAGTTCAATGTGCTGTATTTCTCGAACAACCACCCGTTCTCCATCAAATGGATATTCAGTGTTAAAACTTTGAACTAAAATGCTCCAAAAACATCCAGATGATAAACTATGATCTGAGTAGTAACACACTGACAGTTTTGAAACTGTGGCAAACAAAATTAATTTGCAGTGATAAAATTCACATTTAAAATCACTGAGAATATAGGAAGTGTTATTTTATTTCATGTGTGCAAGAAAATGCCTTTGGATGCACTCAGGAAGGGTCATTAATCGAAAAGCCTGCTGTGGTTATTTTTTCTCCCCCCTTCTCTTTTAGAAGAGGGCAGAATAATGTGCTGATGATAAATTGAGTTTATGCTGAACTGCTAAATTGCATCTCTGGTGGTAAATCCCTCCCTTTTTCATCCTAACTTCTCTCATCACTGAGGTTTGACGTCTGGGGGCCTTTGTGGCCCTGTTGACATTTGAAACAAATCAGCTTAGACAAGTCACTATCCTTTCAGAATCACCGCCCCACAAAGAGGTCAATCACTGGATGAATGATTTATCTCTGGGTGAATGAAGATTTCCTCTTCAGCCGAAACAAGATGTATGCTAGAATGATCTGTGAGAAGGTCTGTCGTGAGTTCAGATATGCTCCTCACTGCCTGACGTTGACAGCGATACTTACAGTGCTGCGAAATGCTGAAAGACGACTATATTGTAGGAACCCTGGAGTGTGAAGGTCACAATTCCTTTCCACTTGACTGACTTTGAATATAAATCTGCAACAATAAGTAAGTGGACATCTATGTTGTCATAAGCATGTGATTCTCTAAACGGCTTTACTGCACTCAACACTGCCAAGCTCTCTTAATGTGCGAAATTGCACTCCGCCTTGAGGTGCACTGTGTCCAAAACCATAAAGCCTCATCCAGCTAATGATGTAATTCCCTCTTAAGAGCAATGTGTGCAAACTTTATTTGTTCTTATCACCTCCACGAGTCTGCCAAATCTCTCTGTGGCATACCTGTTGATGACTGTGGATGCCTATTTAGCATACAGTAATAATATGTTTTCTGTACTCCATTAACTTGTGTTTATTTCTCCATTGGCTGCAGAAACCTCTCCAGTGCTAGATTATCTCTTTTGCAGTCAGAACACCGTCAGCTTTCAACAGTTATTGAGGTCATGTCCTATTACCATCTGTCTTTGGCTGCATCGGGAGTAATCCTCCAGTTTGCTTCCTTAACCTTATTAAAGAGAGCAAGTGCAGCAAACAACTGCTGGAATTTGCATTCGCCTTCTGCTAATTTCACTCATGCAGTGGAGACATGACTGCGAATATTGCTTTCCATGTCCATGCGCCCCATTATGATGCTGTACTTTCATCGCTAAAGGAAATGACATTGATATCTTAGCTGCTTATGTGGGATGTTCAGAAAATAGAATGATTTATTAAGGTTGGTGGATGAAAAGTGCCTTGATATCTCGAAAACCTTCAACGCACAAGTGAATAATTACGCTGACATGACGGCAATGAAGTCTCGACAAGACTCGGCAAGGTCAGCTGCCACCTGTCAGTGGCTACAATAGGTCAGCTGCCTGTTAGCTCGTGAAGCTGAGCCATGGACTATTCCAAGCCATTACAGAGGGGCAGCGGTTCAAGACGCACACATTCTTATGTTAAATGTAGTGCCACGTATATCACAGCGCTTGTGTCAAGTGGTCCAAACACTGCAGACTTTCTGATTCTCTGTATGTCAAGACAAACAAAACCAGGCCTCTGGCATTAGAATACATTACACACATGTTTATGTCACCATGAAACACTGGTCTCCGCCTGACGATTGTGACACATTTAAATTGAATTACAAACAGGAAGTTAAGGTATTCTTTCTTAGTTGGATCTCTGTATCGGGGGTATTAATCTACCTGTCTGCAGACTGATACCAATTGTGATGGAGGATGGCCGACCAATGCCGGAGTCAGCTCTCTCTGAGAAGCTATCTGGTTCAGACACAGTCAAGCACAAATCTGAATGTCACAGTCCTGCTCACATCAAAGGCCCCCTTTTGGATTCATTAATTCAGAGAGATGGTCCTCCCTATCAATTATAGACATGATTAAAATGTTTTGGAGTTGTCTTGCGCAGACTTGGAATATTTTCACTGAAGGGAAAACTTCACAAGTATAGATCCTTTGTACAGAGAATTAAATGCTTAATGTATTCTTTTTGTTCTGGAGTTCAGAAAACAAAAGTACAAGACAGTCATTACACTGGGACTGAAACATATTTGTAGTGATACAAAAAAAAACAAGGAGGGGGAAGAGAACTCATAAGAACATTGCTTTTCATTTCACACTCAAACGCTGTCTTATGCACGATATTCAACTTTAAAGAACAAATGTGCAAGGTTTGTTGTTAAAGTTACTTCGGGAAGTGATATAACAAGTTTAAAATCAATGCTGCTTTAAAGATATATATATATATATATATATATGTTCATTTATAAGGAACAAGATGTGCAACTAAAGGGTTAGGGTTAGGTCACCAGATATTTTGAGGATCCAATCCCACAGAAACCTAAAGACCAACCTATAAATTCAATTTCTAATTGTGCATAATTGGCTGTACAATCATTGTCATTAAAGCCAGTAATTCAGTTTCACATCTATCCTGGTCATGTTATGATTTAATAAAATAATTTCATACATTTAAGTCAGTACTTAGGCAGTTTATTTTTAATATTGAAGTAATAAGAGTATGATTTCTGCATCTATCAAAACACTTATTTGCATTTACTTCAGCATGTTCTAATGTGCTATGCTATTTGGAGTGTTTGCACATTAGTGTAAAATTAAAACTATAAAATATTGATATGACTATAAATCATTTTATATTTGAGAACATGAGAGAAAACATGTAAATATTTGCAAATGTAAATTCTGTTTTAGTGGCACTTGTTTAGCCTCGGCCCTCCCACTTCCTCCCCACTCACAGACTCATTTTCCTTATCCATTCATTTGCCTTTGAAGAATCTCCTTTGAGCTTGTTTGTAGCTGATGTTTGTGATGTTTATTTCTCCTCCGTGCACTAATAGATATTTCAAAATGAAATTGATGGATGACAATTTAGGCTGTATTGATGATTGGAACAACGATGTTGTAAGTATCATCACATTATGTTTCCTCGGTTCACAGTTGAAACTTCTCTTTCCCATAAGCACTGAGAACCAGGTGTGATTCTGTGTGCTCTGTTTTGCTGCGTCCCTGATTGGGTTTGTTGTTTGGCATCCCTCCCAATTGCTGCAACACTAAATCTAATGTCAGGTAGCACAATTAGTGACACACACAGCAATTTCAGTCTTCACCATTGCAATTTGGTCACCAGTCAGATTGTTATCAGACTATTAAGATTTGGTAAGCCACACCACTAAAACAACATGTTGCACTGCTGCTATGTTTCTTCCGTTGCCTTTCTTTTTTAATGCCTACAGGCCAAAATCTCCAAGCACAAAATGAGAAACATAACATAACAGCGTCTGCCAGGCCAGACAGCACGCAACTGATTATAGTGTTGCACTGAATAGGTGGGCATCTTTTCTGACTGTGACACTTCAGACACACTGGGTCCTGATTTCATCAAAACCCCTGCATTCCTGTACGAGACAAAACAACATTTGTTGTGAAGTGCACAGCTTCATGTTCAGGGCCACTGCGAAGTTGCATGAGCACGGACAGTAAGGATGCCATCTCTTATTCTGAGCCACAGAGAGGGATTCTTTTACACTTGAGCTTGCGGAATATCACACTGTAGCCAAACTGTCAAACTACATAGATTGAGGTATTTTATTCTCAGAACACAAGACACCTTAAACCTTATATTCCTCACTGTTGGTCTAACCTTACACAATCCAGCTGAGTATCACTGTAAAAAGGGGAAATGTACGGGTATACTGTATATACTGTATTTCATTATAATGTTCATAGTTCTAAGTAGAGCATTTAAGAATCAAAAAATACAATTTGAAACACATTCTCACGTTGAAAATATTTCTAATGGTTGTCGCGCATTTCTACAACTGTCACATATTAGTGTAAAACCTCAGATCAAAGTTCAAAAATCTCTTAACTCAAAGATCAAAGATCAAAATCCCCTCAACGCCAATAACAGGAGATGACGCCCTCCCCCCCGTATGTCCTTACACCAGAAGTGTTCCTGAAGGCAAGCAATCAATATGGCTCTCACCCTGAAAGGTTGTAAACCTGAAATAATACCTGTGACAAGCCCTTGCAGGTAATAGGTCAGATGTATTGATTGATCTGTTCATAAACACACATTTCGAGACAGCTGCCTGTGAAATGTTATGTCCATGTGTAAAGTAAACAGCTAAAAATGTACCGGATTTATCTATTTCCCGGTGAAGATTTAATTCTTTCTCCAACTAATTTGACAGGAAATGTAGCTTTGAAAGGTTTGCCGGCTGAAAAGACATGCTGTATAAATCATCTTTAGCAACTTCAAGTTTCTGAAATTATAAAGTGCTTCCTCAGCCAAACTGCTGCGCCAGAATAGTGATTCATTGTGCGTTGTACTATGCTCCACTGTCTCACCTTGGCTGTCACAGTTTTTTTTTTTGTTTTTTTTTTCCTTAGCAAGGCCCATCATTATAATGGCTGTGCTGTTAAAAAATATTAAAGAAAAAAGTGCAAACTGACATTTACTGCTCACTAAGTCGTATGATTTTTAAATAAGCTCTCATCTACACATTTGGGAAAAGCAGACCTTTCTCAGTAAATACCATTGTTATAATGGTTTTTCCTGTCTAAAACTGAGAGCATTTTAATAACTTTTGAAAACATTTCTACTTTAATTTCCCCAAGGGACTGTAGGAAAATGAGTGGAGAGGCTAAACCCACCCCAGCATTATTAGTATTCACTTTGGATCCATCTGTAGAATTAAAATTCTAGGATGGTAACAACAAATTATTTTCGTTAAAATTAATCTGCTGCTGATTTTGTCATTAATTATTTAGCCCACGAAATGTTCACAGGACAAACTTTAAACAAATATGTTTTGATATTTTTTTCAGATCAGCACTCAAAAACAAAGGTACAAAATCTACCCGTGACACAGAAAATGGTTTGGTTTCTGAAAAAGTACTGAAATGAATGATCTCATGTCAAGATAACTAATTTTCTGATACTCGTCAATCATCCTTTTATTGTAGCTGTACAAAGGACTGCAAAACCTTACACTTAAATGGAGGAAGAGGAGGAGGTGAACAGTTAAGGCCCTGGTATACTTCGGCACATGCACATGCTGCATATCACATATCGTAAACCCTGGTATACTCCCCCGTCAGGGTCATGTAGTATGTCACTTCACCATTGGGTGGTGGTAGTCTGGACGCAGGGAATAGGACACATTCAAAGAAGAGAATGATGGGCAGGGGAGTCGGCGTGTCAGCTGGTTCGTGGGTGACTATGTCGAGGCTCGGATGACTATCCTTGGCGACTACTTCTTCTAACCTGTTTTTCTGCTTGGTGAGCGGGGCTTAATACTCCACCAACCGGTGGGGCGGAGATTCAGTTTGTGCATGCGCTGTCCATACACACCCAACGTGTTCTTTGCATGCGGTTCAAAAATCTGGGCTGCACTCACAATTTGCGTCACACGCACGGTGCGTAAGGGGTCCACGCGTACTGTAAATGGTAAATAGTTTGTATTTATATAGCACTTTTCTAGTCTTGATGACCTCCATTCACCGATTCATTTACACTTACATACAGCGTATCTATGTGCAGCGCATTTTCTATCACTCATCTTTCATACCCACTCACACGCTGCCGGCACAGCCGTCAGGAGCAACTGTGTGTTGAAGTATACCAGGGCCTTAACTTTGTCCAACTAGTTTTATCCTGTACTCCAATTTACTGGAAGTAAAACCCAGCCCCCAATCCCTCATTCGACCTTAAACTGGTATCTGGAAAAGTATATGGAAAACATAAAAAACTTTTTTGTCCAGAAAGTTGTTGCAATTTTACCTTTAGCTCACTATGGCAGTCACTCACGTGGCACTACTTTTGCATTATAGTGTTTACAAGAGCCTTTAGGAGAGGATAACCTGGTTCAGTGTCACTGCAGATTTACATATGCAGACCATCTGAATTAGCAGGACATGTTCTTAATCATGCCGACATGACAGTTTCCTGCTTATACTGAGAAGACACTGTCCTTCGTCAAACTTAAGCTGAGAAGATGCAATCTCCCATTCCACTCTTCATCTCCTCCCCTTCTCCTCTCCTTTCTCTATGTCTTCCCTCACTAATAAGCAGTGCTTGCTTCTTCATGCATGGGGGACTTGGATCTCTTCCCTTCGTCAGTTAGACAGATAGCAGGGGAGATAGATGTGTCAGTCAGTGCTGTCTCATCTCACTCAGGTGCTCTGTGTACTTCAGGTTATTTAGAGGCCTGCTGGCCAGTAAACCACACATAGCATTTTTTTTTCTTTGCCTTTTCCCAAAAGTCTCAAATGTGGCTAGGGTGAGCCGAGCTGGGCTCATTTAACTTTTTTTTTTTTGTTTCCCAGCAGTTCACAGAACCTTTTTTGTGCCTTTTAGAAATTGACCTGCATGGGAATTCAGCAGACCCAATAAATAAACAAATAAATAAGCAAATGGTTTAGATGTAGTGCACAGCACTGGGGGTAAGGCTGTTTTCTTCAGGTCCCCTTAACCAAGACGGGGCCTCCTCTACCCGACGAGACAGGAACAGTCAGTTCAGTGCATCTCTCCATCTGCCTCAACGGTGTCATGTCAATGAATAACAATCACCCCGCCACACAATCTCCCATTATGCAAATCAATGGAAAGTCGAGATATAGGGTGGTTTGTGGCTGGTCTAAATGCAGATGCACTTATGGTTTAGAGTTCTATCACATTACAGCCGTGAATAAGGGACTGTCTGCTAAGATTGTCTTCTCAAGCACATCTGTAAGATGCCAGTACTTATTGTACACTACAATACGAGTATAAAGGTCTGAGAAAGTATTTTTTGTCATCTATCAGCAACGATAATCCTACAGGTCATCAACACATGGCAGCATGGTGACAGTGCGATACAAACTGATGACATGTGATGGGACTCTTTCACAGATAACGTATATAAACATAATCAAAGTCCAACATAGTCCACCCACCCTCTAAAGAGCCCATGTATTTATCAGTGGTACAATTACATTTTGTTACTACGACTCAAGTTTAGTGAGTACATTAAGCAGTGTATCTCATGGAAATGAAGGCTTTAACCTGTGATTTCTCATTTTTTACACTGTGGATGTCAAAACTAGGTGCTGAAAATAGCTCTCAGTCAACAGAAGTTGCCAAAACATTGGGCAGCAACTTCTGCCTCTTAACTTCTTAAATACAAGCAGAGGCATACTGTGCCTGTTGATGATTTGATAAAAAGATCTGCCTTACAAAATGTAGCATGGTTTTATGTGCAAGGAGACTCATGGATTGATGTGATTTTAATGTCATCGGACGCATCAGAGTCTTCCCTGTTACAACGGTTAGTCAAACATGTTTGATATTCACAACTGAACAGAGACTGGGGTGTGAGAAGAACCCCACAATAACCAATGAGAGCGAGTTGACTGGGAAACCTATGTTTCATACTTTTCATTTGAACCATAACTTGTACAAGCCAAGTCCACAGTTTTTCGGGTTTCTCAGCACAAAACATCGCACACACCGATGGACTGCCTCCATGTCTGTTTATATTCTAAATCCCTGGAATATCTTCCCTGAAAGTGTATGGTCCTACATCTTGACTGGATCATCTAGTCTGTGCTTTCTCAGGATTAAAACAAAGTTCAGTTGTAAAGTTTCCTGTGTCTGTGGTCTCCCACGTTTTTAAATTCAAGTCAGATTTGAAAATCCTCTTGTGTGTGGCAGGCTTAATGTATTCCTTTTAGTCCTGAAGCTGCTGTGGACGACTTTTGGGGATTTTTGTTGTTAATGCCATCTGTTTGGTCTTCCTGAATAGACACAATGTAACAACTGGATATTTTGTGTAGTACAATTCAGCCCCGAAACGTTTTGCAGGTGTTTTACAGTTGTACTCCAACCTGTTTTGCAGCAGTGGTGCGTTACTGTGTCTTGATATAAAACAAGCAACTTCCTGTGTGCAGCATGGAAATGTTGCCGGGCGACACAAGATCTAAACACTGCTGTACTGAGAAACACAGAACTGATTTGAATAATAACAGTTTGGAGGCTTAATATTTTGTTTATATTTGAAAAGTTATGCACGATAGCTTCAAGGGCATAACTTCATAAGGTCATTGGATCTGACTTTTCCATCAAAATGAATTTAAAAAAAATTTAACAGCAGGATGGAAAAAAAAATGTTTGTATTCTCTTACATCCGCATAACAAAAGGCCTCTCTGCACTCTCTATTCAGGTCAGATCTGTGCTGCAATCACTACCAGAGTGATGACCTGATCCCACTTAATACAGCCTTACTTGGATCTACAAAGGAGTGTGCTCAAGATGGTGTGGGCTGGGGTTGAGTCTAAATGCAGCAGTTCTTTCCTAAAGAGCACCGCAATAAAAAGCATTGTTAACTTTTTTCATCTTCTCATTCTGTTTATTTGCCCTCGCATCTGGGTTGCAGTCTCTGCAGCAGTCTGGTTCCTTTGTAGTTGCTTTAATTGGCTAGTGTTGCATGTTGACGTCGAATTTTCATTATCACCCACTATAGAGTTGGCTTCACACAGGGGGAGGCCTGAGCTTAAACACTTCAAATTAAAAGCTTGCCTGTGACACACTATGAATCGTTACCATGGAGTTGTTTAAATATACTTTGTACCAAACTAAACTATTCACATTCTTCAAAAAATGATATGTGGCCTGCAAAGTTTGGCATTCAAGCTCCAAATAAATGTAAAACCGAAAATGTAGCTGTAAATCATCACTTGCTTTTCCCAAGCCACTATTTAAGAGACCTCAAATGTCTTCCCCAGAGAATCATCTCATTTAAATACACAAACCACTGGAAGGATAGCCACAAACGCCTAATTGAAACCCCCTTTCAGTTTATGAATAAGAGAACAACCACGTGCCTCGGATGACGGAACGTCTTAAATGGCAGGGCATCATTTCAAATGAAGGCAATGTGGAGCAGCTCTCCAACTAGCCCGCTACATAACATACTACTGCAGGTGCAACTTGGCAGGCACCAGCTCTTAAGTGGTCACCAGCTTTTGGGTGAAGGAACGGGGGTAGAGTGCTTCAGAAGCCTGACAAGTGAGAGGTGTTGCACATTTCCAGGCACAGTGAAGCTGAAATCAGACATGGTAATAATAGCCCTGCTATTTCTGCCAAGACAGTGGCAAATTTGTGAAAACACCATCACGTCAGGCAGGATATGAATATGAAATGTGAGAGAACTGCTCATGCAAGATAATCACAGCAAGATCATTTAATATTCCCATAGGACTGAATTTGGAGAGTGTTGGCATGAAAAAAAAGGTTTTTATGTTCCATCGATGAATACTGCATTACAGTCATGAGGCTAAAATAATGCAGTTCCGTCAAAGTAAAATGCTGCATCAAAGCCCTCAAACAGATCTCAGTGCAGTTGGATTAAAAGCTGTAAAAGAGGGATGTGGTGGGGCAGTGAGGTGCTACACATCCTCAGAGCTGCGAGCAGCTGTTCGGGGTAGGGACTTGGCAGGTACAGATCGCGAGGGAGCTCGCTAGCAACTCTCTCCTCCTCTCCTCCTCCCTCAGCTCGCGATGGCCTCATTTATCTGTCACCACCCCTCCTACTTCCCAACCCAATTCCACTCCAGACATCTTTGTCTAACATGCCTTCACTGTCACCATTGAGCCGAAACAACGCCTGTCACGTTTGCTTTTATTTCATCAATTACTTTGCTGCTAAATGCTGTGATCGGCCACTCTAAAAGCTGTCCGTTACCCCAACATCTTCATATCTTAGCTGTCACCCGATTCCTGTCATTTAATAACTTACCAATTGGCTTGACATAAAGACTGCATTAGTCATTCATATGCCATATTCTGTCCTGTAATATGGTAGCAAAATACCTATGGGCCCCCCAAGCACAAATTATTATTGTCATCTGAAATATGGCTTCCATCAGAAAGTCATAAAGCTCTGCCTGTCTCATCTTATGCCACTTCTACGAGCGATGAGAGAGTATCAGGCATTAGTTTTCCATCTGATGGATGCCTCCCTTCACTCTTTCTCATTAGCAAAATGCACCTCTATTTAATTAAAGGCAACACATTCATTTTTGACCATGCGTCCTGTTGATGGTGAGCTACACCCCTTGCATTTAGAGCCAAATGAATTACCATTGATAGCAGTCACATAAATATTTCATGAAAACAGTTGCCAATATTTCATAGCATGCGTTTGGATTTACAGTCACCACACAATCAGAAACTGAAAAGACTGGCATTTAATGGATTACAAGTCCAATTATGTACCGATACATGGAAATGATTCACATCAATCCACGAGTCTCCATACAATATAGCACATAAAACTTTTTATCAAATCATCAAACTGACCAGACAAAGCTGCCATTTTCTCGAAACCTTTTCAGACTGACCCATATTTCGCATGCCCATTACTACTTGCTGATGAAAGCAGAGTGCCTCATCATTTGGACGGCCCATGCCGATAGCAGAGATTTCAGTCTGACAATCAAGCCAAGCAGGTGTTTGGCGGTGTGTCGGAGGAATAGAGCAGCTCACCAGCACATTGAAGGATCAGAGGAGGCTTCAGATGCACCTGGTCACGTGCCAAAGCCTCCCTCCCCACACAATCTGGCCTGTTCTGTTCCTACTCAGTAGCAGACGCACCTCTGCTGGCAGCTCTGATGGACGCTTAGCTCTGTTCTGGTGACAAATGCAGAGATCATTCACTCCTACCCACGCAAGCATTTAATCATGATGCACTGCAACTGCTGCTCACACCCCAGACATTATATCGCGCAAAGTCCTGTTACTCCAACTTTCTGATCGCTAAAATGGTTTAAGCATTGAAAAAGTTGTCTTTGGTTATTTTATGGAAGTGGGATGTCAACCACATGCACAAGAACAATGTCAACGCCACATTAAATTTAAGGACATGTTTTAAAGACACATAGTTCGGTTAATATATAAATAATTCAGTTTTGATGTCCAGACTACAATTCTCTACAATGTAGAATGCTAAATCATAGAATTGGAGGGACACAATTCATATAAACATGGAATCTATTTTATTTCTACAGTTGAAATGTATTTTTTAAGCATGCTCTTCATTACATACTGCTAGGTTTCTGCTTTCACACTTAGTGTAGATATAGTTGTGGAATCTCCTGCTATAACTATTTATACTATTTCTACTGGTGTATTATACCCATAGTAGAAATTTATGTTCGAACCCTGTGTGCAGGGGAGGTATCAACAATATCAAAGGTAGCCTGGGCATTGAGAATGAGAGTCTCCCAAAGGGTTTGTGAGCTGAAATAAGAAAGATACAGCTGAGTGAGCCTTGATGGAAAAAAAGAATAAATGAGAGAAACAGGTCAAAAAGATAGGTCCTGCACCCAGGGGATGCCTGAAGATGGGAGAGAACATAAGGCCCTATTCACCACAGCTGGGTCTTCAAACAGTTACCTAGTGACAATATATAGCAGGTAAATACTTTTTAAGGAATTGTGGGTAAAATATGTGCTGCGCAGAAACGGAATGACACTTCCTTGCCTTATTCAGACTGGGAATTAACTCAGACGATCTGATCAGGTACGGCAGTACTGGTGTGAATGCAAAATGCTTTGAGGACGATGTGAGGCTGCTCAAAGTGTTTTGAGATCCAGCTGCCGGACAGGAGGAGAAGAGGAAGACCACAGAGAAGGTTCATGGAGGTTGTTTAGGAGGACATGAGGAGAGTTGGTGTAACAGAAAAGCACACAAGGGACAGGGCAAGATGGAGGCAGATAAACCATTGTGGTGACCCCTAAATGGAGGAGCAGGTAGAAGAAGAAGAAGAAAAGGGAGAAGGCTAAACAGGGTGTCTCAGGGTAAACAGAGAAGACTCACCTGACTTCCTCATTTTCTCATTCTGGCCCACTACAGCTTTGTAATGAACCAAAAACAATCGTACACTTAAGTGTTTCCAATCCATTGGTGTATTTGAGGAGGCTGGCTGCAATATTAACTTTGACTGCCACATATTGATTTTCAATTTTTTTTAGCATTTCAAATGAGTAAACTCTTATTTAATTGTCGAGGTGTGTGCAGCTCATTGATTTGCTCAGCCCTGTTCCTTGCCCTGCTCTTTCTCTCTTACACTGTGATACAAACACATGCTCAATGACATTGAACTGGTTTATTATAGTCAGACTGGCTAAACACTACATTGCAGTTGGTTTTTGCAAGTGTCTCTGCATATAGAGCAAGGCTTTGACATCTCATCACAAGTGGCAGCAAGTGGAGACATCTGTGGGGACATGTTCTAATAACAGGTGTGAACTGATATTATCAGAGCTGCACACACACTTTTGATAAGAGCTAACACTCATGTTAATAACAGGACCTATGAAAAGTCATCTCCCTGTGGGAGGCTAGTGGTTGTAGTTTGATTGCCACCTAATCTGGCTGCACTACAAACCATAGCAGTGAGCTCACGAGTATGAGAGTTTATTGATGTCTTTAAGTACAACAATCAATCTTTAATCAAACTATTATTCAACTTGAAAAAAAAAGAAGAAGAAATTAATCTGTTCCATCTCCGTTCTCTCAATCACAATTCTCATTTCAAGCATCTTCTACTGCCTAATCTTTACCAAAAACCTGTCATCGCTGAATGAACATGGAAATTATCTCATGATTTTGCTGCAGACTTGTCACCATTTTGGCCGAGAAGAAATCAATGACAGTAACGATCCTGTGAGAGGATGGTTTCATTCATTTCTCTGTGAATCACACTAATTGCAGTTTTAAATGAACACTGCAATTTGCTGAGGCAAAACAACGTTTTTTGTGTTTGCTCCTCCGACAAGCACATCAATATGGAGCGATCGCACCCTCAGATGGATCATACCTATTCCAATTTGAGCTCTGTAGCTGACACCACCGAGATTAAAGTATCCATCCACCAAAGTTTGTTCTTTGAAAAACATTTTGCATTTTTCCTTGCAGCTAAATCTTTGGCTTCCCCCCTTTACTGTATGATGTCCTGAACTCAGTCCTGATAAAGCTGTGGCACTAAAAGGACCCTGGTTACCAGACCCTGGTATTCTCTATAGAGCCTATTCTTAACAGAGCCAAACTGACAGCAAAGATCATTTCCAGGTTACAGAAAAAAACAAAACAAGCAACTTTCTAGAGGGACCACAGTTTCACTGTTTTTGTGGCACCTATTCAAGACATTTTGCATCCAAATATTCCTAATCAGCTATTGAGGGGCTTACTTTTGTGTTGTTTCTCATTTGACAAGCGGAATGAATGGCAGCTTTGGTAAATGTCATCGTTCAGCACTTGGATCGCTCGCATGCAAAGTGAAGAAACAACCTCCGCGTGAAGTTTAGTCAGTACAAGTACATAGAGTGAGATATGTGGGCAGTGTGTCCATAAGGTGTTGCGTGACGCTTCAAAGCAGCCAGGCTGTTACTTGCACAAGGCCATGACTGCACAGAAGCATAGACAGCAGAAGTACGGTCGAAGAATCCCGTTTCACTCTTATAAATGTTAGTAATTGGTTTGCAGTACAAGGGTATTTAAATTTAAACACACGGGGAGACATAGCTTTATGGTAATATAATAATAGTCTTCAAAAAGTCAACACACTCAGTGTTGAAAAGAACAATCTTCCAACTGTTCCTCTCTCTTCCAGAATGGGTGACTCAGTGCCATTCAGTTGTTCTCTGGACACGTGGTCAAAACTCTGCAGATTTGATTATCATTCTCACGATGATCTGAGCCACAGAGCAATTACTCGTCAGGAACTGTAATCACTCAGAGTCTATGCCTGCATTTAATTACAGGAGTATTAACAAAAAATAATCACTCTTGAACACCAGTCACACAGAATGAGATTTGGCGAGGGGACTCTGGGATGATTACTGCCTGTAAATCTAGCCATAAAACGGGGGCTATTATGTCTCATACTCGAATGGCTTGTTCAACAAAACTCTAATCGCAAGCATAATTTAACACAGTTCATTACTGTAGTTCATTATGACACGAGAGGTGCTTTTCCGAATGATGGCTGCTCAGACGTATAGTGTACAGTATACATAGTCACAGAATTTTGCCCGCTCTAGATTCCAAAACAATATCAATTACACATTTAGCTGCTGTAATCAGAGTGCACTAGTTTTATTATAAATTACCAGTTCCATATCTTGCATTTATAAAGGCACCCCATTGCCATATGTTGATATTACCCTTAACATAAACTGGAAAACATATATTAAAACTGTTACATAATTTATGCAAAGCACAACGCTCTGCACATAACAGTTACCACTCTTAATATGCAGATTTCCCCCCCCCACCATTTTAGTTTTGCCCTGGCCCTCTCTTAGTGATGATAATGTGTGACGATACACAACGCAGGAGGCCACACACCAGGTGGCCACTGGGAACCCTGCCATCTCTCAAGTGACTGGGCTCTGGCAACTGCTGACCTCATAACATGCACACACACACTCATACATACTAACCACCTTCCTGTGTCAGCTATGGCAGTGCAGTAACCCGGGGAGCTTGTCCAACATGCTGAGTCGACAATGAGGGAAGCTCAAGTGGGAGAGCAGAACTGGGGTTTGATCCACATTGCACCTACTTCAATGCAATAACTGCATGGTGTTGAATACAGAGGTGAGTACAAAAACATCATATAGGCTCACAAGTAAGATGAGTATTACTGACAGGACACAGAGGAAATCAAAGACTGAGTCTAGTTCTCTTCTTCATTTGTTTTTTTTTCATTCATGTACAAACATCAGATGAGGAGACACACACAGTTAAGTTGTCGTGATAAATGACGCGTTGTCCTCCTGCTACTTATTTTAATATATAAAGTCTAAGAAGAAAAGAAAGAGGGGCGTGTTCTATTTGAAACCACTGTGTTATACAGACATGGCTGCACAGCCACCTGGGAACACTTGCCCATGAACATTTAATGGCGTTGGCATTCAAATATTTCACTTCAAATCTCTCAGTCAGCTTCTCGGAGAACTAAAATGAGACAGAAAGTGCTAAGACTATAAATACCAGTCTCGCAGAAGGAGGAAAAAACTAAAGCAAAGCTTCTTTGAGCTACACGAATTGACAATGATAAGTCCACCAGCAGTCATTTGTCTACAGTCGGATGAAGATGCCTTCCTGTTCTTATCACTCTTGGCAGTTTGTGTTATGTTTATATGCAGTTATACAGTGCATGCCCTTCTCCCTGACAGGTGAGCAGCTCCTAAACAAGGAGCATATATTTCAAGAGAGGTTGCCTTTCTGCCAACTCAGAGGCTTAATGTTGTGGTGGTGTGTAGTGTCGTGACATTTCACTCAAAATTTCCTGTAGTTATTATCAGACACAAACCTGGCTTATTTTTGAGCTGTTGCCATTTGGCTGAATAAAATACTTTGTTAAAATACTTAACAAATTAACTTATAATATAATTAATGTGATTAAGTTTCTCGGTACACTATTCTGTAAAATATATGCATAACTAAAGCTGGTGACAACGTTTCTGAAAGTGAAATGAAAAGAAAAAATGTCACAACACAGCCTTTGATTGTAAGTGGTCAATGTTCCACAGGATGTCAAAAGACAATTTACAATTGGTATTTTTGCTCCTCAAAAATCCAAGTGCTTCCCTGTCAAATCCCAGAGCAAATACCACACAGTGCACAGAATCATTGAGCATTGTTTCATAATTGCAGCAATAATTCAAAGAAACTCAAACCAAGCCATCATGGAAACATGCTTCTAAATGCTCTTTTTAAACTAGAAATTGTGCTGATGTTGCGATTACATACAACCAGTTGTTCATTAAGTAACTACTGCCTTCACTTGTGTGGGAAATACAGTGATAAAAGCACATGCCACTTGTCTTTCAAGCCATTTCCTGTTCTTTAAAAGCATTTGCGAGAAACTGCCGCACTGGAGCAGAGTGAGACTTGTCCTCCCCTGCACATTTTACACAATAGCTTGAATTTTTTCACAGTAAAAAATTGCATTGGACAAGTTTTGCTTGTCCAAATATGCTACAATATTCAATTTAACAATACTAAGTATTCATTCTGCAAAGAGGCAGATTAAAGTGCGTTTCAAAAGAGGGGGAATTCTTTTGAATATTACCATATATCACTATTTCCTTTTGGAAACACAACCCCTTTAAAGCAGGAGCGGGGGCTGTGGGGAACACATGTAGTCTCTAAAAGATGGTGTGCTGTTTGACTGGACCTTGAGCTTCATAGGTCAAGGCAGGGTGAAACCTTATCTGAAGTGATGGCTCAACCCCATCACCAACTGTGCATATTTTGTGACATATTGTTTCACATACTGTAACCGACAACCAACGGCAAGATGAAACAGAAAGGTGACAAGAAAAACGGTTGAGTATGAGCTGATGGCGAAACATTATTATGAGACACATCGGCTCTAATTGGTTGGAACAAATATGATAATGTTTAATTTGGCTTGTCTTTATTAATTCTTCAATCTTGACTTCATCATGTTTTAAATAATTTACACACTTTCCCATTTTCATCATTCTTCCCTGTAAGACAGCAGTCAGCAGAGTACAGAGAGACAGTCTCCGGCTTTTAAGTTTGCTTTTAGGGACCTGCACGGCTGTTTTCATCCATCTTGCTTGTGTTTTTTTTTTTTGTCACACTCTGTGTTGTTAAATGATACAGTCTGCTCTTATGTGAAAATCACCGCCATAATGAGCCATCATTAGCTTGTTTATTTCCCTTGACAATTTTATTTTGCCCCTTACAGACAAAATGGGATGTTTGAAATTATAAGGTAAACAACTGAGACGCCTAGCTCCAAAAAAAATACAAGAACGTGCGCAGGAAATGCAGAGAACATGAATGTAGATATACGAATGATGGGTATTTCATTTCAGATAATAAAAAAATTTATGTGATAATGATGCTGTGTAATTGCAGGCTACTATGGTGAAGAAATGAAATGACCTATGTTTCTGTTTTGCATTTAATAATATGTAATGTATTGTGGCCGTCATGATGCACCGATATCAGTGCCACATGCAGAGAAATGCTACACTGGGTAAGAACAGCGATAATACCCAAGGTGTGATCATACCATGTTTCTGTCAAATAAATGTGACAGGAGGAGACAGTAATCCCTGCTCATCCTGCTGCAGTTTTTTTCACTGTAATCTCAGATTAATGTCCAGGAAATGCCCTTTGGAGGTGATTTCACACTAGGGCAGATGTTTCGGTGTCTTAAGTCATGTGTTGTGCAGTAGCAAGCAGGTAGACAGATGAATGAGTGCTCAGGTTCCAGGTGTTTCCAGATCTGATCCCCTGAGGAGACGATGTCAGGAAGTTGTCATGTCAACTCCAGAAGTCTTTGTCTTCCTTCCATTTGTGCAACTACTTTGTGTCAATCGTATTAATATACATATAAGGCTGCCTCATAGAGACAAAATTGTCGCAAATAATGTTTTCTTTAAGCTCCAGTTCTTCCAGTGTTACACATTTTTGCTTCACTGATCACTGATTTTCATTTTCAGATTTATTTGAATTTTGTTGCCATGGATCTGTTCATGTTACATACTGTGCAATAGACATTGTCTTTACTTGCATTCTATTGATTTGAAGACATTTATGAAGGACACATTTGTCAAAGGCAAGAGAGTGAAATGGTTAAACCCATACAGTTGGACTGGACTGTAGTACGGCCATGAACAATGACTTAATGCACTCCACTGAGGCTGCTTCACATCCCTCTAATGGATCATTTTTCACCTGGCACCTCAGCACTCTTAAGATCAACTGAGAGGGATCAGCTTTATCGATTCCTTTCCTCTACACCAATCTGGATCAATAAAGATTCCTGCATTATAAACCGCCAGCCCCGTATACAGTGCTGCTGCAACTCATCATGATCTCAGACTTGTCATATGAAATTGCATAATGAATTATGTTCATGCAACTGATTTGCCTCACTAATAGCCCCAGGCCATGTGTGGAAAAGTATTTTAAGCAGTGTCACACCTTAATTTGATTCCTTCCCATCTTCCTCTAATTAAAGGTAGAATTGCTGAAAAAAAAGAAAGAAAAAGCTTATGATGTCCATCTTTAGCCTCAGCTGCAGCACTTTAAAAGACAATCGCTCTCGCAAGTTGTCTTCATCAACGCCCAGATCTATTCCCTGGGTGCATATTCTGGCAGATGATTCATTGGCATGTTGAAAAAGCAGTTGGAAGTCTGTGAGATTGTTAAAACCTGCAGGGGGAAAAAATGCATGCGCTCCATCAGTATGTAATACATCAAAGATGCAGAGATGCCACAATGATGTGCTCACTGGCATGATCAAAACAGCACGCTTAAAATGCAAAATCTTACCCTGCCATGGCTGAGATGGAAAAAGGAGCACTAACGCAAACAACAACCAGAGGAAAAAAACAAAGGTAGAAACTAAAGGAGTGCAGCACCTTTTAATGAAATATGAAGATGCCGCACTGTCAGTGTGATAATGACCCTTTAGCTTGGATTCAACCTTCATCTATCCACTTACAGGGAGGAAAAACACAACCTATTTGCATTATGGTCAGATATCATAACTGCAAGATGAAAAAATAGGAAGCAATTATTTTTACTTCTCATTGACACTGGCATCAGATACTTGCAAAGGTGTCAGATCTCTGGGTAATGCGGTGGGGAGGGGTGGAGGGGGAGAATACTTTCAGTTTTCCCCAAGGCATTTCCATTCCTTTATTATGTGAGGCTGCGTGGGGTTAACGGCAAAAGGAGGCCCCTACGCCTGTAAGGATTATTGGCTATACGCTCCAACAAAACAGCTGTGGAAAGCAAATAATTGTCTTAAGGTGAATAACAATACCACATTATCCTGGTGGTGGTGGTGGGGGGCTAATACAAACCAAATAGAGTTTATTTCTCCAACCTATGTTTCATTTATGAGATGCTCAAATGAAGCCTGTTACACCTGGTTTATATTCATGACTAACACACAAAAGCCAGAATAGCAGAATGTACAAGGAAATGAACAGGGGTAGCAGGGCCATGCCAATATCTTTAGAACACAGTGGTACACAGACTCTCCCCAGAGTCAGTTTGGATTTTGTGAATGAATCCCCTCCTTATCTATTCTGCTTGGGCTGCCGATCAGTAAATGCTGCCTGGGGCAAAGCCCTTTCCGCACTATGCAAAAATTCAAACACAGCTGAAAATGAGCTTGTTTCTTCAGTCTAAATGAGGCATGATATGTGAAGTCAGAGGTAAAGCATATTAGACTGGCCTGACTTGGTCATTACTTGGTGGATACATGCAGAATAGCTTTGGGTAAGAAACTGAGCACGGCAGTGACACACGACAAAGAGCTTGATGTTTCTCACCATACTAGGTCATGCTAGGCCTTTATGTGACTCATGTCAGGCCAAACAGACGATGTGTACCAAGGTGAAAGAGCTGCATAGAAGGCTGACCTTCAGAGTCAGCAGGGGACTTGTCAAATCTCTGTGAGCTGTGACTGTGTTAGATTGATTTTTTTTTTATGTCTATATTTTTATTTTTGTAGTTATTGTTCAAAATACATTTGCTTTCTTGTGCCAAAAAGAAAACACTGTTTTATTAAAGATAACCACTATGTCAACTTTAATATGCATATTCTGAATTTATATTAAAAAAATGTAAGTCTGCTATATTCAAACCATTGTCCAACTTAATATATCCATATACATATATGTATATATACATATTTATTTCTATATATATAAAGATATATATATACATATATGTATACATATATGTATATATACATATATATAGATATATATGTATGTATACATATTTATTTCTATATATATATAAAGATATATATACATATATATATATACATATATATGTATATATAGACAGACTGAGGCAACGGCAACATTGCACTACACCCACCCACATAAACGTTCCTGTCCCTGCACTGCTGGTGTGTACACCTAAATGGCAGGTCTGATAGTATTGCATGACAGAGCCCATTTCCAGCTGATGGACACGACATACAAGTAACGTTGCATCCTTTTTTTGTGATTTACAAAGACCAAACAGAGGCCGAATAAAACAAACATCACATATTTATAAGTTAGATTTTGCTTTTGAGTAGTAGAAATAGAATATTGCAAGACTGTGAAACCTTATCAAGTTGCATGCATTACCGTTTTTTTTCCTCAGTTGCCATGGACACTTTGCGTACATTTGCAACTTTCAGTACGTTTCGTTTAATCTCCCAGCCTTATCAGCTGTGTCTCTCCACACTTGTGCAAGTGCTATAATTAGCAACTAATAGAGATGATATGATTAGTAACTGCACAAATTAGTGGTGCCCGGAATCCTGTCTTGGATTATCTCTTTTTAATGAGTTTAAACATTATATCGTTAATCAGGAAGTTTCACATAGATTACAGTGAACATGGGCTTAGTGTAGGGCAGATCATCAGTTCATTCACGAGTCATTTGCAGTGCTGTAGTAAGTTTACATTGTCCAACATACTAAAACTCCTAAAATCATTCAGCTTTGGAAGTTACTTTTTACATCTTCTTTTTATCTATGAAATGATTGTTTCCCATCACTAATGAACATGTATATAGCTTTTGAAATGCCATGGGATTGATCTCAATTAACATGAGGTAGATTGAGCTAAAACAAAAAGAGGATTTTGATTTCATTTGTCAAACTTACACCTGCAGTGCATCGAGGCCAAGTCTTGTTTACACATTATAAATCCCTGCTTAGCGGTATTATCTGTTTCTGCCTATAATCACCCTCTCTGGTTTTGTCACCCTCGTCTTCCTACCATCTCTGTTTTGTGCAATAAAAACAGGGGAAAAAAAGGGTCAATTGAAGAAAATGAAGAAAATTGCAATTTAAATATTCATAAGGCTCTTTGTCTTCTCCCTCCCTTTGGTGTCAGAGGGAGATCATGCTATTCCACCGTGGATTTTGGCAATTACCTCTCATTGTAACCTCCCCGTGTCCAAAGTCACCTCTGTGCACTTGAGAGACACAAGCAACCTCAACATAATTGTGAGGTTAGAGGAGGATGCCAACAGATTGGATAGCACTGCAGCTGACATCATTTCACTGGTCTTGAATAGGAGAACATCCCTGCATTGTCTACTGCAAATTAATACTAATGCCACGGCTGTGGGGTCTGAAAAAGATTACATTGTATAATTGCATGTCTAGCTCTGGCAAAATAAGCCATTGTGAATGCCAAGCAAGTGTAGCAAAAATTGTGTACTTGTGTAAAGCTGTTACTTCTATAAAATACTGCACGTGTCAAACAATTTGGAGTTTTTGTTACATGGTGTGTGGTGACAACTGTGTCAATGAAGTCTACAAAGCTCAGAGAGATTCTTGGCAAGGGATCCAGTTAAAGGCCAACGATGCTCCCAACTCTGTCACACTTTAGGTTCAGTATGGAATGGAAGAAATATGCTCCCCAGTGTCTCTCTCTTCTCTGAGTGCCAATTATGCCATCCAGTTGAATAATGCCCTTGAGTGGTATTATTAGCGGTTGTATTTGTATTCACCAAGGCTTGTTCACAGGATTGATTGACCAGCCCAATCTAATTAGCATGTCAGTAAAGGCAGTGTGTGATGAATTTAAACTTTTTTTTTCTCTTTTAGCTCCACACTTGGCAAAACATGCAGATTTTGTATTCTTGTCCACAAAAGTAAAGTAATCTTGGCCTCAGTGCCAATGAGTGCTGCTCTGCAAATTGTGCACTCAGAATAGCAGTCCCACAACACATCTCTAGTGGCAGCCAAATCTTGGTTTGATGTTGTTCCACGAGTTTAATGAAGCTGCGAATCAAAAAGCCACTGGCTCATTCGGACTAACTTTTTTCTAAAGCTAATGTATTCCTCAGCATTTCCAATTCAACATGCTTTTGACCTGAAGAGGTTTCAAGGCACAACCAACACACTTGCTGTGAATGTAAGTGGCAACAGATTGCAGTCATGAAGCACACTTTATGAAACTATGCTCAGTCAGGTTTATTCAGTCAAAAACAGATGGGAAACAGAATTACTTCCCCGGTTCAAATGTGAAAATGATGCTGTGAAGTGAAACTGACAAACAAGTCTATATTCATAGGGCAAAGATAGCTGAACCTAAAAACAGTACGTTGCCATGCCACTGAGAGTCTTTTCTTTCCCTGTCCCTTTATCATGCCCTTCTTCATCCCTACCACCTCTTTCTTCAGCTGTCCTACCGAGGCAGATCTGATTGGGCTACTAGTTTGTGCCACAAAGCTCTCTCAGTGGGAGTGAGCAGCCAGTTGGCAGAGTCCTTCCCTTCAGTGAAATGCCCTAGGTCTCTGCATGCTCTGGTAGTTCGCTCCTTTCATCTCACACCCTCACTGACACAGTCACACCTCTATTGTTGGTGGGTCCGACCTACTACTACAACTATGTGGGTGAGGGCCATAATAGCAGCATGCTTCTTAAGTGTGAAGCAAACACAGCCAGGAAGTATTGTTCTTTACCTTTCTTGTCATTTTCCCCTCTGGCAATATCTGTGCTCAATGTTAAACCACCACAGGTTGCAAAGCGAGTGCATTCTTGTTTCTACCTGTTCATCAAAAGTACTTTTAATTAGGCGAAATGGGTCTAATTTTACCCTGTAGCACACTGCAACTATACAGCAAGGCTCAAGATTTGTCTTTAAAAAGAGGTTATTGTTGTTGTTGACATGATCTGATGGAAAACACAACAGTAGCATAAGATCACTGTTGTCTCACTGTGTATCATTTTATTATAAACACATATGGTTTTTAAAATGCAGACATTTACTTTGTCAGACTCCAGAAAGGAAGACGACATCTATCAGGAGCTTCTCTTTTACAGTCTCACATTCAGTGTAAAAGAGTTGCTATTTTATCCACATTTAATCCTTTGCTTTACTCCTCCAACACAGTTCCCCTATGTGCACACACGTAATAGGATAGTGTCTTATAAGTCAAAAAAATGCTTTAGCAGGGCTATTAAGTTTAATAGCTGCACAGACTGAAAAGACAGTCTAAAGAGCATTTTTATTCAATTCTTTCTCCACAACTTCATTCATGTCCTCCTAAAAAAAACAACACCTAGTGGATTAGACACAGAATTGTCTCCCTCGAAGGCTTCAGCAGAATAGCCAAGTTGGTAACCTTGCCTGGATCCAAGTATACTTTGGTTCCTTGGTTACAAATTCAATTTACACAATTAAATGTAATCCAGTGTTGGGAATGGTGGTAGCACACAGAGGTTTGATTAAAAATTTAACAATAGCATGTCAGAAAAATCGAATTAAGGACATGGCTGCCTCAGTCAATCAAGTGCCAGGCTGTGGAAACTTATCAGTGTCTCACTAAGGGAATGTGTGTCAATGTGCTCGGGCGTGCACGCTTGTACACGACTTTGCCATCTCAGTACACTAGATAATCCACATCCTGGACAAGCGCAACCTGCAGTCTTCCAGAACACTGCAGAAGGTAATTACAAATTAGGCCAGCCCTTGGATCATGAGGCGGGCAGCATTCTTTCACCCCAATGCTCGCTGGCCAAAACAGGCTTAGACCAAGTGAACAATGACTCAGACCTCCCCACTGTGACAAAAACGCAAGCAGGCGTCCTGCACTAAGCCCGCTAGGGACTGCTGTCCTTGGTGAATGGCTTACTGGTGAATTAGCACCAGAGGTCACTGGTTGAGCTGTACGCTGAGGACAAATCTGTCAAGGTATGCATTTAACAGCATGTGGTGATAAATAAAACTTTAAGTCAATCATATTCTCTTGAATGCAAAGCTTTGACAGGTGACTGATAAGTATTCCTCTCAGCATTCCAAGGTGTGGGAATACACGTCTATCTTCATCCAGAGATTTTTTCGATACAGGCAGTGGCACCGTACCTCCCCTAACACGTATAGGTTGCTATCTCTGACTGTTCCGATGATCATCACCAAGCTTTTAACTTACACCTAGTCCCCTGACAGGATGTATGTGTGAGTGAGAAAGAACGTGTATCTACTTGCGCGAGACAGCGAGCTCGTGATTGCCCTTTTGTGAGGCACAGAGTGTGACCAAGCAAGACGAGCATGTGATCATTATTTTCAGCCTGCCGCTGTATGATCACATGCATATGCCTCCTGTCTTCATGGTCATCTGGGTTGATGGTGTGTTCAAGGTGGCACAACAGTTCAGGGATGGTGCACTGGGTGAAATGCTTCGGGGAATACCAACCATAGAGATGTTCCAGTTCATGAAGTGTACAAATCAGAGGACAGGGGATGGGGAGGGACAGAGATTATAAAGGAATGGAATAGCCAGGCCATGGCCAGACCACCTCATCTGGGAGGAGAGGGGATTAGAAAGATAGAGAGGATGGAAAGGCAGTGAAGGGGAGCAAAATGGAGAGAGTAATAAAAGTGGGAATACAAAGACGGAGAGAAACTCAAGAGATAATTGATGAGTGAAAGAATGCTGGATAGGGTGAAGTGCATAGAAACGGTAACCTAATCGCAGCAAGTACCTCCTTATAACAGGCCGTATCTTCAATAAAGCAGGCTCCAAGCAAACAGCTTACTCAGAGAGGATTTTTTTGGTTACAGCATGAATTAACAAGCACGCAGAACATGATATTATACATTCTGTCTTGCCTCGGAAGTGATAAGCGAGTCTGCATCAAATAAGAAGAAACCTCAAGTAACTTGTGTCTAATGGTAGAGACTTTCCCAGCATCATGGTTTTAAATAAGTCTTTGTATGATGACCCCCATCCCCGGTTGTCATAGCTACAGAAGTTGAGGAGAAAAAAAAAAGCTTTCTAAGATTTGCCAAATGAAAATTCTTGGATCCCCTACACCTTAGTTTCATTTTGCAAAGTAAGTGTATTTCTCTTTTCAGTGTTCCTCCATTTTCTCCGCAGCCTGCCGGTGATTTTAAAAATAACCAGATTAGTGTGAAAAGCACTATCGAAGAGGCGAGGGCAGGAGATGTGCCAACAATAGTACCTGGCAATTTCACTTCTCTGAAACCATGGCAGGCAGATTTTAATCTGCTTGTTTCATTTAACTTTCACTCTACAAAGAGACCTGCAGGTAATACCCTATAATGTATTTTTTTTTGCACTGAATGAAACATACACACTGCAGATGTGCTGCACAATGTCTTGATTGAAAAGTCACAACTCTAGATTTTAAGTTTTCACCCTACCCTTTCGACATTATTTGTTAAAGCACTTGGTTTTTATTGCATTGCTGCAGTACACGTGTTGTGTACTATCATTTTATTTTCTCTGACTGCGGCAGGTAAACATTGTTTTGCAGTTAGTGAACATGTATTATTATTATTATTATTATTTTTTATCATCACATGCCATCTGTCCTGACAATTTGAATGCCTGGTTAATATTAGTATTTTGAGTAATGATCATGAGCGACTCTTGTTTTGTCATAAGAAGTAAATGGGGAGATTGGTTGAGTGATTTCATCAGGGCTAGGGAATCTTTTTTTCTGTGTGTGTGTGTGTTAATGAGCGTATATGTGTGCGTTTTACGATGGTCTCGTGTAATGGTTTATCTCTATATTAGATCCCATGATGTAATCAATCTTCTGGATAATTAGCAATGAGGGGATAGAGGGAGGAGGTAGGGGACCTGGAGCACACACTATTACAGATTAAGGCTCTCTGCCTTTACCCAGATGGAGGATGTGTTTAATAGACGTGCGGCATGCTAGTCTCTCAAGACAAACAACTTTTTATACAGTTTTTTACAAAGGTTTTAACATTTTATTTTAAAAAATAAAACAGAAATCTGAAACTGTGCAAGTGGATACACAAAACAGTGTAATAAAAACGCAGTTAATTAATGGAGTGACTGGCACTGTATGTTATACTTCAAGTATTTTTTAAGGTTAAGAGGACACAAAAACTTTAAGATTCCCTGTAAACTTTGCGGACAGGATGAAGACTGGAAGTGCACTGAGCATCAATGCAACGGCTGCAGTGCAATTACCACTTTTCCGTTCCATCATGGGTCCCTTGATTGAGCCAAAGAGTGCTCTCTGACTTTCTGATTCACATATTCCTTGTGCTCACTGGCGCCCAAAGCATCAGAGTGAAAGAATCAGATTTATTACTGGAGCCTGGGATTAAATAACAGCACAAAGAAATGGTGCTGACCAATGACAAAATATGGCTGCATGGGGAACAAGCAGCTCAGTGCTTCACTTTCCCACAAATGCCTAATAAGTGCACTTGGGGTCATTCATATTTCATTTGAGTGGCCATAGAAGGGAGATGCATGTAAACTCGGAAGTGTGTTTGCACGCAGGCTTTCAGCAAAGGCCAATGATTCCTTCCCTTCTGATTCAATTACAGCTATTGCGACACCTCTTCTTTTGGAGCCTACTCATTAAAATCAGCTACATGACTGTGTATAAGATACAAGCATTCACCTTATGTCTGCATGCGCTTGTGAGTTTCGGCACTTTTGTGTTTGTGCTTGCACCTGCTCGAGCAAGGTGCCTGTCAGGACTCATGGGAGGGGTCAAAGGAAGAGGCTGTTAATCAAGACAGACAGGAGCAACACCTTAGTGTTCCCTGGGTGACAGTGCTGCTGGGAGCTGCGGGTTCCACAGCCCAGATCCCTCTCTGATCAGAGCACCAATTAAGAAATGTGCTGCACTGCTCCTCAGCAGAAGCAGGTAAGACAACCTTTTGTTCCCTGGTGTTACATCACACTCTATGAGAAAAGAGCCCAGGAGCATTGTGTCCAGTTCAGTTTTGGAACCGCAGAAAAAACAAAGCACAGTCGGTGCACTCAATAAATGCTGTGTTTGTGTGTTTGCACTTTTTGAATTGCATCACCATAATTCTGGCTGCAACAAAACGAGAAATATGCAGGGCAACATACAAGCGAAATCTATTTACGGTTCACATAATGAAGCAAATGCATTTATGTGGCTTTTTGTTTTAAATGAAGAGCAAGGAAAAGTATGACAAAGTCAGTCGAAAACTAGCCAGATGTCATCAATGACAACAGAAAGCGTCTCTCAAGGATGTATTCATGCTTCAAAATCACTCATCAAATTGCAAGGCCTCCATCGTCCTTGTTTTTATTTTCCCCCTCCAAACAGCACTAATGATCATTTCCAGCCCTGTGCATATTTATTCATGAGTGTATTACACCTGGCATCTCTTTGTTGCCGATGCATTTCTTCAAGTATTATATATTATACCTTGCTTCCCACGCTTCTGGCTCAGATGGCAATTCTATCTTCTCCTGCTCACTACTAGGCTTTGCTGAACCTCACACGCGCATGTCTTCCTGTGCTCTCGCAGACACACACTGGGGTTTCTCACTGGATTTTTTTTAGCTACTTTATTGAGTTCTCTGTTTTGCCACAGCCTAGGGAGGACTTCGTTATTCTTCTTGTTTCAGCTGAGTTTTTGTGCAAGGGCAACATCTCATGTATCTTTGTCTTTGTGTGCACATTCTACATGTATTTTCCGTGCCATTCATTTCTCATAATTGTCATTTTCTGCTTATATGGATTATGTGGATGCACTACTTTTACTTTTGTGAAATTCGTGCCAGTCCAAAAGTGATGTAGTAACATCCATGGATGTATGAAAAAAAAATGACCCGAGAGTTAGTTTCCATGTGATCTTTCAACAAAAATGTGCTAACAAGTAAATTGTCTTTTATTTATGTTGCTCTCTATGCATGGAATTCTTATGCATCTAAAAGTTGTCTGACTCAGTGTCTTTTATTTTAGATTGGTCTATTTTATATTCATGATTTTTGACTAGTGGGCTGATATTTAGGTAGCCTCTATAATGCATAAGATTGCGTTGGATCCTTAATTAGCGCTGTGTTATGCATGTACACAGTAAGTTGTGCGCCTCAACTTTGAACAGGTCGCTCCTGAAAATGTATCACTTTCATAAAATAATACATAACAGCTCACAAGTTCAAAAGTCAAAACCATATTTATATTCAAACATATTCACTCACTCTCACAGTAATGGCCTCAAAGTGGTTACGAGAAAACGCTGCAGACTAATTTATGATCATTTGCTTGTGTTATCAGTGTAATACTGCTGGACTGTGTAGGCAGTCACATCTGTGACGGTGTGTTTCTTGTTCGCTCAACTGTGTGTGTGTGTGCAGCCGCCATGTTGCTCTGCCTGATTCATCGATTCACAGATTCTTCAGCTAGATATTCTTGCCTCTCCATCTCTTTCCCTCCCTATTTCTGGTTCACTCTCTGTAACTTTCTCTTTTCCAACGCCTCCTTGTTATGCTGACAGGATGCACCATTTTTGGGAACGCTCAGTGGTTACAGTTTCCTCCCACTGATATGATTAGGTGCCATTAGTCGGTTCAGCCTGCCGGACTAACCTGACAGTCAGCAAGTGAGGGAGGTTCATGGTATTGATTGCTGCTACTTAAGAGCCTTCACCCCCAATTTGGTCTTGCTTTATTTCAAGAATTGTACAGTTCTACTATGGCATCCTTGAATGAAATAAGCCTGAAATATTCATTACATCTCTATGTCATGACGTACATCTCTACGTCCATCCATCCATCCATCCATCCATCCCCTTGACTCTTTTCTTTAATGTCCTGCAGTCATCTCTTACCCCAGCCGCATTGTCACTGGAGAATATGAAGTTTTTGTTGTGGCTGTCTCGCTGGGGAAATATAAGTTTCTCATCTATTGCATTACTGTTTCTAAGCCTCACATCAGGAGGTGATGAGATTCCCTGAGGTAGAGGGAACATGAGAAATTGAGAAAGGAATGATGGAATGTGTGTGTGTGTGTTCCAGTTTGTCTCTCAAAGTTTATGTTTAACATGTTTATATTTTAGCGGGTGCACATTAAGGCTATTACTTTTCACTAAATCCCATTTAAACAGACTCCTGTATTTGCATATGTGTCTGCATGGGGTAAGGGGACATTTTGTACTTTGCATACCCTGTAACCATTTTATTATATCTGAATGTTACAACAAACAAGAAGCTCATTCAGCAGAGTGTCACTTTCTCTTCAGACATGATCAAACCTGACCACCTTTTATTGTAATATGGCTCTTTGTGCCATACTAAGTATATTCTAGTAAAGCAGAGAGAGTTGGGGTATGGAAAGGATATTGTAATGACAAAAAGTCAGCTGCTATTTTGTGTTGGTTAAAATAAATATTTAAATACTCTGGGTCATAGTCAGGTTACAAATATGCATGACCATATGGTGACCAACAGAGGCACCATAGTGGTATACATGATCATCAAGATGGGTTCAGCTTTGGTAATAAATGGGAATTATTGCATAATCATAGGATGCACTGCACATGCTGGTGTAATGGCGCTAACAGACACACATATGGCCCTTCTATACAAGGCCCACGACATTGCAAATGATATCTAGGCATGTCTGATGATATATTATTGACCTCCTAAAACATTACACACGTTGAATGATGTAATTTTTATTGTCAACTTTCTCATACTTGGGATTTGACTGTGACTTCTGCTTGGATACAAAATAATAATAAAAAAAAGCACCTATTTTACTCTTTATTTTAAACTTTATGCCATTTTACGTTTTACAACGATGACAAACTTGCCAAGCACTGCCTTTAACTGCTACTCGAGGTTGATGTGCTTACCACTCTGATTGAATTTAACCCCAGCAATCACAAATGAGAGCTATTTAGTTTTACTAAATCAGAGTAAGCACTTTATCCGGTGGACAATAAAAGCAAGGACCAGCAATAGTGCAAGTGCCCAGAGCATAGCTTTGACATAGAGTAGCAGCTTAACAGGCTTATAACGGAGCAGGGAGCGAGTCAATCACCCACTATTGAGTGACTCTGTAATGGCCAGCCTGACCATCGCACTCCCCAGAGAGCCCGTTTTGTTTTCCATTAGGACTGTCATTACATGGGAAGAAACGACAGCCCCCAAGTCAGTGTGTCTTATGTGTATGTGTGGAAGAGAGAGAAAATAGAGTTTTTAGATTAACTTAGAATTAGGTCTGTGGCCTAGACGATAATGTCGTATAGAATTTAAGATAATACTCTGTTTCCAAAACAATTTGCCATCAACCCCATATTGCTGCATAGTTTCCATGTCATGAGTTCATATAAATAATGGTCTTTACAGGGAAAGAAAACCACTTTTCTTTCATGGTCACCCACTGTCACAGTGGGGAACTTGATGCTGTCAGTTGGTTCACTGGCCCAGGAGGGAGAGCCATTAGTTTTAATCAAGCGCCACTCTAATTGAGAGGCCTCCCATCTTCATAAAGATAATTACTACAAATGTCAGACTCTACATATGCCCCCTCCTTTTCTCCCTTAGACCCAACCCATGAATAGTGATTATCTACAAAGCTGGACATGTGGCTTTATAAGAGGGCAAAGCTATCACATTTACTTGACTGGAACAATTAGTCAACATTAGCCGCAGATGGCCTCCATTTCAGAATTAAATGACTGTTATTTTCTGTGAGTTATTCCAATAGAACCTTATAGACAAATCATTTGAGTTATTAAGTAACAGAGATCTTCCTGAAAGAAGTTACTGTGTTTATTGTAGTCTGTGTTTTTTATTTTTTTTTTACTTTTATAAGACGAAAATTATACTTTGATTTTGAATCATGTGTGCTATACAATTTTCTCATTGCTATCTTTCCTGATTGTATCAGTTTACAAGGAGAGCTCATGGACCTCAGCCAGGCTGATGAAACCTAGAGGATAGTCTGGATGAGATGTCTTTAGATATTAGTGAAAATGTATTATGTTATAGAATTGGTAATGGCTTTGCTGCTGTTTCTGCCAATACTCAGGTTTTGGTTAACCACTGATTTTATTAAGCATATCAATTTAATTGGTTATATTTTAAATATTTAATGTGCTACTGTTGCAGAAGAGACGACTGTATTACCATTACTCTTGTTAGTGGTGTTTGTAGTCGGTCAGTGTGGAACCCTTTATATTGAGTTCATTAGTTAGTTATCCTGCAACAATACATTATATAACTGATGGTGTATCTTGAATGTTTAATCTGAAATATAACTGTTGTCAAATGGATGGAGTTTAAGAATTCACCCATCTTAATGTAAAGAAGTAGAGCTACATGATAAGCATTGATTAGAAACTTAAGCAGCTTACACAGTGTGAATAATAATACTGCACAGATAACAAATCCAAATCCACTGTAAAGCAGCTACAGCCGTGCAGTTCCCCTCTGGATCTTAGACATTATAAACACCATGAGTTATAAATGAGGCAGAATTCAATTGTTAACACTGTCTCACTATTCCGAAGACTCATTAGCTTTTTCATGTAGCATTCCTGTCTCCTGAACTTTGACTGATGGCTCGCTCTCGCTCTGAGTGCCAACAGAGTGTCAAGGGAATGGATGAGGTGGCAGAGAGTGACTGACAGCAAGCAGGCAGCAGCCGATCCCCCTCAGCAACTATACTGCAGCAAGCCTATCTATAAAAGATGTTTGTAATTGAATAATAAGGACATTTAGGTTGCAGGCAATGTTATGCAAGTGTCTTCATCAGTTTGGAACATAAATGCTCTATGCAACATTTGTGTACGATTTTTAGTCAGTAAAATACTTGCCTTTTCTCTGTATATTACTAGGTCCATTACATCACACATATGGTAAGAAACACAAGTGAATTGTTATGGATCTGTCATAGTCCCCAGGACAAGTGTTAATTTGGTCCAACCCACGTAGATGATATCAAGAAATCAATATTGCTTTCCCATGTCTGTGGCTGCGCTAGGTGGGTCTAATTGAAATGTATGAGGAAGTCTGTTAAATGATCTGTGCAGGCATGGGAGCCAGTGATTGCAAACATATGGAATGGTTCCTTAGACAAGAGAAACATTTGTACAATGCCAAGAGACAAACAAACAGAGGGGGGAAAAGAACATGACTGACGGAAAGAGGCAGAGAGGGGGAAAATAAATAAGAGAGAGAGAGAGCAGAGGGAGCAGAACCAGTCTCTTCATACCATCGTACGTGATATTTCTTAATGTTTATGCAACTGGACTCAGGTTGATATTTCAAGATACGTTGACAGCTTTTCAGCTGAATGCCCAAGTTAGTTAGAAAGAAAAAGAGGGAGAGATGAAGAAAGGAAAAGCTGTCGGTGTTGCCACAATATCATCCTATTAAGAACAAATGACAGCACACACACAGAAGGGAGTATCTGCAGGTACGCGTAAACTCTTGACCCTGCTTGAAAGTTTGTTCTGTCATATTTGAGTGACAGAGACTATACTCTGGTTTTGACTTTCTTTCCTCGTTTCCTTCCTCTTCCCTTCTTGCGCCCTCCTTCCTCCATCCGTCTCTCTTAACATGTCTCCCTCCCTCTAATAAGCTATTGACATTTTGCTTAGTAATGACTGCAAGAATAATGGGTCTTGTATTGTCCGGAATGAGCAATGAGTAGAAGTGGCATTTTCTAACCTCCACAACAAGTAGACAATCAGGCTCATTCAATTCCAAACGGTCAGTTTAATTGGCCTTATCACTTCTGGGTAAAGGGTACCATCCCCTGTGCACTAAATTGGCAGACCGCTGCTCCATGATGCAGTGATTAGTCAGAACCATCTTGGCAAAATGTGTCTAACACAAGGGACTTGTGTCCAATAGAATCATGACAAGGAGTTAAACAGTGTAGCATTGGACATGGTTGAAGACAGATGCAATAATGAATTTCATAATTGGCAGGTACACCATGACAGTCTGATTGTAACAAGTTGAATTCAGGTATCAAACAGCAGCTCACACCTCAAAGCTTTAGCTTTGTTTAAAACACCAGGCTGTTGAGTTTTTACAAAAACAATTTTACTAGCAGAGAATTGATTTTTTATGATAGCCAACTGGCAATAATGGGGTCTTCACAAACATTGCTTAAGGCTACAAACAAAGCTGAAAAAAAATGCCTACGGCCTAAGCATGGAGTCAAGAGATGATTTAAGTCTTAAGTCTTCTACATGTTTTACAATGTAGAACAAAAATGGGGATTTTCGAGGTACAAGGCGCGCTTTTACTGCCTGCATCAGTTCTCACATAGAAAGTAGTAGAAACGCTCCAATGATTTGTGATTTCAGAATCTTGGCCACAAAGTGATGAGTTAGTGACACGTAAAAGGGTTGTGGTGAAACTTCTGTCAGGCTTTCTGCCTAAAAACATTTTCCTGATATTACTCGCGTGTCAGCGTCTCAAGCTGAGAAAAGAGCCCTGCATAAGAACTGCACAAAAGAGCATCTATTATTCATGTTGTCAATGTATTGACATGGACAGTGCTGGCGAGCACACAGGTGAAGTCAGGACAAAAGGGTTTGAGAAATTGAATCTTTGAACAACACAGTTATGCATAGAAATAAAAGATTTCAAGATGAAAAGCTCAGTTAGCTGACAAGGACAGTGTAACATCTGTTTAAAGTTATAGATCAGACTATCTGAAGTCTGCTTGTATGAGGGACTTACCCATTGTCAGTTTATTACCTGACACAGATTTTGGGTGATGTGCTCTCGGTTTGTAGAAACAAGCAGAGGTATGAACGCAGATGGATCAATGTACTGCTGATGACAAGGACGGCAAAAACAAGTTATCCCTGTAGTATATTTTGAATGCTGTTCAGGCTGATTGTGTGTGGCATCCCAAACTCAACTGCAGATACAATATATGGATGAAGTTCCTGACCCGACATCAAAAAGTCCAAACTATCACTTTAACCGGGTCATGGAAGTGAAAGCTTGTTCTCCTTCTGACCTTTTATTTGAATGCAAATGTATGGCATTTTAAATGTGCACCCTCTTAGAAGCAATACATTATATATTGGATGACACATACAGTAGATACAACAGCAATAGAGTTGAGTTGACAGGCAGAATTGATTTGGTTAGCAAAGGTCTGATTTCTAGTTTATTTCCCATTATATTTCCCACTGACATTTTCAGCAAAATCTTCAGTACTTCCTTATTCAAAAAAAATAAATCTGACTGCACATTTGCACAAATGCACATTGTCTCTCCATGAGATCCGTTATGCCATTGCACTTCTTTATGCCATTCCTTTATTATTGCACAATTTTTTTCCCACTGTTGCACATTTTATGTTTACATTACATTTTACATTTTATGTTTATAATAACTTTTTTTTGTATTGTCTTGCTGCTATGTTAAAACAATTTCCTCTTGGGATGAATACAGTATTTTTATTCTATTCTATTCTACTCTATTCACCCTTCTACGGGCTGGAAATTGTTTAGGGCAACCGCTATCCAACAGACAGATGTGATAATGTGGTAATTCATTTGTTTAAATACATCTGACATGTTCATTAAGCAGCTTAGCCACACACCGTCACATTTTCCCCCTCTTCTCTCACAGTCCTTCGACCAAAATCTGCTTTTTCTTACCGCATTGAGGCCGTAATTACCATGCAGTCAAATGAGATGAAGGCAAGCAGAAATGCCGTGCTTGTGTGTGGCTGCCTGCCAGCCACGCTACTTACACTGTGGTGCACACAGCGTCCAGACACCACAGGCCTCAGTGTCTGCATATAACTCTATAACTCTTGCTTCCTGAGCTAATAAAGATCATCTCTCTGGCTAAGGATTTTCAAGTGAACATATGGCAGCTCTGAGAGTTCAGCTGACTGCGTCTTAAGAAAAGGTATGCAAACTGAATAAACACAAAGAAATTGAGAAAACATGATCAATTTCTACACAAGAAAACTCAGTGTTGTGTGCAATATTTCATCTTTTTTGGTAATTGGTTAATAAAAAAACAAAACACTTATCCAACACACTGAGCTCACAACACAAAGCACCATCACTCCTGACCCTGTCAAAGTCAAAGAAATCAGACAGACAGTGCACCAGACTGTGCTATTTTCAAGAATTCTGAGGATAAAATGAAAGGTTCACCACCATCTTTTCACTGTAAGAGCATTAAAGACTCTCAGTCTGTTTGCCCGCCTGTTTTTTAGCCATATTGCTGCCAACTTGGCATATTACCGAGGCACTACACTGGTGTCAGCGATGAGCCATCACCGTCAGCTTCATGATTGTCATGATCTAGGTCGGCAAGAGCATTACATGGCCACCTGGAAAGAATCGAACACCTGGACGCAGCTTAGCACCTAGCTCAGCCATAATACAGCACTTTTCTCTGCCAGTATATGCAAACCGCTCCTCCTCTTTCTCATATGGTGCACACAAGTGATTAGGTATTGTGTAGGCCCACTGTTGGTCTACAATTGGTATTATTTTTGCAAAATCAAACAACATTCTGTGTTCAACCCAGCAGAAAGTAATGGCAGCAGCCAAATTATCTATTGTGTGATCCACAGTAGGCGATACCTTACTTTTAGAAAGTTTTCAGCTTAATATGTTCAAATCAGTTGTAATTTGTATGGCCTGGTTGCACTGTTGGGTTCCTTTATATCGTATTGATGGACTTTTGACTATTTAGGTGTAATTTTCCAACAGGGGATTATGTGGTTCATTATGTATCACAGCTTGGATGTGCAACACACAGTGGGTATGTGGTGTGAATAAAATAAGATTTTCTTAGGCATGGACAATGGCCACAGATTCTCATTCTTTTTTATTTTATGAAGGATTGTGTCTTTTATTCAACATGTTTGAACCAAACTAATGTATTTCCTGTGGCCTTTGGGAAAAATAACACTTAAATGTGACCTCAAAGAGTGTCAGGCACTTCTTATTCCTCATCTGTCTTCTCCATTCAGTTTTCTTAAACTATTTCTCCTTGTATGATAAATCACCAAGCTATTTTATTCTGCACTCACAGCACTGTAAAAAACAGTTGTGTCTTCAACAATGAATTTTCATGACAGCACTGTCATCCCACATTGTACCAAAACAATCCTCCTGACCCCTGTCACAAAATTTCATTGGCTGTGATCAAATTCACAATTTCTGTGCCCTCCATTCTATTAGGAGTTTTTTTCACAGTTTTAACCTTCGTTTATGTACCATTAACATTCACACTGTGCATATCCTCTTGCTGCATCATTTCAATTAATCTGCTCTCCTGTACATTGAGAAAGCTAACTGGTTATATGCCCTTTAATTTTTATTTAGCTTATTTTCACCATGCAATACTGAATTTCTTTCGAACGTCAGAAAATGTAATACTGAAATTCTTTTGAGCGTTACCAAGGGTTACCCTATTTGCTTTTGCTTGTTCTAAAAAAAATGTGTAATCAGTTATCCGTTTGTGAAAGACAAAACTAGCCTTAAAGAACAAAATCTCTCAGACATATATTGCCACAAGACAGGTGCTGTCCTTCATTGGAGTACTACATTTATATCAAATAATAATGTGAGAACCAGTATTCATTAAGAGTGGTTTCCCTTTAGTAAGTTCAAGAGTCACAACTCACAAACAGTGGGACATAAAATCCTGCCTCAGGGAGCCAGAGAAGGTAAAATGTCTGACATTGGTGATCTTGATAATTGATCTTCTGAAGACCATGAAATCTAGACAGCTCTCATTGTATAGTGCTAAACCCAGTAACATAGCAAAGTCCTTCAAAAGTTTTAAATGCTGAATCATACCAGATTATGTTCATATGATCATATAATCACCGCCAAAATAAATGAGGTGGGAGAAACTGAAACCAAGTTAAGTGTACCTTAAAATTTGCGTTAATTACTAGTCCTGTGGGTGGTTGTTAGTGGGGAATGTCCACAGCTTATGTGTGCTTAGATAAGCAATCAATACCTTTAATTAAGACTATTATTAGATGGAATTGGGACCCAGCAGACTACTTCCAATCCTTAAATCAAGCCTTGTTGTTTACCTCCCTGACTGGTGAAAGTGTAGCGTGCATGAAGGTTCAGTATAGTGAGTATTGATCTCAAAGTTTACTGTTCTGACTCACTAACTCAGTGTTTGATTACTAATGGTTATATAACCACACACACACACACACACAATGTTGTCAGCTTTCTGTTTTTGAGTGTCGTTCCTCTGTTGTCTTTTGTCTTATTTGACACAAAATGTTTCGTTTCATTTCCCCCACCAATATATTTTGAGGTGTATAAGCTGATGGTGGCTGTTTTTGTGAAACACTATTGCAGACACTGAATATCTAATAACACTGTCTTAACTGAGCAAATGCTGGAAACTACTACACCACATCCACATATTCATATTCGATATTCCACATCACACAGATTCACTGACCCCCTCAGAACTGAAATTCAGTGAAATATGAAACCCTAATGCTGGTATTATTTTCGGTAGTCTTTTATCTTGAAGACTGGGATTTTTATATGTGCAACCAGGGTGACATTAAGAGGGGTTTTCAAAGCCAGCTTTTATTCAGGAGGCAGAAACAGAGGCGTATAAAGAAAAGAGGCACATTAGTAAAGCAGGACAGGTAATGAGAGGGAAAAGAGCAATAAGGAGGAGGCAGACATGGTTTCAACAACAGAGAAAGATCCAGTTTTACGAGCAAAAGAGAGAGTCAGTCAGTGTTGAGGGGATGGTGGTGGTGGTGGGGGCACTGTAATAACTTCATGCAAGTTTAAGTAGGCAAGTAACATGCGTTAAATGGCCGTAGGATGTAGGTACCAGCACCAAGCCAGATGACACCAGGTGCACCGCATCCAGAGAGTGATGAGGGATGTAAATGTTAAATGGTCTGTATTTGTGTCACTCTTCTAGCCTTGATGGCCACTTAAAGTTGCTTTACACTACAGTTTTGACATTCGCACCCATTCAATACAGCACATTTTCTATCACACATCCTCCACACCCATACCCACACGCTGCCGACACAGCATGGGGTTAAGTGTTTTGCCAAAGGACACATCGGCATATCGACTAGCAGAGCGGGGAATCAGACCTTCCAGGTGAAAGACGACTCACTCTACCACTGATCCCCATTGCCCGGATGTTGGAGCAGAGTACCACTTGGCTGACATAGCACAAACTATAAATATCAACACATACTAGTAATATTTTGACTTATAGAATATTTATTTATCAAATCCTTCCAACACTAGTAAGACGTATCAGCTGTTGAGTCTGTCCACCACCTGTAATATTTCAACAACAATTTGATAATGTTTGTTTTGCCTAAAGGAGAAATTCCAATTACCTTGGTGATATACTGTCTTTCCCCCTCTTGGCTGGCTTAGCCGAAGTATTGTTGATGTAGTTTCTTTATATTGAACTATTACATGGGGAGTGTGAGTGTGTGTTGTTCTTTTTTTATAATAATATTACTGTTCAAATATTATGAGAAACACCAAGAGATACAATCAAACAATTAATCGGTTTTGAAAATAGTTTCAGCATTGAGATACAATCAATCAACGACCTAGAAACTATGTCTCTATACAATGAAAGGGCAACATAGTACATTTTGTTGGAAACACAATCACTATGTGCATTATTTAGAGGCTCTTTTTTACCCCAATGAATAAAAGGTTAAAGTTATTAACAGCAGTAGAGTCATAGTTCAGTGGTGGGAATGGATGGTGCACTAATGTAACACCAGACAGGGGTTAGCATCTAGAGTCCGTAATCAGATTAAGGCAAAAAAGTGATTTGGTTAAGGTTAGAGTGAGATTGTGCTTGGTTGAATGTCAATAAAAGTTAACATGAGCTGCTTTCTGTATTCAGCCAGATCATCATTTTCCACCACCAATGCTGTAGTTTCCCAAACAGACGTACCAATGTGTTTATTGTCATAATTATGACTAATCCATAAATGAACAACATCCTCAATGTGTTTATTTAAGAACAGTGATACCATTGCCATGATGTTTCCTACAAAACATATTTTGTGTGTTGAGTTTAGCTTCAGAGAAATGTAATCTCTGGGTACAGTGTTGTAATCAGATAAATGGGTTATATACTTCAGACAGAAAGTAGAGAATATTTGTGACAGATACAAAAAATGTATTGCAATTGGTGCACATACTCTTCTTCTTTACTATTTATCATTGTCGCACTATGTGTGTGTGTGTTTGTGTGTGTGCGTCATCGCACCAGGGAAAATATCCACTGTCAATGCAAAACTGATGTTGGAACTGATGGCATCGGAATGATTGAAACCACCTACAGTGGTTCACACAACTTCCCCATCTTTCTCCCTCTCTCCTTCAATTTCAAAACATTTCTCTCTTCACCCCCGCGTTCCTGCCCAACTACACCTATTGTCTGGATGCATCATCCCAGCCTACTCAATGCCATCCAGGCACATGGTTCTTGCCAAAGAGGTTCAGGCTCACTGCAAGCCCCACGGCACTACACAGAGTCAGCCAGGAGGAGAAAGAGAGGCGGGAAGTTTACAAGGAGGAGAAGAAAGGTGGAAGAAAGAGTAGGCAATGTCTCTCGTGCTTTTCCCCACCTACTTGTAATCTCGCTCTCAGTTTGGCTGTTATTTTTAGCCCATCACACATTTTCATAAAAATATTAGCATTTGCTGCCAAAAGACTTTGGATCACTGCTGAAATGTGAAATCCTGAAACGGCTCAACCATGTATTCCTGAGTGCATGATCCTTTGTTCCACAAGCAGCCATTTTCTATTTTCGGAACTATCCCCCACACCCCTCCCTCCTTTCTTCTTTCTCAGCTCCATCAGCCCCTCCTCAATGCCCCACCTTACCCTGTCACACCTCCCTAGCACCAGGCCTGGTTGCTGAGTGCCAGTCATGTAAATTAGATAGTTAGCAGATCAAAAGGCATGGAGAGGAATTTTTAATAGCAGAAGAGGTGTTGATTAGTGTCAAAGAAGGAAAGACAAGGCAAAGTGCAGACAGCCTCTATTACACCCCAATAGTTTCAGGCATATGTTCAAATGTGTGTGTGTGTGTGTGTGTGTTATTGGGCGTGTGCGTATTGTCACGTGTTCATATTTGTGCATATTCTTGTGCACATGTACAGTATACCTATAGATGTGTGTGTGTGTGTGTGTGTGTGCATGCCTGTGTGTATGCATGAGTGCGTTTCTTGGCATCAAAGTCTGTGTGTCTTCCCTTCGGGAGATCATCGTTAATGCATAATACATAGCTCCATATTTCCGACTATAACAGCAATAATGTCGGTTCGCAGAGTTTATGAAGAGGAGATCAGGTGTAGGGGAAAGTGATTACAGGGCATAAACACTGCAACAGATATTGCTTTACTGCGAGAGGTAACTGGCATGAAGATGACAGTACGTGAAGATAGCCTGAGAAGGAGTGACAGCAACAATGCTAACCAAGCGCCTTACCACAGTGATTTTCAGTGGTTATGGGGGAGTAGCACAGATTAAGAGCTGCCTTAATGAATTAAATTGATGCTGAAATTGGGCTAAGTGTTAGACATGGCGGCATAAATGTTCAAAATTTGTATTAGGACATTAAAATCCAGTATAGGAGGATGATTTGCCTCAGCCATTTGCGTGCATGTGTAATTCGCATTAGCAAATATAATTTATTAGTGTAATTGGGTGGCTCTCCTCTCTGGTAATATACTGTATGTAATTAGATTTTAGCTTGACACTCAGCAATGTGTTGAGCATTTTTTTAATTAGCCCTCATAGGGATTTTTTTTTTTTAATGATTTTATTGGCATCATGGCTACATTACAATTGTTTTATCTAGAGCAAGATGTTATCTCAGCTCAGTCTTTATCTCTAAATCAAAACTGAATGCAACCCACGGATCGACAATGGAAATAAATAAAAATCATTTCAAAGCTGGCATATCAGTGGCTCTTTATTCTGTCTAGGGGCTCACCCGCATGCTTTTGCGCATGTCACAATTTTCATCTTCCTGCACTCCCAAGCTGCTTCCCTCGTACACTTCTCTCACACAGATGGCAGCGGGGTCGAAGTACTTTAATGAATTTTCAAAGTAGTTGCACTGGCAATATTAAAAGGAGCTCCCAAACTCCAACACACATGACACTGGAGTCAAAAGCATGCACGACTTCTTTCTCTAATACACATGAATAAATGCATGCATGTAAAGTAATACTGTGTGCAAGAGCTTGAAAAACACTTCCTCGCAATCCAGAAACATGCGCAAACGGAGGGAGAATACCACATCCTCCACACCGGTGGACATTCTTAATTAACATCCATTAGAATGACAGGCACCCTCTGCAAGGTCAAAGGTCAATTTTAATGATGAGCCTACATATGCCAGCGACCGTGTTGCCTTGCATGTAAAAACGAGCACCGCTTCTGCTGATCCATCTGTCCCGTGGTAATGACTGCACCTGGCCTTGCATGGGCCAACGCACACAGGTACCTGAGCTCTTAGAACTAGCCCGGTGTGCAGAGGGAAACAATTAAAAAGCAATAAGCACGCTTGCGTCTCGCAGCCACATTGTTTACTCATTATGTCTAATTATCTGATTGAGTCAGAGATTTAAAAGATAAACATTTCAGACAGTGTGAGTGTTTACAAAGCAGTTAGACCTAAATAACTGTCATCTTGGACCTGACAAATTTTCATTGAATTTTCAAGTGATTCTTTGTGACATTTGTTTTTTTTAAGATGCCAATATATAGGATGACAGTGAATTTTCAAACATTATTAAAGCTCTTTATTTGCTCCTCTTACTCTTACCTGAGCCTGAAGGTACAACTACAAGTCAGGCTTCTTTTAGCTGGCCTTGATCGTGTCAGTCAACATACGACTGCCTGTAGGGTTTCCACTAGACTTCACAAGTGGCTGATATGAAGAGCCAAGCCAGTGCTGTGCCACTAGAGGCATCAAGGCTATTGCCTTCTACCTCTTTTTATTACTTCCCTTCTATTCTGTCCTTCCGTCTACTTCTCCTCAGGCAAGAGAGTCTTTATCCCACCTCTACGAAACTGAACTCAGGGTCAGAACTCTGCACACAGCCCACGGGTCTCTGATCTCCCCAACTTCTGATCACTCATCAAGGTCTGCCAGACAGAATTCCTTTAGAAAACTGCATTTGAAAAAGTTCTTTAAATGCCCTCAGTGCTTTTCAAAAATAATAAAATAAATAAAGAGGGTGGGCCACAAGGAGAAACATCACACCACAGTTTCCTTTGATTCAGCTCTGTTCTTTGATTCGTCCGTCTTTTCTGTTTGTACTCTCAGCATAGCAGATTGTGGTAGAAAATGAAATATCATCATTACTTCCTTTCAATAACATGCAGAAAAGCTCAAACTCTACATCTAAAGCATCATGACAAAGACGAGGACGTGCAATTTAGAATGATTTTATAATTAAAGGCATTTAGTTATTAACATATCTGTCATCAACTAATCTGACTGTCGACTGACCTAAGAGGGAAAAAAAATGAAAGCAAGATCTGAGGATTGAGATATACAGTGTAGAGCAATGGCACAGTGCCTCTGTTTTCAAACCGGAGACAGCTGCAACAAGGACAGAACATCTGCTGCAGTGGTAACATAAGCATACCTCCTTCCCTTACTGTCATGCCTGAGCGGCCTTGAGACCGGACATCACCGGGTCTGACAACCAGCTGATGTAGTTTCTGTAAGTGTGATCATCATGCTGTCACTCACAAAGTACTTATTCACACCTCGAGTTGAGAAGATTAAAAACAAGTGAGCAAATCTGTATTTATTTATTTTTTTTCCTCAAAGAACAGCCTCAGTCTTGGAACCAATCTGGCTTCTTGTCTGACTTCAGTAAACTTCTCGACGCTTCTGTAGTCTGTGAGAGCCCAGGCCATCTGTAGTCTCTGTCAGTGCCTCTCTTATTCTTTGTTGTAACAAAAAAGACGTAATGATTATATCAGCTCAGATGGATGGGTGCAAACACTCCCAGTATCAGTGAAAGCATGGCAGTACTTTTTTACTCTTCGGCTGTGTCTGTTTCACTCTTTCCTCCTATTCTCCCTGCACTGAGGCCTCTTTGCTGCGAGCTGGAGCTTGGCCAGCAAGATCCATTTTGTCCCATTATGTGGTACTGTAAAAAACAGCTGCTCACATTCCACACTGGTGAATAGGTTAAACGGTGACACAATGAACAGGTTCTTTTTTGTCATGGTCTAAATTGAGCAACAACGAGTGCTGGAGGTTCACCTGTTCCTTCGCGCCTGCCTGCCAGCTCCATTGCTTTTGATTTCCAATTAGTGTCTCATTCCTGCAGCCATGTTCGAGACAGAACTCTTTCTTTGAGTCTTCGCTGTGTGCATGTACACGTTGCTATGTGTCAGTGAGTAAGAAAGAGCTCACAATTCAGAATATGGCTGATTCACCTAAAAACTGAAATGAATCTGTAATGCAGCGTTAGACGAAAGACGATGGCTCGAAAGAAGCATTGTTAGGGGCATTGTGAAGAAAGTGTGCAGTGGAGATGTGCTGTTTCAGCTTGTGCAAAACTGAATGTATGCTGCTCTATCCTCTAAACCTATACCACAAATACCAGTACATATGGGCTATGAGTTTTTTTTCTTAAATAATATGCATGCTTTGAATAATGATAATTGATAATTGTACTTGGATTGGCTATAAAAAAAGTTTTTTTCTTTGATGAACTCAAATTAGTTACAGCACTGATTTCTGCTAGTTCTCTGAATAGCTGCAAATTAGGTGGTTGAGTAAGAGTAGTCTAATGGCGTATTTCCACCGGCTCTACTCGCCTTGCCTCGGCACGGCACAATTCGGTTGCATCACCTACGCGACACACACACACACTCACACACGAGTGACTAGTGACTTTACACCAGACTTCTGTAGTTGTTGGAGATTAAACCGCGTTTTTAGGAGATAGGATTTGTTTTAACCATTATAATTGATAAGGATTTGTTGAAAACTTTTGTGATGTCAGCAGTTGGTAGATTCTTACCAAAAAGTATTATTTATTAATGGTAACATATTTGAGTGATCGCCAACCCATCACAAAAAAAATATCTGGAGACAGGGAGTTGCTACCAGAAGGTCAGACAAACTTGCAGATAAACCCACGCCAATGAAAACATAACCTCCTCGGCGAAGGTAAATATTGAGCCTCTGGTAATGACTATCCGTCCAGATTTGCTTTAAATAATGCAAATGTTTTTGGGTCACTGCAAATTTTCAAAGAGATTCCAGCCCCCCTGTTTTACAGCAGTTATCAGTAGTTGTGGTTGCCTGTCAGAGACCAAACAAAAGCAGGTCCTCTGTGTGTTTTAAAATGCAGTGACGCACCCGTGGTGAAATGATTGTTGTGTGATGAATGAGGCCAGCTGTGTCAAAAAGACTCTCCCTCAAGGAAACTGATGTCCTTGTCCAATAGCTGTGAAGTCTCAGAGGACGTGAAGTCCCACAACTATCTCACCAAGGGCAGATGATATCTTTTTAATCTCTTTAATCCAAATTTCGGGACAAAGCATAGTCTCAACATTTTTAGATTATAAAAAAGACATTGTGTATGTATTGTAAATACCAAATGTGTTGCAACACTTAAAAACTGTGCTCAGTTGCTTGAAAGGTTCAAAGGAAACCTGTTCAATTTGGCAAACAAAGAGTGTTCATAGTGTGGCTGCCCGTTCAATAAAACCCATGTGTGAAAAGTGACATGCTCACTATGTTGTATCACAGAAGCATTTTGTTATGCTCCCATTACTGACCATACAAACATCCCCAAATCCCTCTTATCAACAGAAAAAAGACAACATGTAGAGCAGACATCTTTGCTTTACTTTGCCTCGTTAAAAGTTTCCATTTCGTGTTGTGGGTTCTACACGGCATAACTAAGACCCTGGAAGCAGCTTATCTGCTTAAAACAGAAGGGTGAGAGCGGGTGGAAAAAGTGTCTCCGTCTTCTGTCTTTTTCCTGGTTCACAGAGTGGGTTTATTGAAGTCACCAGAGCTTTGGTTTCTCCCTCTAGACCCCCCGCCCCCAACACACACACACACACACACTTCCCTGCTAGTCTAATCCACTTAGGCCCACGCTACCTCCACTGGTTTTGATTGGCTAGGTGTACAAATTTGCACCACAGGACTCAGGAAAAATCAATAATCTTCACTGCACTGCAAAAAATCTATTAAATCACAAAATGTGATAAAATGGGAGAGGAATATCGAATTATTGAGAGCATTGAACTTGTGTGATTCGCCCTTTGAGTTTTGGTTTAAATACATGCTTGTAAAAGTAGAATTTTGAAGATTAGTAGTGGAATGGTGGAATTCTTCATTTTACATCGCTTGTTGCCGTCTGATATTTGCACATTATGCCAGATGTTTTTTTTTTTCTTTTGCTACATCCCACAGAGCTGTTTTTTAAGTTGATTATTTTCACCCCTTCGGGTGTCTTGGTCTTTCACAATCTTTCCCCGAAACAACACTGATGCTAATGTCATTGAAACCCCAGGTGCTTCTCGTGCCTCTTGAAATCTGACATCAGTCCCTACCACCCTCTCTCCTGGGTCCAATTTTCCTGGCGTGGAGTTTCAAGGTCCTCAGCTGAGGTCTCTGTTTAGCTACAACAGTAGCAGTGAGAGCAAATTTGTGTCAGGCAGAATAGTAATGAGCGTCCCAGAGAGTGAACCCCAGTCTTTCCTCCTCTCCCGGAAAATAGATTTGTTCTCACACACAAAACAGATATTATAATCACATTCCCCCATCGTTGGTCCCCCTGGGGTTTTGTTGCATGCACACCAAAAATGTAAATGAATGCAGTGGGGTAGACATCATCGGTGATAAATCATATTATGAGCAAATTCTGCTTAGCAACACAGCTAGACTGCACTGTAAGCAATGGCAACTCAAAATTAGTCCTGAGTCTACTATTCCCCTCACCCTACACGCTGTTATTGTCAGCTCCCACCATTTCCAAGTTTTATTGCACATTTACAAGAAAGCAAAACTAGTAGTTTAGAAGAGTACATCCGTAGAGGGACCACTTTCAAAGCACGCTGTAATGGAGATCCAGTCTATATTTCTCATGCTGCCATAGAGTTAGTACGGAAAAGTGGAGGCAAGCACAGAGAACCCTAACCCTTTAATACATCTTTCTATAAATCTTTGGCGATGTGAATGTCAAGCAGTTGTGACACAGTGAAGATTTTTTGGCAGTGGTTGTTTGTGTATAGGGGGCACCCTAATGTCTTTGTTGGGAGTGTGGGACTGCCATTTTATTATGCTGTTGGAACCTTGGACGTTAGCTGTCAAACTAACAAGCTTGGGGAAATGTTGCAAAGGTCCAGGCACAGAGGGCGAGAGGTATCTGAGGGCTACTAAATTACCTTTGAGACACATGGAGAAATGAGAGCACCACAGTTTACAGTATGTTTGTGTGAGCACAATTGTGGATTCAGTGGTTATGTTACACCAGCGCAACAGAGGCGAAAACTTGTCACTAATAGATAAGGTTTCCGCTCACATCCTCTCTGCATCCACCCTGAAATTCTCAAAACACTGACACATATTAATGCAAGTTGTGCAAACTCTGGATCCTCAGGGAAGACTATCTCAGACTTTTCATGTCTCTCGATTAATAAATGATGTCCCCCTCTTGACAGGGACTATTCTTAACCCCCAGTCTGTACAATGCTGGGACACCATCATTTTTCAGGGAAACCAGTGACAGCCTCAGCCTGCATCGAAGTTTAGCTTGCTGTACATTGTAATTTGCTGACGTCTTGTTTCTCTCTTTCTCCCCACTTATCCCCCCCCCCTTTTTCCTGCTCCTGTTTTCCCCAATGGCCTGCTTACAGATGTGACCAAGTATTCCTCATTAGGTAAGACTCATTTTATTATTGAAGTATAACACTGTGTTTGATTTGTCATGAGTCTTTGGGATTGATGGGAATGCATAAATGTGGAAGAGACTTGTATGGAATAGGGTTTGAATGCTCTGCAATCCTCACACATGTGTGCATGGAAATACATACGTTTGTTTGTTTTCTGGCAAGTTGATTTGCTGCTTTAAGACTTCCATTTCAGCTTAATTCAAATAAGAATCGAATTGGCCAGACTGTTCAATAAAATACACTGACAGTGTTGACCTACACACACAGAGTGGTGAACCCTCCTATGGTTCCCACCTCAACATGTCAACACTATGGTCGCTGACAGCGTCCATATGGTGACACTGTCACCTAACATTGGATGATGTGCACTCGAAGGAAAACAACAGCCTCTCGGGGAGCTTTTTATAATTTGTCCTTGTACTCATGACCATGTATTGAAATATAACAAGTCCTACATTAAAAATGAAGAGGCCATTTTTCAAACCATTTAGTAATATGAACAGCATTATATTTCTGTTTGACGTGTCTTTGGTGACTGAGTAACTGTTCCTCTAATAAAACAATCCGCTTTAGTTAAATAGGGAACGGTCGTACTCTAGAAACAAATAAAACCAATGTAAAACAGAAGAAGAAAACAAAGCAACACAACCTCTATTTTGTCAGAATGATTCTACAGATGTGCAGTGGGTTGCACAAAATGGAATAGGTCAACTGCATGATTGAATCCAGCATGGCAGGGTCCTAGACCAGGGCAGCAGGCACTTTCAACACTACCCATGACAGAGCATCTGTTCATAAAAGGAAAATCAATCATCTCATCACCACTTGATGTTACTCTGACTTGGCGAGTGTTATGTCTCAGTTACATCGTTGTCCTCACTGTACTTGACTTTTAAGAGAGCGCCACCTCATTGTGTAATTGAAAACCCAGCGGCATGCCACTACACTAGCACAGTTTGGCTATCCGGCAGAGCATCTGCAAGCAACTCTGGTCTGGCTTTCAACTCTTTGAGGCAGACACTGGCTGACTGCTCGGAAACAGAAAACCCCTGGCTAGCTGAGAATAATAAGTACCCATGGGAAGCTGCCAGATGGACATTTACTGTGAGCCTAGCTGGAAAGGGAGAAATCTGTCAAACATCACACCAGGCATCTGTGGGGGAGCAGTGCAGGTTCACGTCCATTATGTCGGATAAGAGGAGTGCTCTTTGTTGAGACTAAAAGCTGCTCAATTTTGTACAAATCACACTTAGTTGATGCGTTTACCCTCTTCAAGGTCATTCACATTACAGTCAACCTGTTGCAGTGAAACTTTAAATAATGTTCTTGGTAATGAAAGCGTTAACGATCTTCATAATGACAGAGTCATGGCCAATGCACATGCAATCACTAAGCGCTACGGAATAGCCTTCTTCATTCAACTCAAATGATGATTTCCAGGCATGTAGTTGCTATGAATTTACTCTGCTATGCTACTCTGCTATGCAACTGATGTGAGGAAGGAGATAACATTTTTGAATTTCTGTTTCATGCTTGAGTGGAAATGTTCAGTCATTTCTCACTGCAATGTGGTATTTCCTTTGATTCCCTCAAGTTTTGGCACAGGCAGTTGTTCCTGTAAAATAATAACTAAGAAAAACTGTTACTGTCTGCGATAATCCTTCAAGCTTGATCTTTTGACTTGGAGAAGAAATGTCCACCGTCCACAATACACACACTCACACACACGTTTCATATATTCTCCAATTTAAAGCGCGGAATCACAATTGGCTCATTATGCTCGCAGAAGCTCAAGGGCTTCAGACTTCAGAGCTGGTGAAGTGTCGGAGAACGAGAGAAAAAACACAAAGAATTCATCCCAGTATCATCAGCAGTGAAATAGGACCTTGGTTTCTTTTAGACAAGCTGTGCACCAGTTATTATTGCATTATGTCTGGCAGCCCTTCTCTCCGACAGGAACTGAGCCACACTTGATCAGTGATATGACACTGGCAGAGAAGAGAGTGATTGCTGGCTGCTCAGTTAAGCAAATACCATTATGCTGTTGAGGTCTAAAAGTAGATATGTGCTTGGTAAAAACTATAAAAGGGCAGCCCGGACAGTACCAGAAGAATGCTTTGTAATACACGAGCGGATTCTCCTGACATTTTTTGGTCCATTGTCTCTCAGTGGACAAGAGCAATTATAGATAATACAATACTTTCAAGTCTAGATTTGGGTTTCTGGTGTTGTATATCGTTCAAAATGTAATCTATAAATGCATGTTTTTTCACAATGTTGTTTAGTTTATATAGATTGCCTTTGCTAAGTTTAAATTGTATTAATAACTATTTCAAGTTGGTATTATTTATCCTCCTGTGGTAGGTGATTACACTTCAGTGCTTACTTTCTTTTAGCTGTTTCTCTTGGCTCGTGAGCCATTAAGCTAATGGAGACTTTGTCATCCATGTGTCAAAGAGCTGCTGGTATTATCAGAAGCTCTTGCAGGGGGTACAATTTGCTCTATGTGGATTGTTCCACTTAAACAACTATTTAAGTTATTTAACAACACATGTGACTGAAGCTTGTTGCCGTGCTTACACATTTGACAATAGTTAGGTTTGAGTGACAGTTTAACCAAGCCGTCTATGAGCATCTCTGAGCAATCTGCATGCAGCACATTATGTCTGCAGAGATTGCCACTCCTCTGATCAATTTTTTTGATTTGCAAATTAATATTTTCACATAAATTGCACATCATCGCAGATGATGACACATACCATGCACAAGTGCATTAAACATATCATGATGAGTTGCTTTGAGCCCCTCTGAGGGGAAGGCAGCATTCATCAGCAGCTAACGACATATGCAGAAATGACGTTAAGATGTCCTCCTTCCTCTTCTGTCAGCAGTTCTGCAGCCAAGTATCAGATGTGCACTTTACAGTGTGTGTTTGAGTGTGTACATGTGATTTAAGACCTTGAGCATTATGCTGAATGCTTTTTTAGTTAATCATTATCATGCTTCATAAGTTCATATTAACTCAAATCCCTTCCTAACTACACCTACCAACAGTTTTTATTCGTTTTTGTTTATTTGCATTTTAAAGCTATAAATCAGATTTGGGGGGGAAATCTCATGGCAGTGTCCTCAACCATGTCTGTGTCAAGAAGGTTTAATTTTCCACCTCTTCCCCACAAATAATAACCTCCATTGCCACACCAACCTCCCCATCTGGGTAAAGCACTCAAATCCAAAATTGAAAGTAAACCTTGTTAACCAGATCCTCCATGTGTTGCATTCCTACATTAAGCTGAATGCATGTCACTGTCTTCTATGGACCAATATGACAGTATGGTCTTAGACACAAATCAGGCACAGCATAACATTTCTATTCACCAGAATTGGAATTAGCAGAACATTTTTACATATGTTTATATCATTAATGCTCTAAATGAAATGTGTTTGAACATCAATGTTCTCAATAAAAAGTCTTTAGGACTAATCAAACCTTGGCTTAAGGCCAGTGCCATTCCCCTACACTGACATTTATTCTTACTTCAGAGTAATTGTTTTTTCAGAAATTAAATTGTACAATAATAAACTGCAGTGCTTTTGTAGTTCACTCTCATTCCCCTCCAGCTTTTAGTTTTGACATCCCTCTTATGCTCCAAGTGGCAACTCATGTATGAAACCTCTGATATGTCACAACATGTATCCCACCCAAACCCCTCTAGCTTTCTTTCTTTCTTTTTTTTACGTTGTTATTCCCACATTGACGTCTCTCTAATAAGCAGCGTTAATTAGCCTTCTCTTCAAAAATATAATTTTCCATTTTGTCTTCAGGGTTTGGTCATTAAATGAACAAAGGCAGTCAAACAACTGACACAATAGACTCCAGTAATTAAGGGTGCAGCAATAATAAAACCGGGATGAGAAACAATCAGGGAATCTACATCATCCTGTTATCTTACATTAAGTTGACAATTATCAGAAATGTGTATTTTATGCAGATGCTTCAAAGCTGCTCATGAACAAAATGTGTGTTTATAGGGGGGAAAAAAAACTCCTACCACTAATATGCTGGTGTTTTAAGGCCTACAGCTGCTTTCAGAATGGAGCCTAACATTTTTTATATTACCAGCATAAACTTTTGGGATATCAGCTGAAGTCATATGGTCTCCATTGACACAGCATCTGGCCCAAGTTGGCTCAAGCATCCTGCCTCCATTTTGGCAGAACATTTGAGAATGATGAAGACCACTGGATAGAATCCACGGCCTTGCTTCTCCGAAGGTTGAATGTCAGAGTTCATCAGGTGGCCAACCCATCTGCCAGTCTGGCACTACCACATACAGTGCAGAATGGATGCTCGTAACAGGGTGGCATGTTTCGTGGGCGTTTCAGTGGGTGTTTTAGTCGAGACAGGCTGTGTTCATGGTCTGTTTAGATAAATATGCTGAATCTACATTTTAACCAAAGGATTACAGCACTGTGCAAACGTATCAGGGCACCACCAGCCTTGTAGTTTGTATGACTATTCAATGGTGGATTGGAATGGTGTGACTGAAAGTATTATATATTAGCACACTGTCAATGAGTTTGACTCATACAATATGTGTATTTAATGCTCAAGTATGTCTTGAATAAATCTGGCCTAATAGACTGTTTTCACAGCAGAAATCTTTTGACATGAAATATTAGACCAGGGCCATGCTATTGTTCAAGTGTAAGAGTAGATCACACTAAATACTTGACACTTTAAATTGTAGAAACTTTTATTTTAAAATGACATGCATGTCTTTTTTTCTGGCTGTGTTCCAATAAAGTGATGGAGAAATAATTATTCTGGATGGTCAAATCATTGCTAAGTTTTAGCAATTTTGCACAGTACTGTATGTCATTGTCATTGGTCGATGTTTGACAGAGACAAATTGATTAAGATTTGTATTGGTATCTGATGCAAAGGTCAATTGTTTTCAAGAATATTACATCAAAAGCCTTTATGACAGCAATATTTTATGTATCCCTTTATTGCACATTGAGGATGACACCTTGAGCAAAGGAGCAAAGCATAATTTATCTTTTGTGAAGCCAATCTACAACCAGTTGTAAACCTTCCTCTCTCATTCCCATACACAGCAGTCTGTACATAGCAGGTTCAGCCTTAGAACCAATGGACTGGATTTCTTGGCATCACATTATCTGCATTATTTTTGCAAAGGAGTGAGTGAGTCAACAATGAGACAAGTCTTGACGTCACAAGTTCCTGGTTAATGAGTGCATCAGCTAGTGTAATATTTACAGGGTTGACAACTTTTAAAATGGTAATTTGTGTGCCACACTGGCCTCTCAGATAGATATTTATCTGGTACAGTACTAAAAAAACATTTATGTAATGGCACTTTTTGACGACATAGTCCCGCCTCCATTACAATATAGAACCTCCCCAACATGGGGGAGTCATCACCGCACGGCTGCATGGAACCGCTGTGACTTTGTTTTACATGTGACACACACACACACACACACACACAAACTAGTGACTAGGGACTTGTAAAGTAGTTGTTTTCGGTGTCCTGAATCATTAGAATCACTCAATTAAAAAGATTTGTTCACAGAATCGTTCAGTCCTTCCTGCATGACCGGAGCACAGACTCCGTCTGACACAGTCCCTGCAGTGAAATACAACGGCAGGGTTTGTGATGCAGCTCGTCAGCAGTGCTGTGGCTAAATACACCCGACTCCTCTGTTAAATATTGAGACTTTAGTCATTTCCATGCTAAATGCAGAGATTAATGCAAGTTTTCAGGATTTTTAAGTCTTTTTAATTGATCTACAGATCAACGTTGCTCGGTTTGATTCCTCTGTCAGATGTCTTGCTCCTCTTCCTGTGACGACACGCCAATGACCAATCAGTGGCTGGCAGTCTGACACCGTCACACGTAGTATCGGCTCAGCTCGCTTAGAACCTTGCCAGAGCAGGTACTAAAAAAGTACCAGGGACCAAGGACTGTCGCTAATGGAAAAGCAAAATAGTGTGCTGTGCCATGCCGTGCTGAGCTACTTACTCAATAAGATGTATTCTCTATTTACTATCCAACAGCACCACAGTTGTGGTGGCTAAGCATGGATCTGTAGAGGATGCACCATATTTACCCTGCAGAGCTCTATGTACACAGAAAGCTGTTCTTCCATGTCCCAGTACAATACTTCTTCCATTTTCTTGACCAACACCAAAATAGAAACTTGTGTTAATGAGTCCTTTGTGACCTGCCATACTGTGAATCCAGGTTTGCAAATACAGGAGAGGATGCGTCCTCAACTGTCCCTTGTTAAGGATTAAGTCCTGAGGCCAGATGGGAGATTTGAGCCGGACGTTTCTTTCTCTTTTTTTTTCTCTCTGACATGTGTGCACTGACATTCCTGCAGCAAGAAAAGTGACATTACAGCGGGATTTTGAGTTTGCTCTGGGCCTTTAGTGACCACAGGCAGGGCTACAGGGTTATCCTTTAGGGTAAGCACAGAACAGTGGCTTCGGGGACAGCATGAATTCAAGCTTGAGACATGGTATTAGGATAATAACCTGGTCTTCACTGAAAAAACAGTCAACATAGATTAACATAGATCAACATAGATTAAAGCCGCATTAAGTAATACCTAAAATTTTATCAGCTACCATTTAGTGTCATTTCATGTTTCGCAATTAGAATTTACAATACGTGTTTGATGGAATAGCAGTATGCAGCACAATACAGTGTGGATGTCGTGGCGGTTGGCATAAAATGAAAGTGACAACCATGTTCATTGGTAGTGTTCAATTTCTGACAATGAAACCTTGCTGGAGTAGTGATAGTCAGCAAAAGTGGTAAGCGTCCACTTGGTAATCATTATGTTCATGTCTTTGAACCTACAACTGATTATACGAAAAGTAGTATGTTATTTCTCCAACATCAAATTGGTCTTGTTTCATGCACTCTGAATTGCCTTTAACTCATTGCCTAAACCTTTATCATTACACTAAAAGGAAACATTCTTCAAAATGATTTTAAAACCACACTTTGATGCTGATATGTGCAATTTCACAAGAAATAACTGAATGCTATTTCATGTCACGCGCAGTGCTGTTTGTGTTCGAGTCATTCATCACCAGGCTGTATTCATTTGGTGGGGTTTTTTTTCAAGATGTGAAGAGGCCGTTACACGTGTCACTGCAGCATTACACTCCATCATTAATTTGTTATCGTGTAACAGTACATCCTCTTCTCAGTTCTTTTATCCTCTCACTCTCAAACTTTCCTCTTTCGACTGGCATGATTATCACCTCACTTGAAAGATGGCAGGCAAAGAAAATAAATCAAGATACTGTAGGCAAGAATACCAAGCTGACACTGCACAGTCAACAGCATTGAATAATCCAACCAATATTTTTTGTTCCTGCCTCCAGGTTTTGACCATAAATGCTACTTTTTATCTATGTTTTTATCCTAATTCCTTGTGAATTTTTCTATTGTTTCATAATTTTTGTGAGTCTTTACATTTCTGATTTCACTCATGTGTGTGTCTCATGTCAAAATCCATGTAACCCATTATTCAAACGTTTGCTCAGTCGTGACTCTCACACTTCACATTCATCAAAGCCGTCAGTCATATGCACTAAGGCAAACGACAAGCTTTTAACCACCTTAGCTCAAACATTTGCACAGACCTGTGTAATCCAATCACCGCACACTCTTATACTATTACTTTGCAGACGGTTCATTTTCCTGTACAAAAGATGTCAGGGTCCCTGATGGCAGAATCATGGCATCACTGTTTGAACCGTGTTAATTACTGAGCAAGAACAGGTCATTTATAAGCAGACTTCAGTGAGAATAAGTTGTGTTGGGTGGAGTATGATTATGTTAACACAATCCAGTCTCGTGTTAAATTGAATCATCAGTCATTTTAAAGCAGGCATAGCTTTCACTTTGCTAATTCTTCTAATAAATCCGAGCAGTTAAAAAACATTTACATGGAAGTGTACCCAATGAACGACAGGGTAGAGATTATCCGTCCGCCTCACTCAGTTCACTGCACACACAAGAGTACATGCCACAAGTTTTCACTTGTAGTCTCAGTGTCTTTACCTACAGCTCTCAAATAGCACTTTCTAATAAAGCCAGATGGATATTTAAATACATACAGTACGACTGTGTGAAACTGTATGGAATAGATCTACTGATACTCTGTAATTTGCTCTCAAATGAGCTTAAATCTCATATAAATGATGAGCTTAATGAACTTGATACGACGTGCGCACAACAATTACAAAGCTGTATCCTATCCAGTTCTATTTTTTTGTCTGCTCTGACTTCATGCCAATATTTTGACACAGATCAATAATAATGCACGACAATGTCAATAATCTCCTGCTGGGAAAAGGACACCTTGAGCAGCGTTTGACATTTGAATTGTAAGCTAACATGCAGAACCATAGAAAGCAGTCGAAGGTGAACCATTTGCTGTCTTATCAATCTATCTGAGTCACACTTCTAACTCAGGTGCAAACAGTGGACCCAGTTCCATTTTGTAATCTGCCCATGCATCAGAAAATATTGAGTCTGTCCATCGTGTTGCTTCCCATTAGACTCGCAGGGAAAAAGTTAATATCCAGATTAAATTGTGAATGAAATGACTTAAAAAGGATTATTCATTATGTGCACATATAATGTGACAGTCAATATTCCATCGATCACTCTGAAACTTTAATTTACCCATAATGGCACAACATTAAGTGAGCACGATTGGTAGTTTTTACACATGGGAGGACACAATTATGTTCCACACAGACTATGTCGGCACACGCACGCGCACACACACACACACACACACACACACATACCCAGCTTGCAGAAGTCAGCCACAGATTCACACACTCCCATTCTACAATGTTATTATCTCATTCTCCATGGTCTCATTTTTCACAAAGCCCCAGGGTGTGTGAGGGACAGTCAGGGTTGAACTCACACAAGCCCAGGCCGTACACCCCCGACTGCCAGTGAAGGTCTGTGTTAGAAGACCGAGAAGTGGTAAAAATGGAAAAACACAATGTGGTGCAGGACACTTTCGCACTTGCCAGTGGCAGCAGCTGCTTGACTTTGTCGGAGATCGGAGAGTACCGTTTATTTTGGAAATAGTGTTGGAGAAGGATTAGACATGTTATTACAATTATCTTCATCAAGGGTAATTCAGTTTTGTAAGAATGGAAAAATGTCCCTATATCATTTGAATTTAATTCTCTCTCGTTTTCTCTTGCACTTTCAAAAGTGTCAATGCAGTTATTATTGAGCATAAATATTTCATTATGACATGTTATCTTCTCACAGTGCATTTTTTTTGAATTGCTGGTCCTATCTTCATTTTTTTTTTAAAGATAAAAGTATGTTTGTTTGTTTCGTTGGGGTACTGGAACTCAATAGGTTGGGATAGACATGAAGGTGTGTATCTGCCTGACACTTTGTTTATCAAACCCAAGAATGGCCCAATCAATATTTGTCTCTGTGAAGACACATTTCCAGTTTTCATGCCACGTTGTTTTTTTTCCACCTTTCAAACATGTTTTTTTGCAGAAAAGGAAGTGAGGGGTTGATTTCAGAGCAAAGACAGTCCATTTCTCCAGCACATGGCTTTGCGCTGTACACTGTAGCTCTGCTTAGACAAGACGCATCAATGCCACAGCACATTTTGGGACTGCCTGTTGATTCTCACCAGTGAATCCCAATACACTTCCTTTATCTTCTAAAAACTAAACCTGCTTCTTTCCAAGTTTTAGTCATTTGCTTTCACACTAAGGCAGCAAAGTAGAAACACATGTGTGTGTCACATGTATGATGGAAGTTCTATTTCTTAATACTGCTTTTATGTCATCTGACAACAGGGTTATATTTTCAGTCCAGTTTTATCTGCATGTCTTGCAGTTTGTTTGCTTTTTGGTTGTATCTGTGAATTTTGCAGATTTCAGGAAAAGAAAAATGCGGAAAGTGAGGTCAGTAGCCAAGGCAAGAAATTATTAATTTTCAGCTCTACTTGGCTTTAACTCCTGAATAGTGAGCAGAGAAAGATAAATTGTATATTCATTAGTTCAAAATAAATATTCCACCTACACAGAGTTTGCCCTCTTAAAAAAAAAATACATTTTTATGCAAATTGATTTCACAACTCTTGTTAATGTTATCCTGTTGCCATTAAATGTCTTAAATGCAATATTTGGACATTAGAGGACATATCAATTCTGAGCTAAGCTGCCAAAATGTGGACGACAGTTACATCATATAACTTCCAGTGGCAACATTAGCAATTGCTCAGAAATAAACAAGGTAAAAAACAAAAATTACAAACACAAAATGCAAGACTTTAATACGGTATAATGCAGTAAATATTCAAAAAAACCCAACCCAAATGCAAACCTTTTCCTAAACCATGGCCATATGTCTATGACTGTAACCATGACAACAGTCCTGCTCTAATTTTGAAGGGTTTTCACACTTAAACTTTATATAGATGTCTATTGTGTTAAAGGGATCACACTTGTGATTCTCTTTGCATCATTTCCAAATTAAATTAACGGGGCACAAAATGTATAAACGTTTAACATCCCCGGGAGAGAATGACGCATATTATCCATTCGTCATTTCGAGAGTATACCAATGACTTAAGTGGTACCTAACATTTACTCTTGCACTGACTACATTGTCTTAGGAGAATGTTAGAATGCAGAAGATAGATTTTAGCCCACAACTTTGCTGCGACTAAGCACATCCTTACAGAATAGCTTTATTCTCCGTTGAGTGTTAGCTCTAAGTCTTTTCTGTGTGGATTAGATGACTTGTTAAAGAAAGAAATACAAAAACTCTCAATTGTCATGAGTAGCATTTACTGTTTTGTGTAAAAAAAAACAAAAAATATTATTATACTATTATAACTATTATCACAATCCTGAGGTGTTGAACAATGTGTTGATGATGACAGCTGGATTCAATGCTGGACTACCAACACATAGCCACACACATGTGTTTGTGTCACGGACACCGTCACATGCAACACTTCAGACATGGGCCAGTTGTTATTTCATAGACTCGTAACTATGAGTGAATAGAAAGAATTGTGTCTCTGTCCCAAGCGGTGACAGAGACAAAGAGGTGTGGCATTAGCACCCCACTTTGAGGTTGTTAAGAGGTTTGTGTGAGCTACTCTTCAACTCTGGTTATGTGAAATACTGTCATACATACATGTACAACGCTGCCCTATTTGTCTCCCATCCAGTCTGTTTCAAAGAGCAGCGAATTCGAGGAAGAGCAGACATTACAGCTGTCAACAACATAGCAGGCGTTAACTTTACCATAGGGAGATCCTACATGTATGGTGCCAGTTGTATGCTGAATAATTTATGACACACCAGAGAACAGAACATATATAAACGTGACACAACATCCTTGAGGAACTTTTTCTTCTCTCACTTTTGTTTGATTTATTTTTCCTAACACATCAACAAGAATAGCAATGGCAACATCTTTAAATTTAGAATGGCAAATGACGCCCCCTGAATGTGTGATGAACACTAATTAACAACCTTTCAGCTTGAGAAAACGCTAGCCTCCTCTCTCTTTGCACATTACATCCCCCTGTTGCTGCTGAAGTAGTGGGGGGAGAGAACTGAAAAGATGTTTTTTTTTTTTTTTCTTAACGTCTCCTGTAAGATGTTGATTCCTTCATCGGAAAGTGTAAACCTGTGAATTTTTATCTTCAAAGTTTCTTACAAACTTTGCACAATATACACGCCATCCAGTTTGCGTCATTCCCGATGTAGGTAGCGATCCTGTACCGCTGTGTTTACTGCAGGAGGGGGTAAATGTAGTGGTAAAATATGTTATACTAGCCCTATGCTACATGTGGTGTTGATAGTGTATATCAGGATGGATGAGTCATCTATTGAATTATTTGCGTGTTTTAATGAGGTTATCAGAGGGATAAAGGGGAAAATTGTGGATAGTGTGTTTTTCTTGACCTATTTACATAATACAAGAAAAAACTAATTGTCTCTTTGCTGCAAGGGAAAAGTGTTTCAATATCCAGTTGGGTGTGTAAGTAAAAATATTTGACTTGATGTTTAATAACTAGAAAATGTATAAACCCCATTAGGACACCAAAATATCAAATCAAATATTTTGTGTAATTCAGCATCAAATTACCAGGAGCTGTTTAGAATGTATAAACACACATTTTGTGACACACACACACATACATATATATATGTATATATATAAATATATATATATATATACACACAGTATATATATATATATATATATATATTTTTGATATCTAACTATAGCTGACTATGTTGCAGTCAATAACAGTGAAAAAGGAAGTGAACCTCTCTGAGTGCTGGGCATCATGCCCAGACCTGTCTGATGTGTGTGATATATCCACATAGGCTGGCTCAAAACAAGGCCTTGAACTCAGTCGATACAATTTTCTGTTATTTTTTCACACCAAGCTCCTGTGGCTGTTGACATAAATAGTTCAACAGGATTATGGAGACCAGGTGTCTGGACAGGGTGTGTGTGACAACTGTCAAATGACTAATTGATGCGTAGCAGGCCAATCAATTTTGATTTTTGTAATTGAGAGTCATTTTATCCTTTAGTTAAGGCCCTGTGTCAATTCATAGTGATGCCATCCATTCGCTTGTTCACTCTTCTTTTGAAGCCCTGAGTTTAGTCTTTTGGCCAGCTCCATTTTGATTGTTTTTTAGACAACACTAGGGGTCAATCCCCCAGTGCATGCTGTACTCATGCTGAATTGAAATAAGACCTGAAACTAATGATGAATGAATGAATGCTTAATGTTAGAAGAAGGTCATTTTTCTCACAGACTCCCATAGATACTGGTTTCAGAAACTTCCACTTTGGCTTCAACCTCAAAACCAGGAAACTTTGTCCATTCTATGCCATTATTAGTAGAAACTACACTATGAAAGGATATCATGCTGTTCGGATGTTAAAAGGTTAATCAATAATATCAGCAAAGTTTCCTACAGTACAATGCCTCTAAAGTCAAATTAGAGCAATATACTGTATTACATATGGCTTTGGGCGAGCATCTTTAATTGAATAGCTCTCACTGGATATAATATAACACTTTGTGAAATTTGACAAAGTTATTACACTGAGCAAGGCGCCAATGCATTTTAATGAAAGCCATTATCTCCATAATAACTGTGTTAACACAGAGGGCTAAAGCAAACAACTAGTACACTTTGGAGGATCTAAGTGTACATTCTAAAAGGTGCATTATTCACATTCTACTACAGCCCTCATCCAACAATCATTTAAAAGGCATGTGCTCCAGTGTTCTCTCTTTTTTCTGGTGTTTGCCCTTATACTCAAACCCTCTTGGCCTTAGAGTGTATTTTTCCTTCGCTTTTCATCTCTTATCTCATGCCCACTGGTTGCTATTCTTTTAGTACTACTTGTAATATAATTCTCAGACATGGCTCCTCCATAACAAAATGCCACCCTTTATGGCACCATTATTATTCCTTGATTAAACCCCGAGTCAGAAAAAAACACAGTCAAGTCACTCAAGCTCTATTAATAAGATTGAGTGTGCATTTTTAGCACAACCTAATGGATGTGTGAAATAAGCCCCAGCTATTAATGTTTAATGTATAATTGAATGTTCTACATGGCTAAACTTGTTTACTGGAATAATAGATGATTGGGATTTACAATTTGCTTGCAATACCATAAGTGATGCACACAGTAAGACGAAGAGTCATAGACAATGAAAGAGACCCACTTCACTCACCCTCTGCAGTTGGCAGTGAGGTCAAGCCACAGAAATCAGCGGCAATTATCGCACTTGAAAAAGACTTGAAACAGGGCATGTTTGATGAGCTCTTCAGAAGCTACCAGCAGCCCTTTTTTGACCACAGGCTGCTGTATCTCTGCAAGAACCTCTAGGCACATGTGCGTTATACAACTTAGAAAAGGGAAAACAGAAGTTCCTTCCTGATACCCCCAGCTGCAAAAGGCCTCCAAGGTTCTAAACTCCTGTCTGAAAAGGTGCAGGGTTCATATTTTAGTTTGTGTGGTGCTGTGTGTGCGCACATTCCCTCATTTCATCCATTGAGTTTAGTTTCCGAGTTTACCTGAGAAGAACAGCAGGGTGTGACTAAGGTGGAGAGTGCAGTCTCACGGTCTGCTGCAAATTAGACATAGCACAGTCTCCAGCCTCATGCCAGCTCACTCTTTCATTCTTTGCTCAATGCAGCCTTTATTTATATTATATATTATTCATATGATATTATTATTATCATTGATCAATACTGTGATCTTAATTGTCAGTATTTCAAAGTAATTAAACTGCAGGCCTGTATTCGAATCCGTTATTTAACGATTTCACACTATGACATTCCCATAGCCCATCGCATATGGTATAGTATATGTATATGTTGATATGGACTTTCCACTGTTGTATGTGTAGGTGTTTTAGCTTCACATGGCCATTTAAAATATAATAGCCAACCTCAAAACATTGGTATGTTAAGCATCACTGTGTGTTGTTCTTAGACTCACACCAAGAGCGACTGCTGACAGCTCGGCACTGTGGCTGCAAACACCAACATCAGCTTTTCACACTGACAAGACAGAATCCCAACTGATCTCAATATTTTAAGGTTATAAAATTGAAAGTATATGATGCCCTTAAAAGTTTAACAGGAGGGGCGCAAAAACTCTGGAACCCAGCTGTCCGTCAGTTACACTCAAACACTGCAAAGCTACCTGCTGCTAGCCTGACCCAGCAAAGGTTGTGAGGTGCAAATTATTCAAGAGAGTAAAGATGTAAGATAACAATATGCTTAAACCAGTAGTAGTTGTAAACATTTTACAGAGGAAATGCCTTCAGCTTGAAACAACACTGAAACAAACTTCAAACTTCAGTGTTTGTTTCCAAGAAACTTCCAAAGAGTCCATTCAGTGCTTGCAATGGGCTTTTTTTCATTCAAACAATTTGATTTTAATAATAGCCACTAAAATTACATGTGACAGGTGTCAAACCTGATAAAAATCAAGGGCTTTCAACTCTTGTCAAGTTACAATTAAAGCCACAGCTTGTATCGGCCCTGGGTTTCTATCTAGCTACTAATATATCGTCTCACTGAACTCCTTCATGTCCCCCCCCCCACCCACACATCCACTCTCCTCTCCTCTCCTCGCCTCTGTCCATTCCTTTCTCACACTTCTACTCACATCACTCTGCACAATCAATAATCAATGTGCCAGGCCTGCCAAAGACAACTCACCTGTAACACTGTGTACAGAGACTGGACAATGGCCAAGCCTTGATCAACACAAACAGAAGTGCTCACAGATGCTCTCGTGCTGGCTTTGCAGACATTCACAGTTCAGGGCATGTAGGAGAGAGTGTGTGGGCTTTTTTTTGTTTTTATTATAGTGCCATTCTTTTTTCTTTCTCTCACACACAGTTTCCACTCTGGCAGTGTAACAAAAAAAATTGGAGTCATTGAGATTTCTCCCAGGTGGCTCAAATTTAGTTTGAACTTACAGGCAGGTTCAAACTGATGAACAACTTTTATTGAACATGAATACATTTAAGGAATGAGACGAGTCAGCTCCTTCTCTCTGACGATCTGAGTCCGCCGGAGGATGTGCTCAGCATTAAAAAAAAAAAAAATGTGCACAGCTTTAATTGAATAAGAGAAAAGCAGGGCCCCTGCTGTGTAAGCTGGTAGCTGTGTATCATGTACACCTGACTGGGACAGCATAATACATGTTGCATAGGTATCCCTGAGAATTTAGTTATCATCTTGTGGCACAGCTTAAAAATTGTCCTTTGGCAGTTACCGATCCACCCCTTAATCTCTTGTGCTATCACTGATGTCGATCTACTGCATTCAGTCTATAAAGTATCCCTATTATTTAGTCTCTTTAAAATGAAAGCCCCTGACACCAGATCTCCCCCAGCGTGAGTAACATCACAACGATTGACCTTCCCATCCCTCAAGCAGGCACCGGCTGGTGCATTGATCGATCCCGCTGATGGCCTTGGTGCTAATCTTCCAAAGGGCCGACAGGAGGTGACGGTATTTCACTGTTCAATCTTGTGCAATTACCCTCAAAATAAACACACTTTGGGTGGCAGCTGACCTTCCAATGAAGCAGTGTATGTTGGGAGATGTTTGTGTGCTGGTGCATACCTGTATGAATCCTGTTATTTATTGGTCAAACATCCGAAATAAAACATATCCTAGACAAAGTGTCACGAAATAGAAGTCAATTCCTAGTAATGAAGCTCTTCATCTTGTAAAGCCTAATATTTCTTGCAAGGTTAAAAATTCTCAGTGCAGCTTTACCTGCTACTTCACCATTTTTTGTACTTTTATATCTGACTCAAGCCAAAGCCCTTCGGTCGTTTTCTCAATAACATCAAGCATTCACATTTTGAAACTAAATCCCGTTTGGTAAGATTATTATTACAGAGGTTAAAATGAAAGTGACATGATGAAGTCACACAAGCTAAAAATCGAATGGCGAAATGAGCCGGAATCCCTCTGGATTCATGCTGTGGTAAATAGAACAGGTTTGTCTCTTTACCTACATTAAACATCAACACTGTTTAACTGAGATCTTGTCTTTGCCACAGGCCAAAGTGTAAACACTGCCCTTTGAAAAATGAACCAACTGAGCATTGCCAGACTGACACATCACTTCCCTTTTAAGTATTCAACAACAGGCTTTCTACAGAGATATCCCTCTGAGCGACTTTCTTATACGCACCCCTAAAAACAACAGCAAAACAAACACCAGCAAGAAAAATCAATAATCAACAATAAAGGAGGGGAAGTGCATTTTCGATGTGCAATTTTTAGTGTCTTGTGAGCCAAAAAAGAAAGCAAGTATTCATTTGAGTAATTTGTCAGGTATTTAAAATGTGGCAACAAAATGTCTGTTATGAAGGATCACATTTGAAATAGTAAAGGGACAAATGCAATTTGGTATTGTTCTTTCATGTGGTTAAGGTATCTAGAGACAAATTACAAAAGCAAAGCAATCCAACAGAGCCGCTCAGGCAGACATAATCCTGACTTGTGGTCACGTGTATAGATCAATGTCCAAAAATAATGGGCCCTACATTTGCTGCGTCTTTAATCAGACCTCCACTGTTGTCTACACATGCATACTTTACACCATCAGTTCTTAAGCGGAATACCATCACAATCAAATCTTAAACTAACTTACTTTTTACTTTGCATAAAGTCTCATGGAGTCCCAATGGACATTAAACTGTTTTACAAGCTCAAGCTGAAGAAATAGAACTTCACCTATAAAAGTTTTAGAATAAACCAATATAAAACGTTATAAATTGGCCAGATTCCTTTGACAAAATATCATTTTCAGAGTCTATACAGTGGTGCCTTGCATGAGGACACTACAGTAGGGTGGAGGCTTGCAGATACATGGCCACTGTGGTTGACAGACAGCCTCTCTAACCACTAACCACTATCCTGCCACTTCCAGGAGATGCATATTTCTTGTGTGTGACAGCGAAAGCGCAAATCACTTGCAAACTTTACAACCACTTTCATCAACCTTGCTTTCCAACTACACATTTAGGAACCTCTTTGCACAACTTCTTGTAGTGAGATGGGCATCTGCCTGTCCAGATGCACTATGGCGGCCTGCTGTTGGAAAGCTGAAAGGACAGCGACAAGCACTTAGCTGGTCCCTCAGCAACCAGCCCCATTTCCTTACCCTTATCTGAAGTGACAAGAGGAGTCTTCCAGCCTCCTATGCCCGAAGCTCATCCTGCCTTATCTTCCAGTGTACCAGCACCACCAGCTATCGTGTGTCCCTGATTCCCTCCATCTACAAATATGCTAAAAAGGGTGATGGCATTGCTAGAAATTCAGACATGTGAACAAGCAGTGTTGCTCCGATGTTTTTCACCGATTGTATCACAGGATGATAGATTCGGAACAAGTGTGGGGAGAACATGTGTAGGGATCAGTGCACGGCCATTTTCTTGTGCCATGTACCGCATTGCTCTTCCTACCAAATGGCTGTAGTTAGTAATCCGATAACGTGTGTGTGTGGAGAATGCAAAGCGACAAAACAGACACCCTAATGAGATATTGATTGTCCTCACTGATGTTTACACTTTTGCTTGTCTGATACTAACCATATCTACTACGGACAATCGGCCATGGTTTCAGGTTGCTGTGCAATGAATGAACTAAATGATTTGATACATAACCAAGCTAGTATAACTCACACACCTCATATATTTCCACGTACTTTTCATAATTTCACATAATTCCCAGTGCACAAAGTGGACCAAAACAACCTAAAATAACAAAATGAATATGCATCGTTATACGGCTAATTTGGAGAGCTCATGTACACAGCACAAATTGCATCAAAACAAAATAAAAAAAGCATGGTTTTAGCTGTTTTGACAATTGATGAATAGGCCACACGCAGGAAAACTGTGTCTCCTTGAGAGATAAACCTCAGCAATTGCATTTTAGTCCCAGCCTCCTTTTTTTGAGAAAATGTTAAGCATCAAATGATCCTATTTTTCAGACTCAAATTTTCCTCTTCTTCGGTCTTCTCCCTTGAGGGATCACCACATCATCATCTGCCAGATCATCTGCCTCCATCTCACTCAATCCCTCGTGACATCTGTTATACCAACTGTCCCCATGTCCTCCTTCACAACATCCATGAACCTTCTCTGTGGTGCTATGTGTATTCATTGTGAACAAAAAATCCCCAGGGATTGGAGTACTATACTGATAGCATTCATTAGCCTATTCTATACTTTGTATCCCGTGAATGCAAAACAGCAAATATTTGAAGCTAATTTCTGTTCTCAAAAACAAAGTAGCTCTCACCCCAAGCTCCCAGTTGTTTGTGCAATGGCATCACTGCCTAAAGGAAGCGCCGAGAGCTCCCATATAATGAACCTGGGAAGCTACTCTTGGTGTAAAATCAATAGTGACGAGCTCCCTTAAAACTCTCAACTTTGAGCCTTTGATGCCCAAGAATACATTACTGCTGTTAACAAGGGTTCCCGTCCAGGCAATAAGCATGCAGCTCACTCTGCAGGCTCCATTTGCCCTTGTCCCCACACAGATTTGCACTATTACTGTTAGAGTGTAACACTGAAGCTGTACTCTTCAAGACTCTTTATTTATCATCCTGGTCAGTCCTACTCTGCAAACTTACAAATTCAGAACATTTAGTAGAAGAAATACTACTGCTCTGAATAATCTTGGCACTGTCCAGAAAAAGTGTCATAGCATGAATTAAATACATCCTGCTATAGGCTCCCCTTAGCATTTCACAGTTCTATTGCATCACTTTAGCTGTCAAGCATACTTGCTTTCAAGTGTTTGAACATACTGTGTGTATGGGTGTTATGGGAAGTACAAGCAGTGTATGCTATGTTATACCTATCACTGTCACATGCTGTGACATAAATATATATGCGCCTGACTTGTAAAGCACTTTCCCACTTTCTTTCTCGGCTTGAATTGCAAATGTGAGGAACTACATGTGAGGGAAATGGGTTGTTTCACGACTCGCTGTCTGCCATTAACTAATTTGAAGCATTGTGGAATGAGGTAAAAGAAAAAAAAAGGGAAAGAAGTAAAGGAATTAGTCATCTTCAGAGCGTGAGAGTGGACAAACTCTGAGAAAGAAGTCTAATTCCCATTGGTTTTCTCTCCCTTTTTCGTTTTAGTATCGTGTTGCAACGCTTTAAAATGTGTAATTATTTAATTTCCTAAACAAAAAGGTGTGGTCATTTTAGCAACAAAATGATGGGGACAGCTAAAACCAGCATATGTATCTATGTTATTTAGTAAAAAGAAAAATAGAAATAATAATAGAATACATAACAAAAAAAAAAACATGGTAAAATGATACTGCATCTAAAGGAATAGTTTATCATTTGGCATAGATCAGGGTAACATACTACAAACATGGCCATCGACTCATATTTAATACACAAAGAAGTAGAACTTCTAATCCAACACGTGCAAAGAGAGTAATTTACCAAATGAGACAGCATGTTCTCCATCATTAAATGCACTCTTAGTTAGGTTATGTTTGGCTTGTTGGAGAACACTTGCCTCCAGGAAGGAAATGCAATGTGTGATACAACTGTCAGTTCTGGTTCATCTCCCCCCTAAAAAGAACTCCTGTTCTTCTATTGTTCTTTTAAGGTGAAGTCAATGCAAACATACATTCCAAAGTAAACTTGAAGTACACTATTGTCAGCATGACTTAGGTTTTTTCTGGCTCTCAGCGCTGATGTGAAATATAATGTAAAAACCTATGTGGGGCAAAGCTTCAGTTCAACCCCCTGCAGTAAAATGTTCTGAGTAATGATAACTATGATACCACTTGCTGGACCACAACACCATTGCTACCCTAAAAGTGCCTGGAAAGAACTTGACCAGACATTATATTCACATTCACGCACATGCCTCTCGACTAAAATAAAAACAGCAACAGCACAATCAGCACAGCAATTTTTAATGAGCCTCTTCCTCTTTCCATCTATCAGAATAGAATTAGGACAGCACTCAGCGACTGAGGGGAGGGAAGCTGGGAGAATGGGGGCACGTGGCAGAAGGAGAAAATCTTCATTAAGGACAGTGAAGTGGAGGTAGGAGGAGGAGAGGAGTAAGAAAGAAAAAATGGCAAGAGAGACCGAAGTCATCCAGAAATGCTTACTGCCCTCCTCTGTCTGCCACCTAATCAGTGAGACAAAGTTATGCCGGTCACAGGGTTTGTTATTCCAGCTAATCCCTCATCACAGTATTTCATCAGGTTTGGCATTTGGCTATCTGCATTAATTAGATGTTCAAATGGACACCGTGTTAATAACTGATGCAAGGCAGATAATGAGAAAGCGTCTGCACGGCTGTGTCCTCTCACCAGCTCACTCCCTTTGTCAGCGCCGATACCTCTTAAAACACTGCGTCATGTTTACCTGCGCCGGGTTTCATTTATTGATGATCCAGGCTTTTTTTTCCAGTGCCAGTAGCGATAATGTACTGTCTGCACTTTGGGAGATAAGTATGTTCTGGCACGATAGTTTGGACTTGTTGGAAATGTCTCTCCTCCTGTCTCTTTCTCTATTTTTATCTCTGCTCTCCCCCCAAAAAAAATTCTGCTGCTCTCCCTTTCTTTTATCCCAGATTTCTCCTCATTCCTCTCACCATTCTCTCCCATTGCCTTCTCTCTCTCTCTCCCTATCTCTCTCTATGTCTCCCTCAATTTTTTTAGAGCTTCCCAGAGGAGAGTAAGAACCCCTATCTCTAGCTTGCACACTCTGCTCACTTTTAGACCGTCTCCTCCCTCCCCACCTCCCCTATCCCTCCCTCCTTCCCACCTCCACCCATATCGACACCAGGTGACTATACACTTGACCTAATATCCATTCACATAGTTTCCCCTTCTTCTCTGCTGCCTCTCATTCCCTGACAGTGTCTCTGTCTTGCTGGAGCACTTTCACGTTACACACCTCACTTTAATATTCTGCCATCCATCCACATTCTGCCTCTCAACATGTTGTCTTTCCTCCCTTCCTCCCCCCTTGCAGTGATGCAACTTTCTCTGAAGTGTTCTGCCACCACCAAGTGTATGGTGATGCACCACACTTCATCACTTTCACTCTCAGATCAGCTGCAAATTTGGAAGGCATGATATCCTTGACCTCAAACGGTTTGTATTTGTATAGCGCTTTTCTAGTCTTGATGACCACTCAAAGCCGCTTCATACCCATTCACCACCGTTCGCTCACACTTTCATACAGCGCATTTTCTATCACTCATCTCTCATACCCATTCACACACTGTCGGCACAGCCGGCAGCAGCGACATGGAGTTAAGTGTCTTGCCCAAGGACACACCGGCATGTAGACTGAGCCAGAAATTAGTCTACAGCATATGGTGCCACTGAGCTACAGTCCTCACTGATGTAAATGATTGTAGCTCACCCGATTCTAAAACTAAAACAATCTCACATCATTTGTTGTTTTCTTCATTTCCTCATCCATTAACCGACTCTCATTTCCTTTTTGCGCCTTCTTGAAGCTTCATCTCTAATCTGGTCCTGGGATGTTGACTAAAAAACACACTCTTATTTACAGCAATGATCTCAGAGGGTAACTGCAGAGAGAGAGAGGATCATACTCGTTCACACTTTTACACCTGGGAGCTGCCCAGCAATGTATTGTTTGCCACTGAGTATCTCCACTGGAACCGTGAGAGTGCCTTGCTAAAGGGCTCTCGAATAAACTTGAAAGAATTGCCAGCACGGGGAGTGTCTGTCCTATTTCAGTTTTACTCGTCGAACATTTCTGCATATATCCTCTCCTCAAACAGTTCCTCTCATCCTTTATCCTTCCTTCCTTTTTTTTTTTTTGCTTTTACGCATATTCCGTCTCCTGCCTTGCTTTTGCCTTCTGTCCCTCACTGTCACACATCAGGAGTGTGTCAGCAAGGATTCAGAACAGTCAACCTGCCATCTGGTCACCCTGAGTTTTCCTCCGCTCCTTCCTATAGTACTGTGTGTACTGTGCAGCTTTGATGTTTTTATGTCTGTCAAATTCTGTAATTATTGCCATGTGGATTGGAATTATGGGACTGAAATTTGGTCTTATATAACCCTTTTTTCACAGCAGATATTTGTCGACATAAAATAGTGGGACAAGGGTAGGTCACACTAAATACTTGACACTTAAATCTGTATGAGCAGTTTTTTTATTTAACAAAAACAAAAACAAAAACATGTTTCCCTTATTTTATGGATGTATTGCAATAAAGTGATTGAAAAATAATCGTTCATACTAGCAGTGCTAAAACAACAAATAGTGACGCTATGTGAACGTTTCTCTCTGTCTCCAGTCTGTATTTTTTTTTCCACCATCCCAGCTCACCCTCAGTAAACAATACAGATTAAGCCTTTAAGTAATTCCATTTGCTTTTTCATGATTCTTGTCATGGCACAGACCTAAAAAATTGAGACACTCCCAGATCCCCTGTGTAACAGGGTCTTTATCTTTCCACTTTCAAATTCCACACGCTCTTCAAGTCCTCTCTATGGAGAGTCAGCACCAAAATGCAAATCTTTTACCAGGTGGCCAAGTTATCATTATTTCATATATACAGCCAGGAATTTACTATCGCTAAAATTCACACTCTACATCACCATCAAGAAGACGACACTTCCCTCTGAGATGGACAGAATACACCACGCAAACACTGTACATACACTCAAAGTGTATATATTTAGATGATTTTGTAAATGTCTGCGCTTTTCTCTCTACAGTTTGAAAGTTGCAATTCAAAAGGAATGAATGCTCAATAAGCGCAAGCTGTGTGTGAAATATTCAAATGGTGCCCTATTTACAAAAGGCTGGAGAGTTTCTCTTCTACTGCTGTCACATGTTTGTTATGTGATACAAAAAGAGAGGACGTGGAACCTCCCGAGACCTCATCCGCAGATATTATGTGCCAAGTGGAATCTTTTGATTGCAAGTGTAAACACATTCGTTTTCTGCATTAAAATCCACTTAATATGTAGGTTGGTTGGAAAGGTTTGGAAGAAGGATATGCCATGTCTTAATTTACAAAAGGTGGGGGATTTCTTTGTGTGTATGTTTTGGGGTAAGAAAACGTGTGCAGAGTATGGCAGAAGAGGGTTTGTGTGTGTGTACTTATGCAAAGTCTGGTGTACTCGCACACCTGTGTGCAAAGGAGCATATCTTTTCAGCCGAGCTGCCAGGCGGCTGCTATCTTCGCAAGTCAGATGGACAGCAAGCTCATTTGAAGTGCTATACACTCCTGGAAGTTTGATCGGCTCAGAGGAAATTTGTCATCTTGTTCCACCTTTCTGATTCCTGCATGGTAGGGGTGAAAGGAAGGGTATTTGTTCTAATTTGCTGTCGACTTCGCAGTCCACTCACACCTGTGTGAAACCGACTAACTTAGACATTTCTTTAGCCTTGCTGTGACATCCTTTAATGTGTTCTCTCGCTCCCTGGTTGTGGACAGACTTGGGCCAAGCAGTTGTTGTCTTGTTCTGGTTCTTGTCCTGTCAGCACTTGCTTCACCTGTTGACCCCCCCGTGGCTAGCCACAAGATTTGTTCTGCCTCTTGCAAAAGCTTTGATTTAGTCTCATTCTTTGTCAAACTAGATCTATCTTTCATTCATTCTTCCTCTCACCACCAGATTCCACACTTGTGAAACATTTTATCTCTTTGCATCTCATCATTTTAGCCTCATCTATGTAATAGCCCCCACCTGAGGTTTCCCACACCCATTTCTCCACCATCAATATCTACCCAAGGATTATAGCATCGCTACTGGTGGAAGCTCTTGCCATTCCATTTGAAATTAAATACGGTTTCTTTCTTCTTCTTTCTATGGTTAATTAAAGCCACTCTCTCACACACATTATTAACATGACTCCTCTGAGAGCCATCAAATCTCTTGGCCAGTAAGTGAAAATTAAGCCGGGAGATAGGAGGAGATTGAAAGAGAGACATAGGTGGTAAGAGTGAGAAAGATGAAGAAGGTGAGAGAGAGCATATTGTATATAGAGATGGGGGGCCTCAAGAGGGATTCAGCTATTGTTACTCATCCCCTCCTTTTTGCAAGAGGGCTCATGTCATAAGTATTTTAAGTGCTCTCTATTCCATTGTTCTCCTTTAATACTGTTAGATAACTCTCCTTTCACTCCATCCTCCCTCAACATCCTTCTTTCTATATTTCTCTTCTTTACTCCTCCACTCGCCACTGCCCACTCAGCAAACAGTGAGTCTTATGCTATCTGCCACAAGAAAGGCTCGATTGTGCCTAAACAAGGTAGAAAAGGGAAAGAGGAGAAACAGAGGAGAGAGACAAAATGACAAAGATGACAGAAAAGCGGCCACAGTGGTAGGTGTTGGAGAGCTCTGCTAGCCGGAGCAGGCTCATTTGTTATGAGAACTGTGGATGATAGCCAAGGTACTGGCAATTGAAATGTGAAGTGGAGCCTGGACGCAGCTTGTAGTTATGGCAGACATAAAAAAAAGGAACAAGATGGAGTTTGGGTTTAATTTAAGGGCATGCCACACAGGCAGTATTGTAAATCAGAGCAACATGTGAATGTGTGTTGATTCTCTGTATTTTGGTCTGTATTCTGTCAGTTTTCCAACAGTGTGGAGTGGAGACTTATAATATATTCCCTGTTTGTATAGCATCAGATAAGAGGTTCAATCACACTGCATTCAAACATCAATGCCAAACAATATGTGATGCAACGTTTCAAACCTCCCTCGTAACAAAGCAAAACCAGCAGTGGTTTCAAATCACCTCCACTGGACCCCATCATATTCCACAAGAAATACATTTCCCACAAGCCCCAATCCCCAGCCAATCATTTACATGAGGACAACAATAAATGAGGAGTTGTAGAGCATGATCGTGGCACTGTAGCGCCTTTGCCAAACCACTTAGCTCAGGAGAGGTGGGGCAGCCACATTCCTGCAGCTCCTTTCATGAAAAAGTGGGTCACAAGACCGGATGAAGAATTTTTTTAGACCAATAGCACAGACTAGTGGTAAAGGCACCCAACTGCATGATAAGCAATCATGTTACGTTTGTGTTGTGAATTGTGAGAGTTCGTCTTAGTCCACTTTGATACACGGTCAGTACATTTACAGCACCGTGTCATCATCTCATTCTAGAGCAAGCATAACCTTCTCATTCACACTCTAAGCACCTGATTTACTAACAGATTCTCCTCTGTCTCTTGCTGTCAGAGAAATAATTTAACACAAAGAGGAGGTAGGGAAGGGCAGGCACTTGTGCCGGGAAGAATTTGCATGACCCAAAAATGCCCTGACTCTCTTCCGACTCCATAAATCAAAGGGATAGGGAGAATCCCTCGACGCCTCTATACTTTGTCCTCAAAGGTGATAAATTGATCCCTGGTTGGCTAATAAGCAGAGGCAGAGGGCAGCCCAAACTTCCTTAAGATTTATGCAGAGAAAAGTGAATTTATAGAAGAGGTAATTTGAGCGATCTGGAGGACAAAATCTATTTTATTTTATTTTTCCTGCCGGTACTCATGAGATTTGAGATGGGAACTCTGTAGGGAAACGCGGGGGTGTGAGCATCAAAGAAGTAATGCATCAGGACAATAGAAATGGAATATCTGTCATGGAGGCAATGAATGTGATGGAATTACCTGGTTTTGATTGATGATCATGTGTTTGCAATTACAAAGAATCTCAATCTATGTGGAAAAAGCCACTGACTTTAGACAGGCCACAATCCATTACAGTTCTGAGGACATTTTGTTGCCGACTTTACCGCCTTTCAAAACAATCAATGATTAAAAATAGGGCCGATCGCCGAAAATCAATATGACGGACAATTAAGCAGTCTTAGGTGGGTCAGCAGAAAGGCCATCAGCATGCAGCCTTTGCCAGATATAAGAGAAGCCTTTTAAGGCAATTCAACCTGTCAGCTTAATGACGTGAGGTGATACAGTGACAGGAAAAGCAGTCTTTTAAGAAGATGATCAATGCTATCATATTTTCCAAAGCTGACTGGAAAAAGGGACAGAATGTGGTGGCATTGAGTTTCCAAAGAGTGCTAAAGTCAGATGAAGCTATGCTCCTTACCTTTCTCTTCCTCCCTCCCCCCACCTTTATCCAATTCTCCTGCTTTTGCCTTAATGCTCTTTCCCTCTTCTTGTCCTTTCTCATTGCATCTTTTTTTATCTTCCTGTTCAATATGCAGTTTCATCATTACATCTGATCTATCACCCTTTACTCTCTTCATCCTTCATGTTCTCACCCTTTCCCTTTTTTCCTTCTCTGCATCTCCTCACATTCACATGAGCGCGTGCTTATCCTGTTGTGTTGATGAGATATTTGAACGATTAATATAATGCATGCTGAGGAGATTATGATGGGATTTGAGGGGGAGCAGTTTCATCAGGATGGAAGGTTTTGAGCATGGTACTGTATAAGGCTCTACTGATAGAAAGGCTTCGTTGGCTGAAAAGAGAAAGGTAACTTACAAAATGAAGTCCGTACTCAGATGTTCCGTCACACCACCATGGTAGCAGCCTTCCCCTGTTTTCATTCTAGGAAAAAAATGAAGAGGAAAAAAAAAAAAATCAGTCTGCGTTAAAGCCGTCAGTGCAAGGAGGATAAAATTTAAATAAGGGGAAGGATATTAATGGTCAGTTTGAGCAATGAAGCGTGAACAAATGTATATCTGTCATGATGAATATGCATATAAATGTAAAAGCTGCTGGTAAAGTGATTTTTATATATCTCCTTTTTTTCGGCGTTATGTATGTTTGTATATTGAAGTTTCGAAGAGAACTTTTACACTGACGCAGCTCACACGACATGTGTGGTACCCTAATGACTGCAAACCTATGCAATATGCATAGGCCATCAAACACACTCCCACCCAAAAAGTGGATCTTTTTTGGGTTGCATGATGCCACTTCTAAATAGATATACAGTTAAATGTGCTGTATAGCTAATTTAATCTACATCCGACAGTGACGCTAGCCTGTGCCACTGAGGCAGTAGTGGGTGCAGAGATAGAGAGGGAAGTGAAAGGCAGATCACTTCCCAAATGCTCATTTTTAGCCGGCTTGTTTGGGCACAGCGCACCAGCACTGACGAGCTGAGCACAGAGTTTTTGACACAATGGTGTCAGAGTCGAGACTGTGATGTTCGGCGCACACAAGTGAATAGCATTGCACCTGCTGGCAACATGGAGGCACAGACACAAACAGATTGTTATCAAGACTCTTTGTGCAATTAGTGATTGGGAGTGCTGGGAATTTTAATGACACATTTGCCTTACATAGTTTCATTAAAGAGGCTTTCAGGGAGGCAGCATATGGACTCTTTTGCAACTGTCAAATCAATCTGGGAATGGCAGGGCTTCCGAGTTACCAGTTTTAGGAAGGTGGTGTTGAAAACTTATAATACACAAGTAACTTGTAATAGTCGTACATGAGTCATGCTGCAGATGAAGTCAGTCTGCTGATCCACACGTAACACCTGCTTTATTTGAGACCTGCTGTGTTGAGAGTTTTGTTTCACCTCTTAGTCGTAATTCATATAAATGATCAAAAAGATGGGGGCCACATTGATTTATATGGCGTACTGTCATTTTATCATTTTTAATGTTACAACCTGTTAAACTGTGTTGAACACATAGTGGAGTTTTTAGAAAATAAGCCAAAACAGAACTAAAATGACAATCATTTTTATGTTGCATTGGATGGGTGGGCACAAACTTGCCTATGGATGATACTTTCTATCAGTTATTTGCAAATGATAATGTTTACATATTGATTCTACTGTTGCCTCATTCAAGATAATGTGTGTAATCAGGCAACATTTACAATGACTGATACTAAAGTTAAGTACTCCTGTGGCACAGTATCAGAACAAAAGGAGATATGCAACTGAAGTGATATGCCGGTCTTACAGTAATCTCTGAAGTGTTGATCCACAGTTGAAATATATAATGTTGTATATACTGTATATAGTATGTAAAATAAGGCAATATAGCATATAACAAGTATAAGATTTTGATGTCTTTTAACTGTTCCCACAAGTCAAATATGTACAACATAAGATATCTTAAACTCCACTTCAACATTCTGGTTGTTGTTTTTTAGTTGACTTAGTGTCTCAGTTGGTTACTGTACAGTAGGAGGTCATAAAACTGGTGGATTTATGTCTTGAGCGCAGCCACAAATGCTGTTGCTATAATATCAGAGCGCAAACTCCACTGTTTTCAGCAGACAGTGAAGCCCAATGTCCAACATAGAGCACTGTATTGTATGTGCTCACACAGAATTAAAGTTAACATCTGACTGAAGCCATATCAATATGACACTAAAAGATTGTTGGAAAATTAAGTGACTCCTTGTGACACTAAATCCAGGTTTGACACTTTCAGCACCTCGCATCACATCTCAAGTCTAATTTGAGGGCTGCGGCAAGCACCCGCCCGGCTTCAAAGTTCATCATGTTCAAATGTGAGAAATGAGAACACTTCATTAACACTCATTCTGCCAGCGATGTCTGCACTTCTGTAAAACACGATTCAACACAAACACATGCCTTGCAAACACTCTCTCACAATGTGCTAAATCCAACAATATTTGCTCGGCACACTACAAGCTAACATGATGCTACATTGATTACTGCACCACCTACTTTTTTTTCACAGCAGTCATCTGGACGTCCAAGCAACCTTTGTTAAGTTATGGGCATTTTAATTGCTAAAGACAGGGTCCATTAGCATAGCTTCTTGGGTGGCCATGGCCGTGTTTCTCGAAATCATTAGGCTAATTATACAAGCTAATTAATCAGTATGCCTGGAATGGGCTATATGAGCAGACGCTGCCCTTTGTTGGCTTGCATAATGAAAGGAGTCCGTTTTTAGATGGGGAAATTGAAGAAGGGGGCGGGAGAAAGAAACTTTGATCTTGAAAGTAAACATATGATTTTTGCATATCAAGAGGTTTTGTGAACTAGAAAGTAAATGATGCGAAGTAGGGCTCCAAATGCAAAAAGTCAAGCTGGATTCATATTCGCAGTGCTTTTAAGATGCAGAATATTGAATGGTGTGTCGTGGCGCATTGTTATGCGAAGCAAACAGGCAGGAATATGTCAGTCACCACATCCCATGTGACAAGACACACCCTACTAAGATCTGCTAGGTCTTTGTAAATCGACCATGGAAGCCTCTTAATACTGACATGTGTTATATAAACACCCTCCCACTGCATATAAAAGAATATGGAGAGTCCATGTGTTCCCCGGATATCATTTAGGGTCTCCTGTGCCACCCTGTTATTTATTTTCCTGTCATCAAAGTGAACACATCGAGTGACTGACTAAATCAATTAGGGTTCCATATGTGCACAATATGGTTGTCATTTATCGGTGCGTGTGTGCACACACACACACACATCAGGTGCATATTCATGCTTTCCTGCGCAAGAGAAAGGATGGAGGAGAGAGAGAGAGAGAGAGAGAGTAACTGTCTGAAATTATTACTTACAAGCAGACCTAACCAAACATCCTGCTATCCTGTCTTCGGTACGCGGTGGAAGACACTGTCAGCGTTCACGCAGCAGTCTATTTTTAGCTGTTCTCATTAGGCAAAATCACCTCCTTGGAGTACATCAAACATGTTGTGCGGTGTGAGTCGAATGGAACCGCTGCACGTTTAGAAGACAATACATAGAGGCTACATTACAAATTCATACTTCATGCATCATTTAGGGATTATGAGAGTTAATGCATTAATTATGTAGTCAAATACTTTACATAAAAAAAAATCCTAAAGACATTGCTAGATAAAGATAAATCCGTATTATTCTGAAATATGTGTAGTTTTATGCAAATTTAGCAGAAAGCTTGGTCAAATTGCTAGCAGACTTGGAGATGTGAAAACATTGTCAGCGCAGTAGCCAATTTGCTATTTCTATCCCATAACTTTATATCTGAAGCTGTGGGAAAGCAGAAGGTAAAACCCTGTGCTACTCTTTATGAGGATTATTTGAAAAGTCAAAAAATGGTCATGGAAAAAGTGAGTCTTTATCTTTGAATTACCATCAAGAGGGATTCCAAAAATGTGCTTTCTTGCTTGTGTGAATGTCTCATTAAGTCACTATGTTACTCACTATGAGTTATCTAATGCAAAACCGGATGAATTGCACTTCATTATTCATGAAATGCATTTTAGAAAGTCTAACTGTTCGAATGCTGTTGAATATGTATACAACATACTGTAAATTGTGAATGGACAATAGAATGCTTCCATATACTGATGTACGACACTTCCATGACCTGTCTATCTTTTTTTCCTCCAGGGAGATTCTGAGGAGTTCCCTTCTTTCATCACTCTGGTCTGGGGCAGCAATCGCAATTGATTATTCCAAACGGGTAAGATCCACATTTTATTATTGAGAAAACAATATGTTGATGAAATTCTATTATTCAATAAAAAAACAATCTATCTATGACAATCATCTGTGACCAAAGGTCTGTTTTTGGTGTTCAAATGTCAAAGCCTGTAGTAATATCATCAAGATAATAATGTCAACCTGTAAAAATCAAATCAGGGGCTCAAACAACTAAATGTTATAAGTATAGATCAATTCATTGAAAGAATACATGTCTCGGCATGATCCATAGTTCAGTCACAGAAAATTGACTTTTTCGCTGTTTGACTTTGATATGAAATCATAGTTTATCTTAAACAAGTTAAGTTTAAACAAGTTAGGTATGATTTCCTTTTTTTTTTTAAAAAAAGCAGGTTGCTCTACACATTGTAGAACAGTAAATGCCTCTTTCATGAGATATTGTCCCAGTACAATAAGCTGATGTAATGACTTAAAAAAAAAAAGAATAAAAATAAAAATGGTCGCAGATATTTACCGGTCAGTATTCGTGATGCTGCAGCTACTATTGTGGCTTAATTGCTTTAAAACAATGGTAGTGCTGTGTGTAGAATAATGTCAAACATAAAGCATGGTCATGGTGCCCTCTAGAGTACAGGAACCTCTACTGCTGCTGCTGCTTCTGCTCCACTTCTGTGTAGATGATGCACTAACCCAGAGTTGCCCACACCGTTAAAATAAAAACTGACATGTTCTTTTATCACATCGTGGAGGCTGTAGTACATACGTGCAAACAAAATGCAAAACAAAAACATTTTTCTTGAGATATTTATATCATTTGTATAATATATAATTATATTATGTGACCCAAATATAAACATGCCTGAGTCAGATACAATAATAACAAAGCCATTTTTGCAATCAATCACATCAACACATACAACACTGAAAGTCAACAAATTATTTGAACAAATTACTTTGAGTTCTCACTAACCACTATGCTCTAGTTGGGATGATGGAAAGCACAGTTCATGTTCTTTGGAGCCACAGTGTAGTTCTCCTCTATCGCTGTGCTGTTTTTCACATCAGTGAGTTGTGCTGTGGTTTCCCCTGGAGGACTTACGGGTACAGCTGTAATTGGGAGTGTGTTGTTTTCCTGCGAGTTATACTGTTCCCTGGGCAGAGGCCAGCAAACACAAACATTTCTCTGCATGTCCATAGGACGTCCAGTGAGCTTATCAAATGCACCTGCAAGGAGAAGTTTTGCTGTGTGCCATTTTCTGGTTAAAATTAGAGCAGGACTATTCTCGCCTACAGACTTTTTAACGGGACATCTCCCTTTCTTATAGAATAACTTTGCCATCTCTCTCACTCTCTTTCGACTAACTCGTGGTCCTGAAAAAACACAGATGACTTAAATTCCATGCAGATTAATAGGTCTAGGTCTGGTGGCTTGCAGTACGAGGATGATTTCATTGTCAAATGTATTAGACTCAAAAATACATTTATTTCTGAAGTTCGTTGGGATACTTTTACAGTGTTGACTGCTGCTGCCACATCATTTTAGCTGAACTTTCACCATCCAAGTCTCTTAAGTAAAATTCTCATGGCATCATTATGAGCAGCCGTAAATATCCGAAAGCTTACTTTTCTGTAGACTGACCTCATGAGCACTGTATAGTGTAAATGTACCACAGCGTTTGCCTGTGTATTGCATTTAATTAGGATTAAGATGAATTAAGATTAATATCAGACAATTTTAAATCAGAGGTCCACCCTGACACTAAGTGGGACTGCATCTGAAAATCATGTTCCACACCATACCACCACACAGTAACTAAAAGCAGCTAAAGGTGACTTGCACTGTAAGCACTAAAAACCGCAAGATTGTGCATACACACTATTTAAGTGATTCAAGCTTTCAATTACTTTGGACAGATAATAAATATAAAGATTAAAAGCATAATAGATACATTCCCAAACACATTAAATAAGTAAGTATAAATGCCAGGAGGCCCTGATGGGTTACAATCTGAGCGTATCTATAATTTGCTCTGTCCCTTGTGGCAATTATTGTGAAAATCTGCAGCAGCCTCATGTGGTAAAGTGATTTAAATAAAGACGACACCAATGAAAAGTCTAGCTAAGTCGTCCTAAGTTAGACTCACTTTGCATCTAAATAATTGCAAGTGTGTCTGTATAACTTAGAGACATTACATTTAAATTGAATCTGCCATTTGTCCTCAGAGAAAGCCTTGAAGACGCTTGTTAAATTATGTTGTAGTGCATTTTAGCAAGAACAGGGGTACATAGGTGTCCTACACCTGTCAGATGGAGTTGTGTTATATAAAGAACAATTCACAGTAGAAGCGGGTGACCTGGTTTAGAATAACGGTGAGTGCAGCAGCCCCAGAAAACTTTCCAGAGAGTACTTCTTAAAAACTGCTTACAGTACAAGTAACCTGCTAATAGTGAAAATTGTTTTTACAGCAGTTTTAGTTTTAGCCACAAGACACATATGTTATAACTGTTGTGTTGTTGAAAGATGACTCGATTTTTTCTTCATTAACGAGGGAAGACTTTCCATTTCATCCGAGTTCAGTCTTCTCATTAAGGCGATGTTACAAATGATTAGTTCCCTTTGCTGGTGGTTACGGGTTGACTTATACTCAAGGATTACCATTAGGAGTACTGGTTTCCATGGATAAAAAAAACAAAAAACAACAGGTCTTTAGTTTCTCTGGATTGCGTGGTATGACCTAAAATGTCCAGTCCATCCTACCACCTCAGGGTAGCTGACATGATTATGTTTCCATACACATTAGATTTGATAGATTGTGTTGCAGCTAACAAAACGTGTGGGCATGTGTGTGTATCCAAGCACATGTAGTGGGCCAGGCTCGTCTACGATGATTTATTACAGTGCTTGAAGGGATGTGTACTTTCATGATGTCACATGAGGAACATGGCTGTCACAGGCTCTCTTTGGCCCTCGTGGCGATAGGAAGCCATGCCAAAGCACCTGTTACAGGATCCAGTTTGCGCACGTTAGCGCTACACAGCTAAGAAAACATATTCATTGTGCATACGCATGCACACAGACACATACAAATAAAATGGTGTCACCCAGTCTAAATGCTGCTTTATCACCTGTGCAGAAAGCAAATAATATGCAAATGCCATGCAAATGCTCATAAGATATTCCAAAGGCATGTCTTGAGGTTACTTCTATGCAATTATACAGCATTAAGGGATATTATAAAATGCTATGGATATTTCTCTAAATTAAGGAAAAGGTGCGTATACAGTACACAGTCTATACATCATTGACTTGTATTTATACATCCAAAATAGGTACGTCCTGACCATCATTGACGCACATTGTATTTGATTATAAATTCAATTTAATTTGACGAATGAAAATTGTTATGAAAACTATTTTGGTCCTCTTACATGCACACGTGTGCAGCATTACTAATACTCGAAAGGCCATTCGAGAGGCAGAAAATAACATGCAATCATAGAGGACACAATGAAAAAGAGGGACCAAACTGGACATATGAAATGCAACGTATTTGTTTGTGCATTCTCCCATCTGTGTCTGTTTGCCTGCTTTTAGGAAATAACCAGTGCATTAGTGAAAATGTGCTATTATTAGAAATACATTTCATCCATGATTTCTTTTCTTCAAATTATGGACTCAGCCTTTCAGACAAGCAGTGTTTTGATGTTAGTTTGATGCTGTTATCAACATAGAAACGTGCGGCTGCTTTCCAGCCTTTTCAGGTTTTTAAACAAGCTTTGTGCCACATTTCTCTGTTCTATTGTGAGATGAAAACTCTCATCCTGTTGACTTTCATCTCCTAGGTGGGGGCAAAGGGGGCATTCATTTCAGTGGTGTGTTGGCGAGGATAAACGGCAGCAGCATCAGGCAGCATGTTGGCACCTGCATGAAACCAAAAGAGGAGCCTCATTTCTGGTGAGTGGGACAATTCTTCCCAATTCAGCAAACTACACAATCCATGTAATAGCACTTTCCCCAGACAGGGTTTTCACTATTAAACTTAACATTAGTGGCAGCCAACATAGCTATGGCTTGACCTTATTCATTCTTAAGAACAATAGAGTGCAATTGCAAAAGAAGCTGTGTATTTGTCTCTTTAATGTCAGCTTAAAAGCTGCTTTTCACAGTAAATAGCAACATATTCATTTAAAAACTTAAAAAGATTCAAACAAAACCAAAATGGAAGTGCTAACCTAAACAATAAACTATTACTGTGTTTTTAAAATGTTTCTTTCCGGTTTTTAAGACTCTTCTGTAAAAGAAACATGATGGACCTCCTGTCTAACCCCCATTGATGCAATGATTATGGAGTTGGAAGTGAATTAAAGGGCTGCATATAGTCTAAATTTATGAAATGAGGTGAGGCAAGGTGACAAAAATATTATTTAGGCATACAAAATAAGGATAAGGTCTAAAATACCAGAAGAAGAAGAAGAAAAAAAAAAAAACATGCCCTGGGCTGGTGCAAAAATACATTCAGTAAGGTATAAATATTGCAGGCTGAGTACATGGAGGGCTTTTTGGCCGATGAATTATTACTAAGTCCAGTGGCTTTATGCCAGCTTCAGTGTACAGTACATCTTGCTCAGCGTCACCCTGCAGTGAGCTGTGACTAGGGAATCGTGGTTGTAGGCATGCCACAAATAACTACCAACGATACCAGGAATCCATCACACTCTCATTCTGCACGTTGAGTGCTTACACAAGTAAAGAACACGCACCAATTTGCACTGAATTGCCTGTGAGGCCTGAGTCAGGGCAGAAATGTCCAAATAGGAGTATTCTTTTTGCCACAAATGATCGTATCAGGCATACATTTCTCAATGGGCACACGCATGTTGTCAGGAGGACTGAGAGGTAACAACTCCAGGTTGCATTAATAGATGTTTTATCAGCCCAAAGGTACAAACTGGGGCAACTTTGTGTGCCCTCTTAAAATGTGGATGAATAATGATGAGGCTCTTTACTAAGCATCAGTGGAACAAGGACGGAAAATGAGTTAATCTGCTTTCCTTTGTGTTAAACCACTTTCAATTTGCACGAGATAATCACGTAACTCAGTGAAGTATTAAGGTAATGTTAATACATCTGATTGTACTAACACGATGAGAATAAAAGAAGATAATAATAAGCATCTAAGTGGGAAAAGACTGCATGCTCAGCCCACTGCGTCACTGAACCAAAGAAACATCGGGCAGGTTGGCTTTTGGTGATTAGCAAAAAAGCATAATCCCCAGACTGCTGACATATTTCTTTTGAAAGCTTCCCGTCTGAAAAAGACAGATATGCTGTAGAATTTGGATAAAACTTGTTTCATGTCAGATAGTGGCTAACAGTTTCCCAGGGTGAATCTCTACTGAGCTACAAACAGACAGGATTAGAGATTGACTGTACTTGTGACAGCACAGTAAAATACAACAAAAAAGGGGACAAATAATTAGTGACAATTTAAGATAATCTCCAAACGACTGAATCATAATTTTACACTGAGTGCTTTTTGATTGTTCTGATCTTTGGTCAAAACCACAGTTGTTGAGAGGATGATTTGTGGGCTCAAATTTAAAGCCTTCCTGAATTTGTTGTAATAACGGTACTAATTCTTGAACAGGACATTGGTTTTTCAATTATGAGGAAACAAGCATAGGGAATTAACTTAATTTTCTCTACAAAGGATGAATAATTCTGCACCGGAGCTGAGCCAGAGTGTGTGTGTATGTGTGTGTTAAATGAAATGCAGGAATTTTTGTCAAGGCACCATGGACGAGGTTTTTGGAAAATTTGATGACTGCACACCGACCATCATTGTTAAATGTGACAGGTTATGGTCTTAGTGTTTTTTTTAAAATGTGTTATACAGTAGGAGTCCCTATAGATCTCCATTACATAAGATACTGTACATGCCTCATGATCCACTCAATTCAAATCTCACGACAATCCCCCAAAAAGGAGCAAGAAATGTATGCAAAAATGTATCGTTATGCTAAAATGTCTACTTGTACAACAGTTTGAAAAAGCAACAACATTATCACTTACTGAAAATGTAATGATCAAATTTCCACATTAAAAACATTTTCTGTCAGACGCTGAGGGCTCCCCTTCCACCATGACACAGCCACAAGATGGTGCTGTTCGTCAGTGTTTGACCCCAACTCCTAACTTAGTGATAATAAGGATAATAATAACTATAATAACAATTGTAATAATAATAACAATAATAATAATAATAATAATAATAGTGATCAGTAACATAAGAAGTGAGAATAATTTAAATTATTATCATCTGAAAATAAATAAACCGCAGCTATGTTTAGTTTGTATGGAAATTAAAAAAGAGGAGGGTTCTTCATTACATGCAAATATAGATACATGAAAAAAACTGCGATAAAAAGAGTAATTGTTTAAAGGTGCATACTGGAATTCAAGAATAGTTGATGTGTGTGTGGAAATTGTTGTAAAATCCAGTAGATGGCAGTATGTCAATACAGAATACATGTACACATGTACACATCCGCCACGCGCACACACGCACACACATTTGTTCTTGGAATCAGGAGTTGTCCCCCACGCAATGTCTTCCCTTTTCAGTATGATGAGTGAAGTGACAGCACAAATTAACTTTTATTGCTGTTGTAATGAAGTACACAAGCTATTTGGATCTGGAATAAAAAAAACAGTACCTGGATTAATGTTTGCATGAGAAAGTCACTGCTCTCTTCCTCACACACACACACACACACACACACACACACACAAACGCGCAGACAGACGCACACCTCTGCAGTGTTTTTCCCTCCTTCATTTTCTCCCCTTATATCTCTTGCACTCTATCTCAAACACTTGTACTAAGCCAAATGGCGTCACCACCCACCACACACACACACACACACACACACGCGCGCGCTTCCTCGCCATCTGTCTGTGCAGCGGCCCGTGTCTCTGGCACTGGGAGCAGTTGGGAGTAAGAGAGTGAAAGAGAAAGTGTCTTTTGGCTCCTCAGTCCTAAATCCCACTTCCTCTCTTTTTCCCCTGCTGTGCTGTTGTCTATCAAATTGTCTCTCAACATCATGCTGTCAGTGCCGATGGGCTCCCCCTGCTATTGTAACACCTAGTGTTGATGCTGTTTGGAGGAGAAAAAAACCCCCCGGAAAAATCAAATTCCCTCTTAGTGGAATATTAGGAGCAAAAGGAGAAAGAGTTTATGTTTTCAGTGATTTCATTTCACAGTTATGAAAGCTAATTTCAGCTTAGTTCATTAAGTATAGGGTACTTATTTCCTTGCAAATGTTAAAGCCTACAACTCAATAAGAAGGGGAAAAAAATAAACATGGTTGATTAGCTTATGCATTAGGCGTTTCACATTAATACCACAGATGGCAGAATCACACTCGCTATTTCTTTGGAGGCAGAAATACGCTGTAAAAATAAATCTGGAAGGATGGAGTCAATTCATGCGCCCTGAGACGGAGTAATTGCAAAAGGAATCAGCACACTATTTGATGCCATTACCTCCCACAGTTCTAACGACACTTCTTTCTTTGCATGCCTTAAAATATTCAACATTAAAATTGTAAATGCAAAATACACACAGACCCAGGAATCACAGTATTTACATCCATCGGAGAGTGTAAAATCCACAGGAGCATGTTTGATTTTCTGACACGAAGACTCTTTTCCCGCTGTACAAGATTGTCTTCTCTTTTCAGTGAATTTTCATAACCATGCCGTGCCACAAAGAGCTGTGTGCAGCTGAAGTAATTTGAACAAAAACAAACAAAAAAAAGCATTCACTCTTTCTCAGTCTCTCCTCCAGTTAACAGCAAGCAAAAGTGCCCTCATAACGGCACTATATTCATCCAGAGTGATATGGCAGCTATCAGCAGGCAGTCTGGAAGCCGCATATAACAGTTATTGTGTGTGAATATATATAAAAATTGATTTATGTGGCCTATCACTTAGCAGGCGCAATATGTGGATGAATATGGGCTAATATAATATTATGGAATGAGTGAGAGGGTTAAAGAAAGGGCCAGGTGCTGCCTGAAGGTGAAGAAAGTCCAAAGACGTATTATATAAGCCATATCAGTGGAAATGAAAGACTATATTTAAATGTCTAACGCAATCAGAGATTGTTCAGTTTTACTGCATATTCCCCACAACATTATATCACTCATGAACTCGGCACATTATTTTTCAATTAATGAGAAAACTACCATGACAAATACATACAAGAATAATTTGCTGGATAAAGAAGATAATTAGTGTTAGGAGGCATAATCAATTTAACCAAAAGCGATGCTTTCCTCAGACTTAATAAATATTTCCTTTGGACACCGATATGACAGTCAACACACTCCCAGCGTGTCAAATAAAAAAAAAAAATTGAGCACACTGAACATTCATCACTATGTAAATATATCCCAAAACACCAACCATGTCAAATAAAAGAGACAAAGCACAAATGTTATGTTTCCCACAATCTAAACTCACCTCATGAAACAATTTCAACATAATCTTATGTAAAAATATCAAATGAATAATGAATGAATAAATATTGTGAAAAATATTAAAAAGTAACAGATTAAATTTTTTTGTGACAATAGGAATGATTGTTGGTTGCGCACTTAGAATGGGTTAATATGAACATGACTATTGTTCTGCATGTGGCAAATTCAACTACAAAAAAAACATACTAAAATATTTATGTAATTATACACATTTAATTGCAAAATAAAATCTACTAGCACATTGTAGTATTATTATTTTTTTTAATATAGGGTTTTATTTGCAGTTTTATATTAAAATAATAGATCCAAAAAAAAAAAAGAAAAAAGTTTTTCTGTTTTTGGGTTCTCAATATTGGTCGGGATAAAAAGGCTGGGCGTAGCAAACAGCCTCATGTTTACCCTTTGGCAGAGTGCTGGGTCCATGTCCAGACTTGTAAATCAGGCCCATTGAGGTATCATAATGCTGATGATTATGACAGGCAGTCGCCTGGGAGTGATAGAGAGACGTTGAGTTATGGGCTCGGGGAGGATGCCCAGAACTGAAGAGTCTCACAAATGGAGAAGCACTTCCACCAAAACACAAGTCCCCAGATGGGAACTAATGCTGCAGTTGGCGCCTGTGCCACCCAAATGACTGCACATTAGCTGCTCAAATCCCACAGAATAGTAAAGTATGTTTGTTGGATGTCACAGTGCTGCCATTCTACTCTTTTACTGTTAGGTTATATATATATATATGTATGTATACATATATATATACATATACATATATATATATATATATATATATTGATAAATCATTTTCACTCATTGTACTACTAAAGTATACTCTTTGCTCTCTGCTACTCATTCAACTCCCCTTTGCAGATGAACGATCATTCATTCTCATTGATCGTCAGCCATGATAATATAATCAGGCGTAAAGCCTGACAAGGCTGACCAGTCCGATAGATCAGAGCTGCTGACAGCAGAGCTATGCACAGGTCATAAACCCTCACCTTCCCTGTTTGACCCCACATCAATTTGGCTCTTTCCAATATGAATGCAAATAACAATGCATTTTTGGTGACATGTTTATGGTTATCTCTGTATCTCCACTCGCTCCGCCTGCTGCTCCTAAATGTGCTGATGTTACTGCCCTAATGGGATTGAAAAAGGTAACCTATTGCTCACTAGCGGTCAACTCGCCTCCGCGCTCCCCTCCAACGCCTCCCCAAAACAAACAAAACCACCGGCGCATGCTCGCACACAATATGCGCTCACATATGCACACCTACATGTCCTCCACCCCAGTCACTTGCGTATGCATTGAGCTGATAAGTACCACGGTTCATTTTCCCCATGGCAAAGCACAGTAAAAAACTAGGGTGTAATAATTGCTTTGGGGGGGGGTTGAGACGATGATGGCTAAATATGCTTGATTGCCTCCTAAGCTTTGGTGCTGTGTAATGAAATATGGCTGTTGCAGACAGAGGCTCCCATGCGATAGCTTTCTTGTCACTTCCTTACTTGCAGAATTTTTTGCCTTTCACTCCTCTGTTCTGGCATTTTTGTCTTTGCTCACCCGTTGCCTTTGTTCCAGAATGGAGTTTGTCAAAGCATTCTATGCCATTGAACACTTATCTTAGCTATAATGTAATAATTACTGGGGCCAAATCCAGCCTAATTGAGTATTCCACACCACATCAAAACAGCATGCACCCGAATATTCCTCTGTTCTACAATTCAATTTGTGGATTCATTAGCATGAACAGGGTGTACAGAGAGAACTGAGATAACAAGGAACTCAAAAAAAAACAGACTGTTGTTGAATTTAGGTTGAGGGTAACAGCCATATTCTCACCTCAGTAATTATGACTCACTGTCAGTTAGTTTCCTTATAATGTCTGATTAGGTCTTTTATTGCACCCAGAAAGTTGTTTTATAGCTTCCTTAAAATTATAAAATACTTTTTTGTTTCACTACATTCATTTAGGAAACTCAAGTGAGCAGTTTTACACAGAAACCACTGTAATCATGATATTCATTGCTAATCACCCAATTCCACTGCCAAAAAGCCGACAATAATATTTTAAAAGATAATGAGTCAAATTAAAAAAAAATGTTTATCTACAAGTAATTTTTGTTGTAACCACCCTAAGCGCATTTGTCCCTGTTGGTTAAACTAATCATCTACAAGAATATTAGTCTCCAGGCTTGTATGGGCACAGCAGCATCTGCTAATGCATTGAGCAAGAAAACAGCCTGAGAAAATCTTCCCAGCACATTAAATGCACGACTTTTTTTTTTTTCCTCTTTTGCTTCCAGAATAACTCAGGCCTAATTTGTTGTGCTACTTAAAGGAAAATGTAATTACAGCTGTTTTCATTATAATTCACAAAGCCAATCGATAACTGTGGTGGAGGCACTCTCTACTGCACATGCAATGTCTGTTCCGTCCACTGAAAACTTGGTTACAAAACAAGTATCCTGTCAGTCCTTACTACATAGTTTGTACATAATGAAGCAGAATAAATTAACAAGACACATGAGCAAGATAGCAATAAGCATTTGTTTTAACACAATAATGTAGTAAACTTATGTGGTGTTTTGATTGCATTACAAATCCCTTGTTGATTGAAATAAATGCAGAAAAATGCCTGGCGTTCTGCTCACACAGACAGGTTGATTAAACTATTCATTCCTATCCTGTTCCTCTCTTGTCTCTCATTTATTCAGTCCTCTTTCCTGAGACATCAACCACAGGATGAGGCCTGAGGCAGGTAAGAAACTGAATAAATAAATAAGTAAATAAAGGATGAGCTGTAGACAGAAACGTTGTGACCTCTTTTGTATCGTTTCTCATTTGCTTGATTTGACACATCAAGGATGCTCGCATGCTGTGTTTTCATCAAATTTGTACGATCGGGATTCATCCCGTTCTGAAAAAATCTGTCATTGTTTAAAAGAGAACGCTCCTTTTGAGAGCTGAGACAGGCCAGGGAGTGCGTCCAGCGATATCGAATCAAGTTCTCAGCTAATCTCGACTCCAGCTCAACGCTTCCCATCTCCTGACCTGTAGTGGGGTCAGGGGAAAACAGACTTTATCTGGCAACCTAAACCTTTTTAAAGTGACTGAGAGAGTGAGGGAGACTGACTGGCACTGATGGGACCAGACTAGGACCTTGCAATGCTGTGCTGCACTGCACCTGGTCTTCACAAGCCTGATTGATAGAGTGTGATGAGACTGTCACCGAGCAAGGAGAGCAGCCGAGAGATAGGCTAGATGGAGGGAGGTGAGCTGACCAGTTGAGAGATAGAAAAATAAATTTGAGAACATGTGAAGGATGAAGTGAGGGAATGAAGTGGATGGAATGTGTTTTGGACACATGAGGGATAGGAGGGGTTTGGGGACTGGGGGGCACTGCCAGAGAGATAGTGACTGCCTCTTTCTCGACTTTCATACCAGTTAATTTAAGGAGAGATAGAAATTGCAAGATTACAGCATAAAATCTTCTTCTTCTTTTTTTTTTTTGAGGTGGCCACATGCCAAGTGGGGAATTATTTCAAAAGTGTATTTTTAGTCTCTAAAAACTGCAATATTACAATAAACTTTTTTTCAATATAAATATTCAGACTGTTAATATCCTGTGTTTTAAGTGACTGATATAATATGAATGAACGAGGAGAATACAGTCTCTGACAGTAAGATTTGTGTGATTGTACAGCATTGTTACAGAGTGGAGGTTCTAAACTAAACTAAACTTCATAAAATCTTTGTTCTGACGTCAGTGATCAGAGAGACAACAGTCCTCAAGTTACACACCGAATGAACATAAATTAGTGGCAGGTGATATGACGTCTCATTGATGTCCTTCATCAGCTTAAAAGGCAAAAAATGATAGTAAGGATACATCGGCAGTGTTTGCTAATGATTATTAGTGTCTCAGCTCAGTGAATGTTTGTTCTTTTGACAACCTCAGAGGTGTTGTAGTCAGTCACCCAAATATCTCTCATTTTCATGAATGAATGATCACTGGTTTGTGCAGTGAAATGCTCCACTATTGAGCCCAGCTGTTTTAAAAGAGAGAAACTACAGCTATAGCGTGCATGGTGAAGGGGACAAAACAGAGCAGAGTAGATGGTTTAAGGTTCAGAGTTCTACGAGCAATTACAGACTGAAACTATAGGCCCAGATCAGCCCTGATACTGATCTTTTAATTAGCTTGGGACATCCCTAGTGTATATACAAAGTGATCTATACATTACCTATGCATTGCTTGTACATGTGTCTATCAGCATTTATACCTTGCATTTATACCTTTCGTCTCTGTGCGTGTGTGTACATAATAACAAGCAAAAGTTAAACTATCTCTGTAGGTGCAGTCAAATTCCATGTATTCAAACACTTTCTTAATTAATAACTGCTTTTTTTTTTAACATTCACCAAAGTGCTTACCACATCTCAGGTGCTTTTTTGTTCCTTTAGATGTCAAATGAGTTTCAAAGTCTTGCACTTTGTACATCCACCACGTACCACCACATTATTCATAAAACATCATATGGTGCTTGTTCATGTCGCACACACACGCAGAGATTGATGGTTCAATTTCAGAAATACATTGTCCATATTAATATGCAAATGATATAACATAAGCAGCTTCAACTATTTTGATCTGCAGACCGACACATTTCCAATATGTTGCCCATGTGAATGTCATAAATCACTTACTGGTTTGTTTATCAGTCTACCATCGGACTGCTTCGGACACAATATTTGATAAGATCTTGTAGACACATGGCATCTTGGCAGTAAGTGGACTACAGGCTGAGCTAAAGCTCTGTTCTGGGAATTCCACAGCTAGTGATTTCAGACTCAATAACGGCACCATGTTTTACTTTTATCCTTGCCTGAGGAAAGACGGCTGACTCACCAGAATGCCAAAGTTATTATTAGTGCTTCACATATGTGGGGAAATGTGTATGTGTGTGTGAGTGTGAAAGACAGAAAGAGAGGCTCAGGCAGCAGTGGTATATGCATGCAGAAGCAGCATGAGGAGCTCTTATCTGCTGCTTGCCAAGCCCTGACCAGGACCCTGACTCCTGTGTTCCCTCCCTCTTTTCCTCCTTCCCCTCCCCCTGTCCCTCGTCCCTCTCCAGTGGGGCTTCCCACTAGTCTGCTATAGTCAAGGCAGCCAGGTGAAATGAGCAATTCCCATTCAGGGACATGAGCGCTGCGCAGAATCGCCCTGTGAAATGGCTGCTCATTTTAGCAGATCAATGCACTCTCTCCCTCCTGCACTGCCACGGTGAAGAAAGGGAAGGGAAGGAATGGTTGTGGTACAGAGCGAGAGAGAGAGAAGGGGTGGTTTTGCATGTGGGTTTGTTTGTGTCTATGTGTGTGTAGAGGGGGTAGGGTGTTAGCAAGGCATTTAATGATATTTGCCATGGCTGCTCTGAGTGAGTGCTGTTGTCGAGAAATGGGAGATGCTTTGCATAAACTCAAAAGACATGCAATATTGCGTCTGCCTCCTTGGGAAGAAAAAGTGCCGTTCCTGGTCTTGCCGGATATGAGAATATTCAGCCACTGAACTGGAAATTTTGCCAATATGAATGATATTAGTGACAGTCATATTAAAATGCTTAGTTGTGACAAAATGAATTCCATATTTCTGTAGTAATGAGGGTAATATGTCACACGATATCAGGATGGGCTCAACAGCAGAACTGTGAGATGAAATGTACGTAATGTCTCAAAGACGTAGTCATACAGTTTATTACATTATGTAGTGTCTCTGTTTTTGGTAACACGTTTGACAGTTCATTACATATCGATTTAGACCAACAGCTACACTCATTTCAGCTCTTACATACAGTATATTTTTGATTTTGCATTGGCACCAGAACCTCAGAGCAAAACAAATACTTTTTCAGTCACACTGACTGCCTCCCTTTGTGCTCTCAGAAAGGTGTTGGCTGTTCAATCTATGGGTCCTGCAAAACCCAGTGAACCTGGACTCTAAACACACAACAAGAAGAACAACCAATTTAAGTTATCCTGTTTCTGGCAGAGGCAACACAAAATCCATCCAGCTAAGCGATCTGAAAATCCGCAGGTTGTCGGCGCATGAGCCCGTGTGTGGGATATTCGGAGTACAGTACACTTTCAGTGCATGGCAGCCAGTCAATATTGTTAGCACATAGGTACCATATCGGTGCTGTCCTGTGGGACACATTGACATGTGTGACCAAAGTGGCGTCAGTCCATGCTCACATCACAGCTGGTCGTGGCTCAAACCGTCTTGCTTTATAAACAAGGTTAGAGCCAAGGCTTTCCCGGGGATGGACTCACATGCACTAACCTGACTGCATATTCACACCAACCACACAGAGGAAGTGTGATATCACTATGTTGTTACAAAGAGAATAGTTTTTAGCTGCTATATTATCATACTACATGACATTTAAATCTGGAAAATTACAGAGGTGGAAGTGCTTTCTAATCAACTGTTCAATTGTCCAGTTTTTTGTATCCAATCATCCTAATCAGCCTCATAGAAAATATTAAATGTATTTGATGGATGAATCATTTCCAAAATCCACATGCTCTCTGGCCACATTTTAAAAACTCTGAATCATCATTGGCTACAGATTCCATCACTGCACTTTGCTGATTGGTTATTGGTGACATCATTGGTTCCTGGTAGCATGCGTGCCAAGTGATTCATGGTCAGATCTATTATTCAAATCTCAAAACTCACCAATAAATCTACCATTTGTATGATTAACTCCCACAATATTCCTGGCCCTCTTTGAATAAATACACCCTGCATTCTTCACTTAATTTCATCGTCTTCTTTGTGTTGTCATTACGCTGTACTTTCGTATTGTGTCTTTATTTTGTTTTAATATTAATGCAGTCTGTAACTGTGGTTGCCACGTCTGTATCATGAAACACCAAATAGCAACATCCAGATATCACTGTAGATATCTCATCCCAATGGAAAGAAAAACAATCACGCTAAAACGTTGATAAGCAAACAAAGGAAGTGCAATTACTGTTTTTATATTTATAATATGAAAACTGTGAAACGTCGAATACAAAACATGCACACACACACTCAAGGGCTAATTTCTCCTAAACAAGCATATTCATTTTCTATCGATATTTGTTATTTTACACCGTTTTAACTCGTATTTCCATATATTAATACAGTTGTGATCTGCATTGTTAGCTGATGTTGTACATTTTCTCAAAGAAGCTGAATAAGAAACTTTGTCCCCAAACAAACCATTTTATATTCCTCAGGATCAACTTTCATTGCCTTTAGACTTCCTGCAAGCGTGGGAGAAGCTGTGCACCTCAGTTACTTCCTCTTGTATATCATGAAGGAGTGCTAATCTCTTAGCAATTCAGACCACTTCAAACTCATTAAAGTCTGTTTGCCCAGTGTGCGCATACTTGAAATGACACACTATTCAGAATAAGAAGGAAAAAAGCACTAACTTAATGAATGACCAATAAATTATGTATCCCGTTTGAATAACTAAGTACGAAAGCAATTTACTTTTTCACTTGTGTTCTTTTTACAGTCACGTCTTTATTGCAGCCGGATTCTTAATCATTATAACCCACTCAAATGTGGAGCAAGGAAATGCAGCTTTTACGGTTGTGATATTTAATTTTACACATTGCATAAACATTTCAAAAATACAAATGAAAAACTGATTTATTACTGATTTATTGATAAGAAACTGACTATGACTTTGTTCTCCCAACATGACAAAAAATGTTATTGCTTCTGCTTAGAGAGCTCCCATATTACGAAACTCCATGGCCATACACTGTTATCAAATATTTATTTTACCTTTTTCTGTTGTAAATAGGCAGTAATCTATCATAACTGTACTATTATTTTGAGTTTGTGTGTAATCTTGCAGAAGCGGGTACAGGAGGATTGAATCTTGGTCATCAGCTGTCAGAGCAGTAATGGATAATGTTTACTAGTAATAGCATGCACTGCCACATTGCAGGGTGTGGAATGTCAAAGTGTCCATTTTCCCCCCAAGCCAGTCAGAAGCAACACTGTCAGAGCTATGGCTGTAAACAATAAGAAAATAGAGGCAAGACAGCAACAAGGAGCTTTCTCCATTTCACCCATTACCGTCAGAGTGAGTGGAAAAAGATTGGTAGAATGTCAAGACTAGAAAAATACAGGCACTTGCAAGAGGCAGAAAAAATGGATTCCAAGTGGATTCTGTTCCGCAGACACATAATGATAGCTGTTATACAAAACTGAGAGATGGAAAGCAGAGGAGACCGGGAGAGGGGCACAAAGCCAATGAAAGACAGAGAGAGGATACGAGACAGACAGGGCGAGAGACACCTGCTGTTGCTTCACCTGCTTTAATAATAGTGTTGACATTCAAATAGAAAGCTCTGACAATAGAAGCTGGCTGAGGCAGCACCCAGTATGCAAATAGGAGGAACGCATCAGGAAATATTAGCTAGCGTCAGGACTTTCCATAACTCACACTGAAAACCACTTGACCCCCTGGCATCCTACAAGTGCTTTTGTATTGTGTGTGTGGGTGTGTGTGTGGGTGTGTGCGTAAGCAAGTGCCATTGACAAAAATTTTGCTTATTTCCCAACTCAAGTCCATTCATTCCTTACAACTGTGAACTTATCCCGATGCAATTAGTAAAATCTGTTCTATAGGCTGTTTTTATCGATTGACATTCCAATCTAACGCACACCTCTACCCTTTCATTCTCACTGTCATGGTATCTCGAAAACCCAGGTTAAACATAATTCAATAATGAAATAATTCATAATTCAACATGGAAAGGATAATTAGTTGAGAAATTCACTTCTGACTCTGCCTTTCATGCTCTCCACATGGACCCAAAGGTTCTATCAATCAAAAGCAAGACTCAGCTAATGTCACATTCACCAATGTACATATTTTATTCCCTTTTAAGTGCTCAACATTCTGGTGATTCTGTTGATTGGAGCAGAAACTTTTCATGATCCAACACAGGGTTTGAAGGATTGCAGATGTCAGCAGCAATACCTATTATAGTAAAAGCAATAGTCAATATTGTGCTCTGACATTACTAATTGTAGATGTGGTTGCTTTCAAAAGCTGTGGCCCAGTACACAGCACTTTGATGCCAAGATTGTTGTTTCTGAACGAGATCGCAAAGTAAAACAGAGTGGAGTTAATGTTTGGACCACACAAAGAGTAATCCCTTTTATGACTATGGCTATTTAGAAGACTAGACAGATTGTGTGGTCTATGCACGGAGCTCAGGCTTGGAAAATCACTTTCTAAAACTCATCATTTCTTTTTCTTATCAGCCTGCAATTTACAACACTTGAAGAAATAGTTTTTTTTCCCCATTAAAATACTGCTCATGCGAGCATGATAAATCCTGCATTTAGGTAGAAAAGAAAACCTTATTTTGGCTGCTTTCATGTCTCACACAATTCGTAATCACCACACAGTGGGCTGTTTGTATACAGGTACATATCGCCATAATGTAAATAGCTTACTGAATAAGCTAGAATACAATATATGATAAAATGCATATTGTACCATAGTGATCAGAAATGTAAAATCAGAATATATAAAATTAAACCTTCAAAACTTTCTGTTCTGTAATAACTGTAATTTTTCAAATTGCAGAAGTAATTAATTTAAAACACGGCTACACAAGAGGATAAAAGAAAGAAAAAAATCGTAATCCCAAGGTCTTTGTCCAATACCAGAGGTCTGTCTGAGGGTTTTGTCATTAAAAAAAAAACACTGCTATTTTACTCTTTGATAAATTACAGATAACAAAATAAAAAAAATAAATCTTTTTGTAGTAATACCTGAATGGGAAAACATATTATAGCAGACAAAGGACAAGACTGAAGAATGTCCTGAATGTTGACAATCTGAATATACTGTGTATATACAGTATATATGTATATAATATATATATTTTATTTTTTTTTTTCAAAAAAAAGAAGTAGGAATGGAGGAGGGCATACAAGCTTGACTGACTTTTCTATGGGAGATGAGGTTTGGAACATAACAGATCTCCCGATATCCCTATGGACAGCTTCCCTGCATGTATGCTAATGCACTGTCCAGACCACTAATATACAACAGGGAAAAGTAGGCTAAATAAAATGAAGGGGGAAGCTGTGAAATACAATTCTGAAGGGCTATAAACGCAACAGTATCAGCCGCCTTGGATCTGTACTTTCTTATTCGGATGTTCTCATTTGTATCCACACCTGTGTCATTCACAGCTTTACGTCTTAACCTAATTTCATGGTCTACGGGTTTGGATGGATGGCTCTGCCTCAACTTGTACACTGAAGGAAGGAGTGAGGGTAGCGGGAGTGTGCCCGCGTGTGCATCTGTGGCTGAGTGAATGGGAAACAGAGAGACAGAGGGTGAGAGAAGGGGGGGACACACTGCATCAATCGCATAGAGAATTGTAGTCACCACCAGATATTAACATTTTAACCTTGCTCTTTTCTCTTAACAAAAACACATTAAGCACATCTGGATAGCTGACAGTGAATTAGGGTTTTACTGACCTTCACTCAGCATCACTGGGTAATCAGGGGTGAACCCATTTTTTGGTGATGTGTTTAAATTACAGTGAAGGGGAAACACACAAATGAAATGATATATTGCAGACTTTGGTCACAGCGAATGTTACCGTCCCCCATGATGTACTGTAAAGACAAGAACGTGGTTGACGTAAAGCACGCAAGATAAATGACATTTCTTAACTGACTATGAGTGAACCTATTAATAATGCACAGGATGTTTTCAATATTGTGTACAACATAATGTCCCCGACTCACAATTTTTTATTTTTTTGTGAGACATGTATTCAAGCAAAGTGTCAGCATTTCTGTTTTAGTCTGAGTATCTTGTGGTGTAAGGGTTTATTTAGCCAAACCAGGCATGACACCAATTATAGTGGAGGTAAATCGATTCCAACAAAGCACTCTGCTGGGACAAACAATAAAATGATCAGAGTTGTTTTGCTGGCAACAAGCAGTAAAAATTAGTTTGTACTTTAAACATAGTTTTAAATCCAGTCCAGTCGAGATCAATACTTTCTTCAAGCTATTAAAAAGCATCGTCCAGTGTGACAAGAATATATGGATGCAAAGGCAGACCAAAAATAAGCAACAAAAGGCAACAAGGTGGAGGGGGGGAACAGGGGGGAACTATCGTATCAGTTTATTGCAAATTGAGTTCTACCAAATACAGAATTTAAGATGATTGCTTTTCCAAAGGGCAGATTTACATCAAAAGTCCAAGCTATGTGTCATTTCCATCAATTGTTTATTTTTCTCACATTTGAAAATGGAAAACTCTTGCAAGAAAGCTATGAAAATGCCAATAGAAAGCTTACAGAAACCTTATCTTACGATGAGTCGTGGTTCTCCCTCGTGTTTGCTAATGCACATTTATGGTTTAGAATGAATGCACTTTAATGAAAAGTGTTGCCACAGATGATTACTGGTGCACTCGGCAGGACAGAAACATATGTCGACAGCAATTTTAACTCATGTAAACAGAGATAATGTGGAACTTCGTTTAATTAATAGGTTGCCTTTGTCTGGAGCAGTCACCATTGCAATATGTTATTATCAATTACCTGGCATTTCATTCCCTTTGCTGTCATTGTACATGTGTGTTTTGAAATTCAGAAGAAAGAAAAGGAGAGAGTCACACAATTTGCTCTAAGCTTTTTCCAATTACTCTAATATCTCACTTCTGCTCCAATGGTACAGTCCAAACTGAAATGTACAGTACCATGAAAGATATTAAAATCATAATGAATATGCTAATTATCTTTTTTATATTCAGAATCCTACAATGGTTTGATGTGCTAATGACAATAGCACCATTTTATGTAAGCTGTAATAAGTGCATGTAATTACTGATTTTAATAATGTGCGCATGTCTTATAGTGTTGTAGTCCATTGTGCTGAACTCAAGAACAGATCTTATGTATTATTATAATTGGCAAAAAAAAAAAAAAAATTTCACTCTCAAGGGAGCACAAGTCAAGACTGTGTTTTGTGCAGTTCATTTTCAGGCTTGGTGCTGCCCGTCTTCATTTCTGCTTCCTGACTTTAGTCTGTTGAAGATAGATCCCTCATATGTCAGAACCGCACAGACCATTTCCCGAGTCCGCTGTGACTGTCAGGCTCCACGGCCCATGAAAGCCGTGTATGTGATGCCCGAAATTACCTCACTGGAGCATGCCACGGACGTTCACAATGGCATGGTCACAACTATAGCTTCAAGAGACACTAAGGGATCTCACTGGCACTTTTAGGTAGCTCCTTGCCAACAAATACAGTGCCTATTTCACATTTTCTGGCAGAACCATAAAATAAATCCATTTTACAATATGTGGGAAGAAAGTATGTGCAGCATGAATTATCAGGTTAATGGTACCGAGGACATGCAGTAGGTTAAACTATAGATTTTGCAATAAAGGATGATGCATTTTGACATTTTAAAAAGGTTCTATGGCGCTCACAAAATACAGAAACAAAACCACTGTAAATCTGTGGGAAAGTTTTGGAATGGAGTCGATAATATCAGCACTTAGTCTTATAATCAATCTGTTTTCTTAACAAGACAAGCTGGGAAGAGCGGGGAAGAAGCCCAACTCTCTCTGGTACAATTATAGAATTGCACTGCAGTCACTTAGCTTGCTAATACACGGTGTGATATTAATTACTGTTTGTAAACAATGCACTTTGCAGAGATTATTGCATGCACTCAGCGTCCTCCATTTGTGTTTGGTAATTCTCACAAGTGATTAAGTGGTGAAGCTAGGACAGCTGTTCAAGATGAGTTCATTGGCATGTTTAATTAATTGCACTTGAGATAATTATTCAATCATTACTTTGATTAATTTTCTGCATCCTAGATAATGCATCAAGCATCTGCTTGATGTCAATAGTTTTGAAAAAGTGACTAGAACAAAATTAACAATTTTTTGGAAGCTCAGTTTAGGACTTAATTGTGCTTTGTTGAGAAAATAATGTTGTAATAATGCTGTCAGTTGGCCATAATGGAAATTTATAATTACTACTGTATGGTTGACTTAATGATGCAGTTGCTCACTTAAAAGACATCACACTAACACTTGCCAGGGCTGCGTTAAATTATTGTGTTCACGACATATCAACAGCAACCTGTCACCGCTCACTTCAGTCTTTTTTTAGTTGATTCAGACCACATTATGTTTGAGACATGCTTATTCTTCGCCCCCTCGGATATTCAGGGTTGTGGCAAAATCCAACTGAAGGAAAGCCTGGCAAATCATTTGTGAGAGATCTTGTCAAACAGATTAATTCCCACCCTGGGCCTCAGGGTTCTGGACCGTTTTTCTGTCATGCTGCTTTGCCAGGCTCCCTCTTGATAATACCCCAAAGATAAAATTAATTGTGCAGGGAGATGTGGGATGGGGAGTATCTAAAAAGGACCTTGAGCAACACATGAAGCTCTCTTTTTTCCCTCTGCTCCTCTGCATGTGCAAACACAGAAACAATCAAATCGTCAGAAGCATGTCACATTGCACCAATGATCACTAACTTTTTTTGGAAGTTCACAGAAGCGAGAAGTTCAGAGAGACACGAAGAGACAGAATCAACCCTCATGAAATATTCTTGTCTAAGATTGTCTGTACACTGTACACTTCAAATTACCATCACTGTGGAATCCCTGACTTCAGTAGTTTACCAAAAAGGATGACATATCAACTGTCTAGATGCCCTCTATAATGCCCTTCTTTTCTATCACACTAACAGTCTGAGTTCATATGTCTGCTGCAAAATAAGTCCGCTAAATCCCTTTACAACAAGAATAACAATCAACAGCTTTGAAAATGATTCTGAGAGACTTATAAACATGCTCAATGTTTGATTAATGTGTGATGTGTCATAAATACCACAGTAATTCCAACGTATCATGGATAACTCCGATATGGCAGTCATGCAATTTGTCAAAATGTTGCTAAAATAAATTAATCAGAAATTCAACCTCATGGTATAAAATGCCAGAAACCGAGCAACATAATTATGATTCTTGTCAGAGAAAAATCCACCCAATAGCCATGGAAGCAATTCATCCAAACACCAAGCATGATGTTTTTTTTTTTGTTTTTTATTAATAATACTGCAGACCTGTCCACTCAAACTGTCCAAAACACAAGTAGAGAAGGTGCTAATTCCTGCTGTGACAGTGTGAAAGAACACAACGTCTCAGTCCTTCATCACCAGAGGCATTTAAAAGCCACCAAATATTCCACTGAGGCAAAAGCACAAGAGCAGGTAAATCGCAGCTGCCTTCTTTCTTTCTTTTTTTTCAACAGTCCCTCAGTAGTTGTGTTGCCCCATCACCTCCACTGGCAGATGGTGCAAATGAGCCTTTATATGCTGCTGCTAGACAACAAGGATAGGCCACCAAGGTGCAGTCCGTGGTGGCATGTGAAGAAGACGCTCTGTCAAAACACATTAGCCATTGCTTCAGAGGTGGATAATATTTGTAAGACAACTAGTCCTTAAATTAGTCCCCATCATTTTTGCTATGACATGTAGACAAGAGTGACTTTGCAGCACAAACACTGAGGTTTGTGCTGTCAAGATTCATAGTTGCTGTATGAATAAGACATGAGATCACTGATTTTTTTTTGTTGTCTTTGATTTCTCAAAGGTGTAGCCTCAGAATGAGTCGATGTTTACAGAAAATCAGTCCACGTACATTATGCTTGTCTGTTTCCCTGGATATGCATTTGGATATCGTTTGAGTGAGTGTTTTACACATACACACATACATACATACACAACCCTCACATAAACACACAGTCCCTGGTCAGTACACGTACACAACAGCATTGAGCTCAAGTAGTCCCTGTTGTCACAGGCTGGCAGTGTCTCAGTGGTGTCCTCCACTGGACCCAGAGACATTTTGCAACAGAGCTCAGACTGTGATGCCGTTGTGTCACTCAGCTGCCCAGACAAGCTGTGCACCAACGATGACTGCCAGGGAGTGAGAGCTCAAGGTAGGTAAGCTAGTGGAATCTATTGACAGGACACTGGGGAGCAATTATGAGTAAAGGCCAAGGGCTTGCTCAAACAAACCTCCTGTTTGTTTAAATCTGTTAGATTACAGACAACTGTTGAGGGATAACAAATCTTCCCAGATAACTCATGAAATCACAAAAGTTAGTTTCAGCTCAACTGCTGACAGCTTCATCACAAAAAAACTCTTAATGGCATACTTAATGGCCAAGCCCAATTTCAGTAAAAATGGGCTTGGGCCTCTCTCTCAGCAAAATCTTGCCGGTGGTCTTTTGTTCATCTGCAAACCAGTTAATGTAGTGACATGATTAACAAACTGACCTCTTGCCAGCTTTTTCATTCCGCAGCATTTGTATTTTTAGGCCTATAAAAATCCAACGAAAATAAATTAAATGGCTACCACTGACACTCTGCACATCACTCCCCATAAAATACCTGAAAATGATCAAGGCAGACAGATAATGGCTTGGAAGAGGACTCTGCTTACTGCCCTGTGACAGACATTTTCAATTAAAAAGGGTAAATAACTTTAGATTCATCTATTTCACCCTGTTCTGAGATTTATCTGTCCATCGTGCTTTAAATCCATTCACCCCTAAAATGGTTATATCACAGATTTGTATTTCCTGGGCAAAGAAAAATGTCATATCGCTCCAATGTTGTCATGTTGTTGTTTAAATCTCCCTACCCTGTCTGAGTTTTCATGAGCCAGTCCCCAGTATGTGAAAAAGCTGATGATATTAATCCACTAGCATCAGTGGAACAGTTGCAGCACCATTGGACTTGGATAAGAAGCATACCAATCTATATTCTATAACTCTGATAAATTCTATATTGTGGATTTAAATGTGTCCACAGGCAGAAGCACGGTGTAACTCAAACCACTTTTTGTCACACAAATATAAACGTGCAGTTTTTTATATCGATAGTCATCATGGTAATTTGTCCTGCGCTAGAACTTATTAAGATAAAATTGCTTGAAATCTGTAGCTGTACAGTATCACTGAATAATATTTCAATTGTCTTAAGTGGAGTACTTAATTTGCTGCTGATCTGAGATGTCTGACATCAACTGTCTAATCCATGCTTCACAATTACTGTCTGTGTAGCCGACTACTACTGTATTTAGTCAAATTTGTGTACATAATGACTGTTGTGGCCCAGCACTTTATTACTACTCAAAAAAATGCTTGTAGATTTTCTCAGCTCTGCCATATCTGGTATTATTATATTATATATTTACATTTATATTATATTATATAGAGGAGAAAAAATGCACTAAACTATATTATCTAAATCTAAACTATAGATTTCCACCTTCCCATGTTCGCCAAAATTATTGGGTCCAACCATGGCCCAGTTCTGGCACAGCTGGTGGCTCAGACTAATGCTGTGGGTGTGATGAATGGCCTGCCTTTGGCCAAAAGCTTGCCAAATTGCTGATAACTGGAGCTGATGCCAAGCTCAAACTGCCCCATGTCTGCGTCCCAGAAATCCACCAAATCTAGACCTCTGTTGTCAGAATATAACTGAGCGTAACAATATTCAGCTTCAATCAGCCTGACTTGGCTGGCTATCTGAGCTACTGTAGATTACTTTGCCTTTTTCGATTAACTTCAGTCAACATTAACAGAAAGCCACATCATGATAGTTGGGAGCATCCATGAGGAAAAAAAAAAAAAAAAGTCTCTTTTTGTAAATAAAGTGACATGATTCATTAATGTGATGAATGACCATGCAATTCCCTGGGACCTCAGCATCAAGTCTCTACCCAATCCCCTTCAGATGTCCCTCCTTTGGGCCTTTCCGGTTGAAAGCCAAACATTTAAATGTGTGCCTCTAAGTGCTGAGGCAAGCAGGTCCCGCGGCCAAATAGTTGCTCTTTTCAGCTGTTGAAGCTCCAAGGACCCATTTCACTGTTAACATCAAATCATTAAATTCACCCCATACTCAGTCACTCAGAGTTTTAGAGCGACAGACAGACAAACACACGAGAGAAAGTTAAAGAAGAAAGAACAGAGGTCATTGTCACCCATTAAAGCTAAACAAACCACATTTTTAGGTTGAAAGCATTTCAAAAACTGACAGATCACCCCGTTCTTAATTCCGTCAAACTTCAAATGCAAATTACGAAGTGCAATTTTCGGTCATAAAGTAGGGGATCAATACAAAATGATTCAGCTAATGTGTCACTGTCAAAGCAAAGGACTTGAGATTATTCTGCTGTATTAAAAATGTAATTGCATCTCCAGTGGTGTCTGAAAATGTCTGATAGCATCATACCTTGAACTCATGTGAATACACATTCAGAGGCGCAATGGAAATTAAACTTTTCAGGCAGATTTTAAATAGATCGAACAAGTCTGCTTATACGACACAAGCTTTTATAACAGAGAAAAACAGAGAGGGAGACATTTGTGCGAGAGGGAAATAACCTCGGGCACATTTCAGATGTTCAGTACCTTGATGTACACAAATGTCCTTAGAGTTCAGCCTTTGTATAAATGCACAACACCTCAAGCTATTGCAGTCTTCAGCGGTTTCTCTCAGTACGCTGAGTGCATTAGGTGTGAAATGATGACTCCTGCATCTGATGCATGCCACCTCGGGGTGCAAAACAACTGTCCACAATTGTCTCCAATTCCTTTGCAAGACAGTGGTTTATAATCTCTTATGTGTGTAATGTTACATGCCGATCACTGTTGTGTACAGCAATTCTTAGGATAAAAAAAACAAACAAACGTGTTTCTAATCGCACAGGGAACTTTTTTTTTCCGGCACTTTTAGTATTTGTGTGTGTGTGTTAATAATTCTGACTATCATTTTAAATGGTACTTATTCAAGATTTGTATTAAAGCACAATGAGATGAGGCACACAGATTCAATGGCATCTTTTAAATTATTTCTTTTTACAACAATTGTTAGGGACTTTCCTTCATGCGAAGTCACCATTTTAACATTATCTTTATTTGTCGTTATCCTTTTTGTTTTTTGCTTCGTAAACCTATTGAAGCATTTTGAAAACTTTTTTAAAAGTACTTGCATGGTATACAGCACTTTCAGCTCATACAGTTGTTTGTATTACATCCCAATAAGTGTCGGTGCTCTGTGCCCGCAACCACTAAGTTCCTGGGCTTGGTTTCTATGGGAACCACAGCAACACAAGCCAGTTAAAAGAGGAAACAGCTGTAGTGCTTGAAGAATAAGCATTATGAAGCAAAATTAATGAAAATCTCTTGACAGGATTGAAAAGGATCAGACACTAAAAAGACAGATTGCATTTCATTTTTTTAAGGGAAAACAAATAGCTGCGATTGTGAGTATGGTAGTTTGCTTCATACATGTTTTGCAGCCGGAGATAGATGAGAAAATAGCACTGCATGGCACAATGCACTCTGGGGGTGTTTGACTTTGCCACTTTCATTACTTTGAGCTTTGTAATCTTGATGTTTAAAGCAAGCGCAGAGATAACAGGTGACGGCCTTCGTGTTTGAGCTTGTTGAAGCTGGGCACAGTTTGAATTTCCAGCTGCACTGTGAGCTCAGGCTCATTCAAACACAAATACACTGTGCTCCTAGAGACATGAAAGGCAATCTTTATAACAGTTTGCCTCCTTTATACTGAGAACTTGAATCCACTGCAATCGACCTCTAAATCAATCCCCTAAATATACATGGAGTGATTTCTTGTTTCAAATGGTTGTTTGCAGAGTCTGTGTTAGTGAGAGCCTTTGAATTTGAGTGGTCATTAAGATATTGATCAAGACGACGTAAAGAGGAGTGATTTGATGAACTGTCAGCATTTGTATAGTCAAGACCATAAACATAGATTGACTAAAAGATTATATGAACTGCACCTGGACCTATTAATAAAGAGCATGTGGCAGAGTGTGTGCTGCTTATTAATCAGCAACGCTAGTGAAGCAGCGTCTGCTTGCCAGTTTAGATTTTGCTAAGTTTCCCACTGCCGTGTGTGTGAGAGAGTACCCCCCCTCACCCATGTACATGTTATGAATAGAGCAGAAAGCAAATGTGTCCCTCCTTATGGTAGGTCAGACAATAAGGTCCAGATTTTCTCCGGAGTTTACAGGGCTAAATCTAACTCTGAATTTTAACACAGTGGCATATGAAGCCTACGCCTCAAGGGCCTGATTTCCTTGTTGTCTGGTGTTTTACAATGAGGCTGCACTTGACAGCCCAACTGAGGCAGTCATGTTCAAGTGGCCTTTGAGTTCAGCCTGCTTTTTTTGAAACAGAGTTGAAGTCATATAGGATCAGCTTGGAGTTCATAGACTTAGTAAAATGCCTATTGGTTCTCATCAGATGGATCAAAAGTTAATATGAAAATAAACAATACCTATTTTACATTGTTAACTTTTACAGGCAAAATTTAGAGACAGTTTAGTCTTTAATTTCCAAGACGTGTAATTTATTCAATGGGGTCAGTGTTTAAACTTCCAAAATTCCTTAGGGAACTCAAAACGGAAACAATGTTAGGTGCAACCCAATAACCTACCAACCCATCCATATTCTTTTATATCAGAAGACTGAACTGAATGCCTTTATTGTCATTGTAAGCTGTATGCAAAGAAAGAAAAAATAAGCAACTGCAAAACATGTGTATGCAGAAACAAGACATGAATAATAGTAAACTGCATAAAAAGTGAGTAAGAAAATAAACACACACACTTATATGTATATGTATATATATGTAAGTCCACTATTCTGTTTCTTAACAAGTGAATCAATGTATTTACAGTCAACCTCTCTTGCTAGAAGCATTAAATGCACATTTTAACACATTAAATCAATATCCTCCTTTCAGAAACCTTTCCATTTTGCAACAAAATGGATTGTCTTTTTGACAAACATTACTCTAAAGTACTACTAGTGATCAAAACTCCACAAATGCCCCCAGTTTATTTAAATATTGTATTCAGATTTTTTTATCTTATTGGGAATAGTTGACAAGACATCGATCTATTGTGGGATAGAGGTTATCACAGGAAACATATAAAATGTAGCCATTAAGAAAGAAAACATTAACTTTAAACTTTCAGATTCCTTGACATTGTTTCCATTTAGCTCGTGTACATACGCACCTGCATACTGTATTTCTGCCACCTCCATAAATGTGCCGCAATCCTCTTAGCGCCTCAGAAAAATGGGGCCCTTTTACCGCAACTAACTTTTGTCAATTTGCCAGTGGGAGACCCTGAGTACTTGTCTTCATTAAGGGACTTCCTCATTGATCAATCACTGTCAGAGGAGCTGCTCTGTAATTGCACTGTGGCCAAATCATGACTGACGTCTCATCCCCTCCGCTCTGTCACAGGTCTCAGGGGAGAGAATGTTCCTTGACTTTCACACCTTTGACCTCAATGTAGGCCTCTCGCAGGATTGTACTTTTCACCCAGTGGGTTATCTATAAAGCGTTATGGTTTTAGGATGGATATGTATGTCAGGCAATCTCAAACTCTTGAGCACAGGGAAGTTAAATAGATGGTGTGAGGAAGATATCTTGGATGTTTTATTTGCCCTGATGACTTTACTATCTCTATGTTACTTTTCCTTTGTTTAAAGAAATTGTGGAAATCAGTTATGCTGCTCATCACATGCAACCAAAATGTGCAATACAATCACTGACTGGGCATTATGGCATTATATCCCATTGACAAATATACAGTGCAATGGAGTTGCAGTTGCACAGTTCAAAATATTCATCATTGTGTCACATTTCCATTAGGAACTGAGTGATGTTTATAGTACGACTTCAACGCTTTAAAGAGAATGACAATGTGCATAAAACAAAAGTAATAAATTCAATAGATTAACAGTCCTTGACGTCTTCACTGAGGCACACTCAACATTCCCATAGCAAACACATACTGTATGTGCAGTATGCCTAAATAATAAATGAAATGTTTTGTTTTATTGCCCCTGTTAAATCTAATGGCTGGTTTTCTATTGTTATTGTTTGATATATACATGCAGTATATTTGCTTATTTTACAACTCAGTGTTTTTCATCATGCACACTATAGCTCACTAAACCCAAGCACAGTACCAATATGTATGTGGTATTTTTGTAGATGTCCTCATTTAAAACATATAGGGATGCATATATGGGTATAATATAGCAAGGCATCATAAACCTTGTAGCCTGTGGCTTTGCTTAGACAATCCTGCATCTGCAGTACATGTTGTGTGTCTGACTAATCCCGCTCACATGTCAGGCTGATTATGTTTACTCAATGCTGCTGAAGTGATGTGGTGAATTGGATCATCTTTCTTCATATCACCACGGCATCATGAGCTGCTGTCTTCGCTTATAAAGGTCATGTTCAACAACATGCTGTATACAAGCTGGTTTTGTCTCAACTTGACAAAACAAATGGAGCTGTGGACTCCCAGTCTGCCCTGACACGGATCCACACATTTATGCAGAGTGAGTGAGTGAGAGAGGAGCAGCTGTAACCATGCGCTGGCATAGCGGGCAAGAACGAGTTTAAAATTCATGGTCATGAAATCATTGTTTCATCATCAAGGAAAATCACCACTTTGATTCACAGAAGGAGCAACAGTTTCTTAAGGTATAGTAAAAACTGCATATAAACTGCAAATGCCTGAAAAAAGCTGATGTTGGGAACTGAGCAAACAGACTCAACGGGTGATGCAGTTAAAAATATCCCCGCCCATTACAAGTGACACATTTGACTTTAAAATATGAACAACAATAATCAGAGCGAGATGGCGAGTACGGCTGCTGTCATTTATCCTTTATCTGCCATATCACACCAACACACAGATCGATGGAGAGAAAAACAGATGCAAAATGATGTGAAAAAGATCAAGAGCCATTTTCTGCATTGGAATTGATATCTCTGCCATGATATTAAACCCACTGGGTTTCAAAAGTTCACGAAGCTTGATGTGACTTGATGTAAAATTATTGCCGGGTCTCTCATTTTTGTCAGCGACAGCGTTTTCATGTTGGTCTGATACCGCAGATTAGTCTCAGTCCTCATCTGTTCTTTTATTAGTACATGGATATTCATGCTTATAAATCATGCTTGGACCCAGAATGCCCCTTCTGTAGGGCACTGTGTATATTTAAATAGTGGAATTCCACTTCAGACACGTCCTAATTTTTATCATTTAGATTTTTGTACTGTAGTTAGTAGCCCCCTGTATCTATGTACAGTATGTACGTCCCATGACCAGTCATCTCTTACAGAAGGCATGGACACAATTGCAAATACCCCTTCCCCTTTATGCTAATACTTTATCCCGTATTTTATGCAAATGCCTTTCATCGTACATTTTCAAATGTCATTTATATGACAGCTGTAGCACAAGCATCCATAATGTTTTGACTAGGGGGAAAATTGCAACACAGATCTCAGTCACTGCAAATCCTGCCCACAGTCTGAATATGAGAAGGTCAGGAAGGCTGAACTCTCCCTTCTACAGAAAATGATTGTTTTATTTAACTTTGAAAAGATGCTGACGATTTACACTGCTGTGGTGATACATAAACAGAATAATATACGAAATGTGCTTTTTTCATGAGAAGATAATGCAGCAACGTCAGCTTTGGGCTGTTGGAGGCATAATTGTGTTTATACACATTACCAGTGATGGGTAAAACGTTAAGTAAAGGTTAAGTAAACCTAAGATTTTAAGAAAAATGGATGAATACATGCATTTATATACAGACATTACTTAACACAAAAAAAACAATTATTGTGAGGGGACTTTTGTTCAGCTCTATAACTTCAAAAGTAAACTTGTCAAATGTCTTGTCTTTGAATTTGCAGGGACCATGGCATTTCCTTAGATTGCTCCGTCATTGTCTGCAAAAGTGTTCACAAACGTGTAGAAGGAGGAAAGTTTTAAATTTAAAATGTAATCAGCACAATCACCACAAGCAATCAGTTCCTCTTCATTTCACCTGATCGAGCCCCCCCGCTAAAATGAGCCCGTTAAAAATAGAGCATCTTATCAGGCCAGGATTAAGTTTTCACTTTGATTAACATCTGTTGTCAGAGTTTAGAATGTCAAAGTTCACTGCTCGAAAAATGTAGTGTTCAAAAATGCAAGAGCAGGTGCGATCATCAACCATGAATCCACTATTCACAATCTGTTGGTCTGTGCACAGAATCACAGCTGTCATAACACTATTTTGTTTCATTTATATAAAGTCACACATGGAACTGTGTGCTCGCACACAATCTAAAGCAAAAAAAACACATCCAGGGCATCACTGAGATACATCTTCAAAACTGACATTGTTCTACAGTGATAGATGACTTGAAACTTGACATCTAAGTCTCAGCAAAAACATATCTACCCAAAATGTTCCAAAACGCAGACAGAAATATGTGATTTTCCCTAAAAAAAAAAACCCAAAGCAAAATAACATGTTTGTAGCATTTTGTAAAAAAAATGCATCCTTACACGCACCGGGAACAAATGGCTTGAGGAGACCAACATGCTGTGACACTGTAAACACACAGGTGCAGCTGCAGATGCTCCTACCACCTGCACACCGACCCACATTGTGATAAGATGGAGAGTGACGCAGAATCACAGAGAGCAGCAGAAGTGGTTAAAACCATTAAAACAATAGAGGTGTGCTTTTTGCATCATCAACAGCAAACCTGCAATGGAAATATTTCATTTACCAGAGACTTCAATTTGTGAGCAATTTGTACTTGCACTAATTAACTAATTCTCATTCTTTGTCCACAAACAATTGAACATGAAATTAATTGTGCCGTTTCAATTGGTTACTGTTTAATCAATGCATCACAAGGCACACAATTGTTTTCCTTTTTTCCCAGCTTCATATGCAGTGTGGCAAAGACAATTAACAATTTTAAGGAAAGATTTCAAACACCAATCCAATGTCACTACAGCCGAGCTCATTTGGAGAAAAGCAAACCAAGTGCAAAGAGGCCACATCCATACATAATAAACTGTCACCATGTTCACAGAGGCGTGGAGAGGTGACAACACCTACCCACTACATCTTCAGACAAATCGGTGCCCATGCGCTTAAAATGATATTTCTCTGACACAGGAAGTAGGTCAGCCATGAATACCTGGCTTTTCCACCTCAAAAAAACCTTAATACACTTGAGCAAGAGTGTTAACTGTGTGGATTAGAGTGCGTAAAGACATCTGCAGGTAATTGTCGTTATTTCATTTTCCCCTCAAATGTTGTGAAAAGTGAAATTTAGACGCCGCGTCACCACAAACTGTTAAGTTACCATCATGCCAACTTGGCCCTCATTTAGACACTGAATCATTCAGATTGCACTGCTGTGATTGCTTAATTAAATGCTCGGCTGTGTAATGACTTTGCTTGAAAGAGAATTAAATGTCTTAATGGTGTGGAATCCATGTTGAGCTGAACAGAAATCAATGGGACATAGTGCTGGAACCCAAGGTGTTTTCCGACTTGTTTAGGGTGAACGTTGTGTATTGATGCCGCCCCTCAGTCAGCGAGTCAGACGCTCATTCCTCTTGGTCCAAAGCATTGATTGCTGGCATTCAAGTGTGCTTACTTTGTGCTTTCTGGAGAGGACTAGGAATTTAGATTACAATGCCTTACAAGCATGCAGTGTACGTAAAAACTGCATTTATAGTTGGAGATGTTAAACTGCAAATAGAATCATCTATTATGAGTCACTATTAATAAAAAAGACATTGTCAAAACAAATGTATTGCATCCTCCTTGTATCACACCCTGGCCACTTTGTTAGGTTCACGCGTTGCTAGTACCAGGTTCCTCTTTTGCCTTTGAAACCGTCATAATTCTTTGTGACGTATATTTGACAAGGTCCAGGAAACATTCCTCAGAGATTAGGGTTTGTATGACATGATGGTATCATGCAGTTTCTGCAGATTTGTCAGCTGCACGGTGTGCATGTCCATGATCGACCATTAATTTCACATTCCACCACCTCCCACCGGTGCTCTATTCAACGGCTCTATTCAACTGTGAGTACAGGGGACTCATTGTCATGTTCAAGAAACGGGTTAGAGACGACTTGAGCTTTGTGACTTGGCGAGTTCTCCCACTGGAAGATGGGTACACTGTGGTCATAAATGGTCAGACATGGTTACCTACACTACTCTGGTCGGCAAGACGAGAAAATCTCTCCCCACGCTATTGCATTACCACCAGCAGCCTGAAAAGTTCATACAAGACAGGATAGATCCATGCTTTCATGTTATTTATGCTGCATTCTAAACCAAACATCTGAATGCAGCAGTGGAACTGGGAACTGATACTCATCAGACCAAGAAGCATTTGTCCAACACATTTTGATGAGTCTGTGCATAATTACAGCCTCAGTTTCCTCTTCTTAGCTAAAGGAGTGTCAACGAGAGTGATATTCTGCTGTTGTAGCCCATCCACCTCAAGGTTGAACACACTGTGCATTCAGAAATGGTCATAACTTGGATATGTCGAGTGGTCATCGAATAACTCTTGCCCCTCTATCGTCCCTCTCCCTCTGTATACCCTCTGACCTCTGGTTTCAAAAAGGCATTTTCACCAAGAGCAGTGCAGCTCACTGGATATTTTCTCTTTCCCAGACCTTCCTCTGTAAACCTTAGAGATGGTTGTACATGGAAATCCCAGTGGTTTAGCAATTTCCTTTATTTAGACAATTAAACACACATTGCATCAGGATTGTATTCAGCCCCAATGATTCTGTTTATTTGTGTTAATGTTACCATGGCATTTTACAGCTGCTTTGAGTTCAACATGTTTATTATTTCTTGTGACTATTAAAGTGCAACAAAGCATGGTCACCTTGAGTTCAACATGAACAGTCCTCCAGCATGTGTAACCATGAGGGCCTTAAGGAAAACACTGAAACCCAAGGCACATTAAAACAGTTCTTGAAATGAGAGAAGCCAACTATCTCACACATATCTGATTGAAAGACGTCTAGAAATGAGCAAAGCTGGGAAGGTCATGTGGCTCCTAAAATGACAACCGATTATAAAACCGCCTCTGGCCTGAGACACTGTAATCCCCCAGATGTTACTATGAAATATGAGCCTGAATACTGTATGAGTCTGAATTTGATTTCTCAAACAATGTCCGCATGTCTGCATTCGTAAACCCACATTTAAGAACAAAATTAAGTTGATCCTGTCAGAGAGCTTAAGGACATGAAACAAAGCCCATGGCCGTGTTAATACTTCATCTACTTTCGTCTCATCTCGTCTGTATAATAAGTTCCCACTCTAGCAAGACCACTGGGGCTAATAAGGGTTTTATCTGCTTTTGATATTAGATAATAACACCTCATCAAAGTTAAGCCAGGTTGGCTCCAGTCCTCCTTCCAAATTCACATTAGCCTAACAATGTCTCGCAAAGAAATCTTATCAAATTCAAATTAAGGGTGAGTTGAATAGCCACAAGGATACCACTCGCCGTCACTCAAAGAACAAGTAATTTGGTACTGCTGCATAGAATTACGGTCCACTTTGTAAATCATTGAGATCATAGTTTCTGTGCACACGCCTTAATACTTTCATAATCCCAAGGCAAATATGAGCACATCTGTTACATATGAATGATGAATTTATAACTTTTGGGTGCGAAAATAGATCTGAGTGACACAATTGGGATTTTGTGTTTTGGAAAATATAAATAGAGACACTAGTCAGCCAGTCTGTGTTATCTACACCAGAGGGCAAACACATTTATAGCATATTTGTTTTCACCAGATATACTCAATGCAGGTAGCCCTGTGACTTCAATATACACATGAAAACTAATGTGATTATGAGTAATATTCCATGTTAATGTTTACATTGTATTTAGATTATAAATAAAAGAACACATGTTTGTTTGTTTAGTTGTCTTGGTTATTTTAAAAGTCTCACTTGTCTAAAAAAAAAAATAAAAAATATTCTCCAGGTAAATCCTGTATCTATAAGCGAGAGTGCAAAGGTTTCAGAATTCTTATCATCCCTTGTGGCATCCTTTGTCAGGTTGTATGAAAAAAAAAATGAAATATTAACTGGAAAATATAGCTCGGAGAGATAGAAAATAAATTACTTCAGTGTGGCAAGGAAAAGAAGATTGTGAGATTTATCAAGTCAAGATGGAAATGCCTGCTAAGTCTGTGGCCCGTACCTTGAAAAATTAAAGAGAAATCAAATGCCTTAGAGTACACAGAAATTGCAATGCAAAGGTGTGCGTGTTTGTGCACGTGCGTCTGCACAATTTAATTTATTGTTGAAATGTCATTGATCTGTATCAGCCATTTCATTCCTGGTGTGATATGGAACAAAAGACGAAAGTCTCCATATGACAATAATGCTGACGCATGGACAAGGACCTTATTGTATTTTTCAATTCCTCTATAGTTAAATCAGAGGTTAATAAGCAACAATCAGCCACAGCAGTTTCCTTTTATTCATTTTGCAGCTGATTGGCGTACACTCTTCAGTCTTTTAACACTCAACAGATTTCCTGTGAAACAGCTTAACTGGCAAAATCTATAATTGTACAGATAAGCCAACATGTTAGCTAGATAAAGGTTAAACTATCATGGATATGTTTCCCATCGGTCTGAAGCCAATTTTACACATTCAGCTCAAGTAATAGTGGGTGAGGAAGAGGGGAAAAAAAAACTGGCAAGTCAATATTGATTGATCTGGAGCTTTAGCAATTACCTCCATGTGCAGAAGACCATGTTAAGGTCAGTATTATCTTAGCTCATTTTATGGGTCAGCGCCCTGGCTTTAGCTGAAATAAATTAATGGGGTAAACACTTTAGCTCACCTTGATGGAATTTACAGCAAGCGTAAAACCTTGCATAGGTGGAAGGTACTGTGGTGGAGAGCGACCCTTGATATTTTTTCTGAACACTGAACACTGAATTTAGGCGGTGAAATATAGTCCATAGATTTCGCTTTAGCGTTGGATGGTGTGGCTGTTTTTTTTAAAAAAAAGCCTGTCAAGAGGAAAAGATGCAGTAACCCTTTCATGCACAGATGCTATATTCACTTTGTGCATTCAAACTAGGCTACACAAGCAGTACTGTTAAGCAAAACTATAGCACCCTTGAGCCAATAAAAAAAAAAAAGAGTCCTCAACTTTGCATGTTATATCTTGACACCTTTGTGTATTTCACTGGAGGGAACAGGCAAATGTTATTATTCAACTACACTATTCCATCAGCTTTCAGTGTATTGGCATTTTTCTGTAGCCTTCCGGCTGACATGCAAACACTTCTTATGTTCTTAAGCCCAAAACAAATTCACTTTCCAATGCAGCGATCTCCTCCTTAATGAAAAGTCAATGTCCCTCACTCATTGGCAAGCTCCCACGGGAACAGTCAGAAAGATGAATTTATCAGCAGCAGGCTGGAGACTGCGCCCAAGGGGACACCACCCCTTATGATCAAACAGAATGCTACAGAGTGTGTCCAACTAGTCCTCCATTATTACCCTGCTTGTGCTCTTAATGTGAGCTGACGAAAGGGGGATGACAGTATTGATCTAATGAAAGTGCTATTTATATTCTCACAAATCCTCTCACATGTGATTACAGAAGTACTTTACTATTATGGCCAGCTTGTTTTCAATTTGCTGAGTGTCGATGGCAACAGTTTGTTTGCTTCACGTGCATGTGGCGTTACGTTAGCGTGCTCCTTTCGCAGCATTTCCATTCAAACTTGTGTCACATTGTCAAAGCGTGCTCCCATTATATCTCTTTTTTCAAAGTAATGTCCATCAAAACAGAATTTGAGTGAATACTGAAAACGATTTAACGCCGTACAGCAGAGTTTTTTTCATAGAGTTTCAGTGGAAGATCTGCACTGTTAATCTGCATCGCTGTTTCATCTCTGTTAACATTTTCAGAGGTTACAATTATTAATACCACCATGTCGTGTCAGCAGCTCTGATAAGGGGAGCATGAAGTTGTTGTCATGGCATATGGTTAACAGAACTATAGATAAGCTTTAATCCCCACAAGGCCTAATGTAATGCATAGCAAACGTCACAGCAGCACAGAACACACACACGTGTAAACATCAGCCACAGGATGAATATGCGGCGTGTGAAATTATATCGAAACGTGCAATAGGTTGCATAAAACGCAGATGTAATACATGCTCATCACATTCATTATTCCACAAGTGCAGCTCTTGCACAGCTTTCTCTCACATGACCCATGTGTACTACCCATGCATGAACATATTCTACCCGTGGGTATATGCACTCATGAATAAAACACTAAACACGAAATAGTTTGCGGTGGACCTCGACACAGCGGAAAATCTGTACAATTTGAATGTCACCAGTGACTCATGACTCGTATTGCGACAAGCAATCTCCGATGTTGACAAAGACGTGATCAAATGAATCAAAAAATGAGTTGCAACATGTCATTTCTATGGTCTGTAATTTGTTTTTTCAAATTGTGGCCATATCATGTATTTTGTACAAGACTGAGTGACTTAAACTAACCAGTCTTATTAAAACAGAATTTGTATCAGAGTGGATTTACCAGTGATTATGCTGTTGATACAACTAAAAGGAAACAGCAAATCGCTGGTTGGATTTTGTTCGTGGCAGCCTCAGCAGTCGAGTCACGTTGCAGTAGATGGTGAGAGCACACAGCACGTGACTGTCACACCAGAAAACCAGGGTTATATATAAAAGTATACATACCAGTTACACATGTATTACTAAACGAGGTATATAAATGTCAGTGTTTGATAAATTTGACTCATTAGTGCAGAATTTTAAAGCAGATCTATGGTCTGTACATGATGTAGACATAGGATTTCCAAGTGTGCAAACATCTGAAATCTGAGAATAATTATGAACTTATTTATGATTATGTGGTCAGAGAGTTTTCATATCCCGAGAGAAAAATGCATACTACGCACTGAAAGACGGCTCTTCTTTATTGGATTCTTCACAGATAGAGGATCTGCGTTCATCTCAGTCTCCACTGTGTGAGTCTCTCCAACGTGGCTGTACTGCCCGTAAACAGACATTGAGTGATTAGCACTGCTCAGCCATTGACATCATTTGCATTTTAATAGACTATAATTACAACTCGGGGAAAATAAATTGCAGTTTGAAGAATGTTTGGATTACTCCAACTCTCTGGCTATCCTTGGGAGATAGCAGTGAGCATATGCAAGAGCTGCCTGTGTGGTTAATATCAGGTTCAGAAATGTACAGAGACGCAGGATTGCTTCCTGTGCTGAAAAGAGTAGAAGACAATGCGCACTGTGTTTTTGTCATTCACAGTATAAATGAGAGATTTAGATTATCAACAGTTTCTATAATTTAAGTTTGAAACCCACTGGTAGTAAGGGTGCTATGTGTTTTACAAAGTCTAATTAAAAAAAAAAAAAAAACATATTAAAAAAGAACATATGCAAGTTTAATACTAAGCCTGAGGGTATTTCCCTTTAAACAGCTGTTGAGTGACACACACTGTTGACTGACACACGCTGACTGTTCTTTGAATCAAACCTGTGACCTTTCAGTTAAACGACATGTCTCTAATCACAAAGCCATCCTGCCACTCTCTGTGGAGTTGTTTGGTTCCTCATTAATGCCTGTGATAATTGCAGTTTGTCCATTTCATATCCCCCACTCCGTCTTATCTCCACACCTCACCTGCTGAGATGTGACACCTTCCTCGGATTTGCCGAGGGACGTCTAACCCTGGCAGCTAAAGCCCATGTGACCCCATAAGCAAGAGTGACAACACAATAATACTCCCCGTGCCTAATATTTCATTGGTGGATTATCAGATTAGAGGCTCCAGTTGTTTATTGGCTTGGTGACTATCGAAAAGTTGATCTGTCAAGTTTATCTCACACTTGTCGTATCAAGGCAGTGTTGGACTACACAGTTGGCTGTGGATGGAAGATAAGGCAGACATAGCTGAAAGGAACCTCCAGAAAATGAGAAACAAGGCTTTTCTTCTTTCTTTTTACTGCAACAATACTTTATCTAGTTTAAGAAATGGACCCCACCAAGCGCATTACTGCTCGTTTGGACTCACTCGATTTCTTAGGCCTTATTGGCATGACATAGAGTTGCCCTTTTTTTCATTTTCAAAGGAGATATCAGAAATCATCCACCAGTTTAGGACTGAGGTTAGTGCTGTGGAATCACACGTTTCAAAGAGGATGTAATCCATTCCCCTTTTCTGCAGTTCCTTTGTGGCATTTCAAAGACATGACCCAATATGGCTTTCCTATCAATCTGTTGTTCTGACGTAATCACAGGTTGGTAGGAGTCCATTATTGAGGCTTTGGATGTGGCTCACTAATTCAAGCTAACTGGTTTCATTCCATTGCAAAGAGTCACTCTGAAGGTCATAGCCTCGTCAAACGTGACTGTCAGAGGAGATCTGTGAATAACAGTCAGAGATGAGATCACTATCTCTATAAATCTGCTCTTATCGGATTTGCAAGTCAAGGTGTAAATGTTTTGACATCACCCCTGGAAGGATGTAGAGTTGAATTTCCAATTACTGGAGAGACATCTATTATATGAGCAGAATAATAAACAAGCATTGAAACATTAATGACAGAGTATTATAGAGCAAGAAAGCCATGGGAATGCGAGCTGTGCAGTACGTAAAAGTGTAATAATACACTTAATTAATAATACAGATAATTTGGTGACCAAAGTTCTACAACTATTAACATAATCGTTGGCCCTTGGTATATCTGCATTGTATTCATTTATTTTTTATTTGTTGCTTCAAGGAGAAAAACATGGTTGGATTTAGAGGGTAATTTGTGGGTTACTCCAGCAGAATACTCTGTATCTAACCTATGCCAACCGCTGTATATTACACATTTAGTGGATTGCATTTATCAAACAGTAAGTGTCTGTTAAGGGATGCATGTCATCACAGTTGTGATGAATCTAAAGCCCTTTTGAGATTTGGAACAGTAGATAGTGCCAAAGAGCTTTAGGTTGAATTTATATGTGTAAGCACTAGCCTTATATTTTAGAATAGTAACAGCAGAACACCCCTCCAAAGAGAAAATAATTTTCTTCTCTACCGTTTCCATCTTTTTTATGGAACAGCACACGGGTTTGTCACTTACAGGCACTGTGATTATTCACCTGGCGAGCATATTATTCTAGCAAATACCACAGCTATAATTTTTCATTTTTCATTCCAGGGAGTTGATGAGAATGCACTACATCCCATTTTCCAAAACATAGGGTATTCTTTGCATCACAAATGTGGATTCCCTGATTACACTATGCCTCTGGCCTGTGTTGGGGCAAATGTGCAGGACTTGTAAGTGCAATTCACAATAATCCATTAATAGTTTTTTACATTATGAAAAAAAGGATTGGAATATAGAAGTCAATCCATATTAGATGCAGAATAAATCATTTAAGTCAAATTTGTTCATCAATGGAATTAATAGTATACATATACTATACAGTATATATATCTATAACCTATACCTCTTAATCTTAAATTGTGCTTTTTGAAACAACTCGCCATGAATTATTACTTTTACATGTCTGTCTTAATAACATACAGCAAATTTCATCGAGTCACTGTAACTTCATTTGACACACATGCACGTTTGTTTTTTCCTCAATTCAAAAGCAGACGATTAAGAACTAAATCCGTCCTTGGTGCTAAAACAAAGGGACCCAAGACACAGCGAGAGGCAGACGACAGCACAGATGTCCACCACATGGAATGGACGCAACTCATTTGTTGCACTTTGCACTTATTTATTTATTTCCTTGGTCTGATTTAGGGGAACATCTGTCACCTTTGCCTAAGTGCCTGCTTGCGTGAGCCATAGATTATGGTTTAGGATAAAAGACCCCCATGTTGTATAGCTCTGCAGTCCAAAGCTCAGGTGAAAATTCCTGTTAGGTATTTAGAATTCACAGTCGTTGCCAAGCTATCGCATCGGCTTTGCTTTGACTTTTAGGAACATCATATCACCCTTTTGAAATGTAATTAGAATACAGTTTGGGTTATTTAGGTAAATACGAACAAGGGATTTCAATAACTGAAGTTACATGATATCACATTTGAACATAGTAATGGAGGCAGCAGTGGATTAACAACTCCTGCGTGTGCCATGACTTGGTGTGGGGAGACAGGGCTTTACAAACTTTAGTTCCCAGTCAGAAAAGAAAGTGGCAAACATATTCAGGAAATACTGTATGTTAGACATAAGCAGGCATAGTTTGTATCATATGAGCCTTTTGTCAAGTGGCTAAAATCTGTTTATCCCTCTGGCCACGCTGACAGCCATGTTATCAGTGAGAGTAAGTGTCGAGGTCAGAGGCTGGTTCACAGAAATGTGTGAATACCTCATGCAACCACTTCTCAAACTTTCCGATAGGTACTCAAGGTACTTTGTGATATTTATGCTTTTAATGCTTTTAATGCTTTTAATTGCTTCTATGCCCCTTCCCATAGGCCTGTTCCCAATGGCAGTCTGCCCACCACCAAAGTAAATTAATTAAATGGGCATACTGCCACAGTTGTAGAACAAAAACTGACACACGTGTCTGAAGTATTTGGAGTGTCAACCAGGATAAAGGATGTCAGAGAGTTTTCCAATTCTCAGTGCCCATCCCCACCTAGTACCAATAGCCATCAGTATTCTTGTTTCTGCAGCACTCACTAAAACAACACACTTGACAGAAGCCTCAGGATCCCTTCTGCACTATCATGCATGACAACATCAAAGCTTTTCTCTATTGCATCTCTTCTTCATTTTCTCCCTCCTCTGTCCCATTTAACTGCTGTTTAGAGCTAAAAGCAGTGGTACCATTTGCAAAGGTCCTAGCTGTCTAATTCCAGTGGTTTCAATCACAGAATCACAGCTGAAAGCTCGGTTCGAGAAACATTTTTAAATTGGACAGGTGCAAACTAAGTAAAACGTGTGCACATGGGCTAACGAGGATGGTTTTTAACTTGATCTGATATAAATCTATTGATTTAAAAGGACGCCATGTTAAAAAACAAATCATAGACCGTCCAGGATTCTCCGGGATATTCCCTTAATTGCCTGTCTTTGTTCTTCTTCAACACATTGGCAAACATTAATCTCTTAAATATCAGTTGAGCCAAATCCCCACATTTCCATAAGAGGGATGTTTCAATGATGAGCTGTATCTATCATTGGGGAGCTTCTCAGCACCCACAAACAGATTGAGCTGGCACCAAAGATGGATCTGCCAACACTTCATTCTGCATATCTCTATTTAATGATATTATATTTCATTTCCCGAGCAAAGAAAACATCATTACCCAAAGCAGTGAGTCGTAACAAGCCATTCTGCAACAGATTCCAGGCCTCCTTGGTGGTACAGTAATTGAATTACAATTTCATATGACAGAAACTTTGAAAAAGATTGCATTTGTTTCCATTTGTTTCTTCTGTTACATACAAAGCTGAACTTTGCACTCGTATGAAAACAAACAGCAAGTTTCCATTCACAGTCAACCTATGGTTGTAGTTGGACTATGCCATTCAATTGGACTAGGGGAATCCATTTATTGGTGTGAAGTGTGTCCACCTTTGCTGCACTTGGTGGTTTCAATGCTTCCTTCCAAGAGCCACAGAAACTGTGCTATGAGGACGATTATAAGGGAAGCTGTGTATCCTACCACCAACTTCCTAAATAAGTATACAGGAAGAGTTGGGTGGTCGACTATCAGAGATGTCACAGGAATAGTCCTCAGGCAACACTCAGTTTGGTTTCTGACAATTCCCAATCCTTGACCCAAATTGATAAGTGCCTAAAATTGATTTCTGTGGTAAACTGTGATTAAGTGCTGGAAAGCCATTGGGGTTTTGAAAAGTGGCCCAGTTGTTTTGACCACAGATTGAAAAGCAGTTATCATTTCAATGAGAGCAATATGCACATAGGAGAGAAGGACAAAGAGGTCAGCAGAAGTAGAGTAAGTGCTCCCTCGGGCATACACAAGGCTATTCAAAAGGCCCCATAGAGAGACCAGGCGAAATTGATTCCAGTTTTATTCCTGGTCAAATGCATGACTATGCGAAGGGTGACCCATTGGTGGACCTGTCCACTCAAATTAGGAAACCATTTGGAAGATATGGCCACATTTGCCCATATATTATAGACTATTGTGTCACAGTAACATTATTTCACACATCAAAACATCTAGAGGTCAACCTGTGGCCTGTTTCGTGACTGATGATCTCTGTATTGGGGCATGCCTCCATCTACTAAAGTAATTTGTGATAAATACCCTGTGCGGCCTCCACTGGAAAAACTGTAACACAGTAAAACGTTTCTGTGGCACTGTCTCTGGTGCAGGTTATATAAAGTTATAAAGGTGTTGCTACCAATTGTATGTGTTTTGACAAAAGCAAACATGTGAATGATCCGTATTTATACTGCTGCTTTAAACAAAAGTGTTGCCATTCACTCTACCACTGAGCCCCATAATAAGTCTAACAAAGAAAATTCCATCAGGGAACTTTAAGTTAGCCAGCAGACCTTTTAATTACATGTGGTTGCAAAAAATATATTAACATGGCATGCATGCAATGTCTCTAAATACTTGCAGGTAGGGTAATTGCAAAGGGACATCGTTTACTCAGCAAGCCTGTTATAGTGAAAGCATGCAGTGACTGGGAGATAAATGTACATTTTGAGCCATAGATTTTGTTGTGATTTTTTCAAAAACAGTTCAACCAGTTCGTTCAGCCAGATCATGATTTTCACAAGAGTTTTGTCTTTGTTAGAAGGTCATTTTGAGAAAAGCAGTGTCCAGCAATGTGTGTGACAGGGACAACTACATTTTTTGAAAGACATTTTGTTGCTGAATTTGCAATTTCTTGAAGGCACAAACTTATATGAAAGTGAAACTCACCACCATTGATCTGAAATGGCAGCAGACATTTTGGACACAGCTGTCTGAAACAGAGAAATAAAATGTTTTTTTTTCCTGCTTGGCTCAGTACCATATATATATACCGTATATATACAATTTACATACATAATTTAGGTTAAGCAATCCTTATGTTGTGGACTACACATCTCTATTCTTGAAAAGAACATTTGTAATTTGATTTGCTAATTCACCTGGTCTTCCTCTTCTGCAAGATAATCGTATAGTCAACGCAGCAATCTGTTGGAGATCTATAATCATACAGTGAGTACGTACATGATTTATGTATGTTTGCTTTGCTTCTTTTATGATACATAAAATCTACTTCATTTAAGCCCAAACAAGAAAAAAAAAGAAAGGCTATACTTTTGTCCCCTTGCAACCACCATGTTTATACAGTACACCACAGTATATGAAGCAGGATGTGAGCACTGGTACGGAAAAGAGGGTTGTACCAACCATCACTGTGTTGCTTCAACACCACGGACCTCGGGGCTTTGCTAGCTGCCAAGCTGCAGTCAACCACAGAGCTGTGTGCTTATTTTCTCTGCCCTCATCTTGACCATATGGAGCATAAGGGTCACAGGGACACACTGTATCACAGATTTGTCTCTATGTGAAAGAGTGTGTGTGTGTGTGTGTGTGTGTGTGTGTGTGTATGAATTGCGTGTTCGCAAAATGAGCCAAATCTGCTCGCTAGTGTCTGTGGATTTGGCAGCAGGGTGCACTGATTTTGTCAGCATTTGCATTTTCCTGCCAGCCAAGAATACTTTTATTAGCTCTACCGATATAGATGCAGAATACAGTTCATAGTCTTTTCACATTCTGCTGTGTTGGATCCAATAGAATTGCTGTGTTATTTTTTTTCAATTTTATCTAGGGATTCCTTTTTCCTATTAAATTTAGCATCAAGAAGCACAAAGCCAGTACAAGCAGCCTTTAGTCATGTGAGGAAAAGACTATACAAGTGTTCAAGTGGAAAGAAAACCCCTGATAATGTATATGGCAAAGGTCAGAGACACTGTATAGGTACAAGATGATGAAGTGTCTTTTACTTCACTGCCAGCTGATCCAGGGTCAGCTTGTCACAGCTGACACGGTGACATAGTAGCAACCTCTCATTTAATCACCATATTAATTCACCCATCACAAAGCCCTAATGACAACGCCGCTGGCCGATTAATCTCTGAATTTGATTTAGCAAGTGTCTATTAATCATATCTGACTGTTTCAGTTTGCAATCAATATGCCCCTTTTAGCACTTTGGACACCTAGACATCAAGAGGTACAGAGGCATATGTGGAGAAGAGTGTTTTGATAAAGTTAATGCCTGTCCATGCCAAAGGGGAAATGGCATCCATTATGTGACCAGTGCATGCGTCAACAGCCGTTTTAACTCCAGTTCTTCAGAAAGTGTCTTAGGACATAAAGCCGAGATACTGTGTATAACTTTTCTGCTCATATATAGAGATCACTCGACTGTCACTTCATGTCCATCTGTTAGAGCCACCACTTTACTAGAAAAAAGGTTCAAAGGAATACTACACCAGTGACACTTGTGGGTCTAAAAAGTGCGGAATTAACGTTGCAGTTTCAATCATCGGACCAAGTGTCACTGGTGGACATGTTACAACAAAAAGAATGGAGATATTTCTCAACTCAGTGGAAACTGAGGTTTGGAAGGACAATTTTTCATTACTATTTGTAGTATTACAAAGCTAAATTCAAATTGGTGAAGTATTCCTTTAAAAGTTTAAATCTTGAGTAGAAAAAACATAGTTGGGAAACATGCAGTGATGCTGCCTCTTAGCTTGTGGCTGATGATGTACAGTTGTTTGTGTTCCTTTATCCTAGAATAAGCCATTTTGCTAGTGCACCTTGTCAGTATCCCTGCAAGCTTGCGCTTGGACACACTCTTACCCATACATGCACACGCCATCAAGCCGCAGGGTGAAGGCAGCTCTGCTCACTCAAGGGGAAAGCAAACAGCTGTGCCAGTGACAGCTGGAACAGTCATGACATCCCTTCACCAAATATCAGGGATGGCTTAGGACGCAATGGTGTATCAGCCGAGAGGGGTTCATTTACAACCTGGACGAGACGCCGAGGTTTTAGCCTGCCACTAGGATGAAGCGACGGAGCTCAGTTTCTCCCCACGCATTTCCAGTGATAATGTGAGAAGTAATGACTTTCTCCTTGGTCTGCAGCCCATATAATAGTCCCCCATTTGCTTCAAAACAAGCCCAATGGAGCAAATTAGATAATGTTGTGCCAGTGAAAAATGAGCTGAATACTAATATTTATTTTTGGAGTTCCAGTTTCGGTGATTCCTCAGATTCTCAGCAGAATGTTGTTTCACTACTAACAACATCTAATTTCATGTTGAACAAGGTAGTTGTAATTCACTTTGGCGAAGAAAAAAGAAAAATCTGCAAACACCTCCAACATAGATGCGGTAAGTTCTTGGGAGAGACACTTTTCCTCATCAACCTCAAATTTGGGTTTTGTTTGACATATTGAAAATGATGGGTGCCTAAAATGTGTCTCACATTCAGTCATAATTGTGGAGACATGCAGCATAAAAAAAAAAAAATATTGTTCCACAATGCAAATGAGCATAATCACCTTCAGCCCCTTAAGCGGCAGACCCATTTTAATTACACCTTCATTTTATGTATAAATGCCCCCAATTCACGCAAGATACAGCGGTAAGCCCCAGCAGCATAGACTGTGTGGGTAGACTATAGGTACAGATAATTACAACTTACTGTTATGAACTGCATATTACATGAAGTGTTGGTGAACCACCGATGTGGTCTTAAAAATGGCACCGAACAAACAGCTGAAGATTAAGTGTGTGCGAGCAGCACATGGCACTGTGTATTTTACAATTCATCGCCACAATTCAGTCCAGTATGACTTCGGGTCAAGCAAAATTTAGAGTCAACATTGACTCTTACAATTATGATGGAAATGTGTTACATGGTGCAGTACAGTGGAGTGTGGATTTCAGCTGTACCACAAGCTAAAACATGTACCCATAGTTTTAACAATTGATAGCCGGTGCTGGATGTGATCATCACAGGTTAGCAGAGCGACTGTGTCGCAAGAGTTTCTAATGTTGCTAAAGTAGTAGATACCTTGTCTGAAAGCTCAATTTGGGCTGTGTACTGTTTGAGCTAAAGGCATTAAACATGATTTGATTGGGCAGCACCTGTGTTGGAATATTTGCATAATTTATTGTCGATTGGCTGATGCTTGCACGGCTGCTTGGAAAGTTGAACACTTCTCAACTTCTGAGGCACATAATTCAGTTCAACAAGGCTTGATGCCACTCCATTCAAAGTGAACGAGAGGTCTTTCAGTCGACGCCTCCACTGCGTGCCAGTCGGCTATATATTTATAAATGCATGTGTGGATACTTATGTACTGTATGGAAGCCTTGAGTGCAACAGCAAAGCCGTAGCCCATCTTAAGCATTCCTTGAAGTTGAATGACTGGGTCTAGCTATAAATAGATGCTTGTTCTCGCGCATGGACTGAAAGTTGAGCATTGTTGAAATCACCAGAGGAGCATATGCTTATAGGCACAGCTTGTTGCAGCCTCAGATGTTTCTTAACAGTTGATTTCCTCATGTTGCATTTCCTTTTTCACCACATTATTGTGCTAATTATTTTTCGGCACGTTCCACTCGGATGGCTCAGGGCTTGGACTGCAAAAGCTCAGACTATTGTTTTTTTTTTTTTCCCTTACCCCAGAAGCACCTAACACAAGGACCGCTGAATATCTGCCCAGCTGTGTGACACAGTATTTCCTCAACACTATTGACTGTTTTGAAATGCTTATGGGAGCTGATGGAGCATTTTCTTGCTCTTCGCTTTTGCAGCTAAATATAATTTGTGCCGAGTAAATTTCCCGCAGTGGTGCTCTCACAGTGTTGATATTCAGGTAACTTCATAGTTTTATATATATATATATATATTAGAAAATAAATCTAATCATTGTTTGTATTGCTTATTTAGGGTGAATTGTATTCCACTGTATATAATACACATTCTACAATGCTAGAAGGCTCACAAAATATGAACAAACTACTTTTATTTTTCACAAAGTGTACAGTGATGCCATGAGTAATTCCCGCAGACTGAAATGAAGGCAGCACAGCAATGCAGTTGAAAAGAAGTGTGTCATTGTACTGCTTGTCACACACAATTTTACGGCTATACCCCTTTCACATTCCCCTCAAATATACTGTCTGGAACATTTGGTGACTGGCATGATGTGTCTTTGTTTTGTTGCACACCTGTAAACAATGTTACAGTTAGAATTTAAACTTGTATTTATTCTCAGAACTACTGTGGACTACTGTGAATCTCCAAAAATCAGCATAGCAGATATAATCTTGTCTGGAATGTCTGCATGGAAAGTGGGAGTAAATATGTCACCCTTACTGATGTTTTTTTCATTTTTTAATGCACCATGGGGATTTTTTTACTGTAAAAAATATATATTTATATAAAAATGAACCAATGCATATTTCACATTATTTTACTAAATAGAAAACTGCTGGCTGTTCTATAATTTCTGACTTGCCTTCTGAGGTCAGGGGTTCCATGCTTGAATGCCCACATTTGCATCTTTGACTCACCCTGGCCCAGTGAGGAAGAATGAGTTGTTGCATCTCCTGTGATGTGAAAAAGTGAGAATGTACAACAGCATTTGCTGAACTGCATGTGCTCTACTCATCCCAGCATGAAACTACCACAGCAGGCAATGCCTTCTCTCACAAATACTATAGAAAAGCAAAACCACATGAGAACGGTGCCACACTTTCATTGGAGCACAGTAACAACTGCAGCCAGGCAAAGCAGGCCACACAGTCATGTGGAAAAAAAAAGCTGTCTAATTCTATTTACATTTATTTTGAGAAAACAGCACAGTTGCTGTTTATTTAAAAAAAAAAGTCTTTGCAATGTAGGTTATCCACATGTCTCCATATGGCCTCTCTTCTCATTGTAACATTAACCAGAGGCATTTGCAGGAACTAATCTACATGACCTGTCTTTGTCATTCCAAAGCTACCATGTTCTCAGGCAGGCAAGGTGAAACCTGCAGCATCAATTGCTCATATTTATATATGAACTAATGACTCCCCTGTGGCAAGACTGTGGCCTTACAAACACTCTACATGTGGTGTAACTGTGGGTGATGTATAGTACTAGTGAGCAACTGAAGCTGGTGACTAACTTGGAATGATACATGGTTTCACAGTCTAATTGCAGCTCCCAGCTGAATAGGCCATAAGCCAAAAGAGACCCGCTGACCTTGTTGAAAAGCCCCATGCCTTCATATGACCCATTTTGTCACCGAAAACGAATTTGCAAGACATTAAACAACTCTGAAAAGCTGTTGTGAATGGTTGCATTTGCGTAAAGTCACTACATGTGCAGGGATGTTAGGAAGGCAGCAAGTGAAGTACATTGAAGTTAGCATCTGTCACACACCCCAGGGAGAGTACTGTTATATAGTCAAAAGTTTTGCAGTGATGCTTATATACAGTATACAGGTGCTTATATACTGTATGGCACTTCTAAGCATAGGGGAATTGGACAGCATCAAACAGTCATTTATTTCCGTGGCATCGGCTCCTGCACCAACTGTTCAGTTCCATGAAGAAACAAACCATGTCAGCCTGCATAACTTAACTAATACGGGTACATACTGTCATGTCCAACTATATTAGATACACCTGGAGGAAATCTGCTGTGGAGGTGGTTTGCCTGTACACAAAGATATTAATGGAAAATAACACATCATCTTTCAAAGCGGCAGATGCTGCCCTCTTTGTTCGCTATCACCCATCTTCCTACCCTGTCAAAACTAACAGCTGTGCGTTTGCCTTGCACTCAAAGAGCCAAGTAACGGCAGGAAATAGATAATTGAAAATGTCTATCTCATTAATAATCATGCTGATAACTGAAGAAGCAGCTTTCATGGGGGGTGTGGGGGGATAAATGGCTCATTCTGATGAGTTTTACACTGGAGAGCTTACAAAGTAAAATCAGATTCCTGGACAAAACCTTTTTAGCTGGGTTTTTTAAGTGTATTCAAAAGCACATAATTGTCAATAATGTAATACAGGATAAAATGACTGCATCAAGAGAAAGTGGTTGATTATAGAGAACTGCTCGTATATAATTATCACCTGAGTCTATCTCTCTATCTCTCTGTCAAAATACTTAGGTTTACTAAGGTTTAAGGTTTACTAAGTTCACCACATCAAAGTGAACGGTAAAATGCCAGAAGAAAAGGGTGCAACAAATATCTGATGATGTATTAGAAAATACAGTTACATATAGCCACCACAAACACTTAAGTTTAATCAAAATAAATGAGAATATAATACTGTATATCCTCGGCATCATTTTACCTACACTGTTGCAACTTGCTGCTTTCCAAACTTTTCCAAACATATAGCTCCTCTTTGAAAGAGTAGAGATTTTATTGACATTCTGTGACCAAGCACTGCTTATTAGTATCTCTTTCATGGCAGTTTTAAAGAGGTGCCAGCAAGTGTTGTACCTGAAATTCCTAATTGATTTTACAAGGCAGCTTAGGCTCTAATTGCTGATTTGTCTGGGGAGATTCTTGATCCAAATGGCAAAGTAACTTCTTTTGTGGCATGCTGCTGGGAGATTTTCATTCATGGAAGAGCAGGTAGGATGGGGATTGAGTGAATGCATCAAGAAACAAATTTGTGCTACATTCACACGGAAGACAGACATGACCACACTGAGATGCATCCAGATGAATTCCATATCTTTTTGGGGGGTGGCACAGGTAACATTGCTCACATTTGGAGTACAATGATGGTGATAACCAACTGTATTATTATTATGCTGTCTTATTCAAACTGATATCATTTAATGGTCATTAAATATATGCAGTTTATTTTAATACCGCTGCATGGAGGAGAGTTACATCAGCTGGCTCGTGCTGCTACATGGACCATGAGTGGAAAACTTAATTTTTGAACCATAGCATTTGCCATTTTCTCTTTTATGCTCCAGCACGTTTAATGTAAAGGTCCAGAACTGTCAGTGTGACTGGAATTCAGAGCTTGATTTACAAAAAAAAAAGTATAACCCAGCAAAAGTAGTTTCCTGTTCAATGTGTAAAAATGCCGTTTTGTAACGTTATACATTCAGGTAGAAAAGCTGAAGATGAATTCGACTTTGGCCATGATTTGTTAACCTGGGAGTGTGACACTCTGGGTACTTTTATCTGTACTCTACAGTACTATGCTAACACCAAAACAGCAGGAGGAAAAAGTTGCAAAGTAGATTAACAAATGGTCAAGACGTATTTTTCCTGCCGCTAAAATATTCAGCATATTAGCCCTATGGTTTAGATGGATTATATGATGTGTAATTGTTGCATTTACAGCTTTTTTTCCCCATTGAGTGGCAAAAAAGGAATACACATCTACCTGTAAATATATTTAACATGGGTCAAGTGAAGTGGTGTCCTGTTGTGAGGTGATTTCTTCTTGGTAGCACATAAAAGTAGTTTTTTGCCCCGTTTGTTCTGATTGGTTGCAATGATCTACTTTTCTTTTTATGTGCATTTTTATTAGCTATTGTCTCTCATGCAGCCATTTGTATGCACAACATCAGCTCGGGCCGATAATGAATTGTGACATTAAGGTAATTTCCCTGCAAATGAAATTTTCACTGCTGCATAATCTTCGGAGTTGTTATAGTCCATACACTTGCTGGAAAGTAATTTTTCTTCTAAAAGATACTGACAGAAAATGTTTAATCTGACAAAGAATATATTAATGTTGCGCTTCAAACTATTGGTCCACTCAAACTCAATATTTAATCAAAGAACATTAAAGAAACATTCAAGTGTGAACAATGGGATATCTTAATAAACATATGCATACATTCTAATCCACGGTTATTCATTCCAACTATATAACCTTAAAGATATCTGATAAAACATTTTAAAGAGTGCACAATTATCCTTGTAATAAAATGCAGATGTAATAACATTCCGCTGAGATCTTAAACATGATTCCAAATATATTCACCACATCACAGGATCAGGGAGCCATGAATTTAAAATTTTGGGCACAAAGGTGCATGGCTAAATCTCCAAGGTGCTGATCAGCTCACACATTGTGCATTGTTTTGGCCCTCATCTTCAAATCTGCTCCTCCAACAGCCACAAACACTTAACAGTATGGGAATATGGTGGGAGTAATCTGACAGAATATATGCTGTTTCATAAGACTAGCCAGGCAGAAAATAGATTGAGGGTTGTGATTTGGGGAGTTAGGATGGGAGTGGCTGGGAGTTACAGAGAAATAATGTGTCACTCACAGTGCAAAGACTGCTGCCTCTGCAACTAAGGCTGATGATTGCCCCACAGCTCCTTCCATGTGATAAACGCTGAATATTTCTACCTTTCACCTTCGGCCGCTTTAAATATCGTCCAAAAAAAAACCCCAGGAAGATGAGAGATCTCTCACCATCCATTTGATCTGTATTGCTGTGATATAAGCTGAGCCTCTCTGTATGTGCCTTGTCAGAAGTGCAAGGTAATTATTGAAACATATGGATGGCTGGGCCCTCTCTTAACCCTCTTACTAATGATGCTTGGCTATTAGAGAAGGGCACAGGAAGGACAAGTCTACCATTAACTGATAAATCCCACCAGAGATCCATGACTTCTCTTACATTGCCCGCTAAAGAGAAGCTGTTAGAGCTTCAGAGACGAGTGGAGGAAAGATCTGATGCACATAACTTTTTTGACGTTCTTGTGTTCTTGAAAATGTGAACAGGAATTGTTTGCATGGTTTCAGTGAAGACATGGAACAGGCAAGAACTTTGACTCTAAATAAAATAAAATGAAAAGGCGTGCTGACTTCCTAACGCTCACCAGCATGTAAGCTGAGGCTAGTTGTCTTCGGGGATTGCACATGAAACTACAGCAATTGCTTAATCTTTCCTACATCAAAGCCTTTCCATTGGCATCAGATTTAATTTAACTCTTCGGACTACCCACTTAAACTCCATTAACTTTCTCTGGTGAATGGGATCAAGGAAGATGCCTCCCCTTAATGCCAGCTTGCTTTGGGCAATTTTTCAGCTTGGAAAGCAGCAGCCCTCTCTTAGGTTAATGGACCCAACAATTTTCCTACCTAGTCCATGCAAAACATGCGTCCATCCCCCAGGTATATCACAGTGTGACCCTTTTTTTCATGTAGTTGGTGCCCTGGGCAAAATGATGCTGCTACACAATGGACTAAAAGCTTGGGCGGACAGCAACAGAACACAATGGCTGTCGTCAGTCCAGAGGCACTAGTTGAAAATAGTGTCACTCCTTCATCTATGCAGTACTTACATAATTCAGCTGAAATGGCCTTTTACCAGAGAGACCTCTGCATTTGCGGCACCTATTTCGATGACTGTTAATATTTACATCAGGCCATTAAAGGGAATATGCATAATTATATGGCATTTTGAAAACGCAACACTAAATAAAACTTTTAAAGAGTTTTTATTACTAGACTGGACTGTGTTATACCAAGAGCACTGACACAACCCTACTGCACTGTTGACTTTATCTCCAGGCAGTGCAGATATAGTGTGCCAGAGGTCCAGCTGAGTGGGTGAAACTGAGGAAAATGAAGGCAAGCAAGTCCATCTGTTCATTCTAAGTAAAATATTTTACTGCACTGGTGCCTGTGGACCCCTTCGACACATTTCCCAACTGGCACATAGCACACATCTTTGATAGGTCCATAACACCACAGCAGTTCTGACATCCATCTCTTCCAGTTGCTAATTGACACAAGAGAAAGGCTGCAGCCATTCCATTCTTTCCCTAAATGACTACTGGACACTGGAGACCAGATGGTCTGTCTGTGTATGTCACTGGTGGCCAGTTGTTACAGTTGACAATGTGGACTGATCTGGCAAGTATCAGTACACATTTTTTTTGCTGCCTTCAAGAAGAAGAAACTGGGAAAACAGCACTTGGATTGATTTCATCCCTCATTCGGCACACAGCAAATATTTTTGACAAAGACATATGGTGGAGAGAAGTGCACAGCAGCAGGCTGCCCAGCCTCAAGCCTGAGCTGTTTTCACTTCATTGTTTCAGGCAACACACACAAGCAATGTATGCAATGTCCACATGCAGCCAGGCGAGCAGACACACATGCACGCAGCTTTTCAGAGAGGCAAGTAATAAATCTCGACAGAGCCACAAATATTCCACCCATACATTCTCCAAAGAGCCTTTCATTTTTTTTTTTTTTCTTAAAGCCTCATGCTGTTTACAAATGTAGTCCAACACATTGCTTCATGCTGGTGTTATTAAAATCATATTAATCAACCCTCATAAACTCAAACCATTTGTCTGCAGGCCTCAACGCTGCATGCCAGATGTTTGCTGTAGCAAACCAGGAAGGAGGTGGCAATGCTGCCTTGAAATGCCCCCTCAGTCACCTTGTCTTCAGCTCAAACAATCTTCAATAAATAGAGTCTTTCACCTTCAGTCCATTTGAAACTGGGGGAACCAACCTGACGTTCAAAGTTGCGTGCTGAGGCAGAGTCCCTGTCTGGGCTTTGGCAGCTGGACTGATAGCCAGCCCCGTGGAATGGCAGCTGTTGAAGGGCTTTTTAAATTGCACACAGGTTGATGGGTTGCTGTCAGGAGGGCAATGGACAGAGAATTTGGAAATGGAAAAAAAGACAGGGATCAAAGAGAGAATGGGTGGGGGTGAGTGGACTTAGAGGACAGTGACCATGACACCACAGTGTACAGAAAAACAAAGGTTCCCCACCCTGAAAAGGGGGAAGATGTTGAAACAATCAAAGATGAATGGGAAAAGGGGCATTGGCAAGATAAAAAAAGAGGGTGTTATCAGTGTCGGAATAAATGGAAAGCCAAAGCCTGTCATCACCATGGTTATTTAGGGAGGCAGCACATCATCACTGTACATAAGGTTTGATATCCCCAGACTATGTTTACACACAACAGGATAATATCACTTTCTGTGCCTGCTTGATTGACTGTCACAGATAGAAATTAAATGTCAAACATCACCAGTGCTATCATTCTCCCTTTCATCGTGATCTACAGTAGCCTTTTTGCCCATCAAGTCTCACCATTTAATTAATTACAAAAGCCATGACAGGTGACACCTGTGCAGAAATACTGTGTTATGTCGTCTAAACAGAAGTAGAACACTGAGACTGTCACATAATGTGACTTTTTCAGCCTCACTGGCTAATCCTAGTTTGCTGTGGTGATACTGTGCAACAGATGGTGTTTAAGAAGGTCAACATGTCTACTGTCCATGTGTTACATGCACTAGTTGCATTGGCTGAGGACATTTAAAACATAATCTAGATACCTGTAAGGTGCTATCAGCACTTATTACACACATTAAACTCCGCTGAGCTCTCTGTGGAGTGTTTGAGAATGAAATGTATACACAATGTAAACTGAGCAGCACATTATTTCCATAAACCATCCAATTAGAACCCTTAAGTATACTACCTTACACCATACTGCTGAATGACTCGCAGTACTGTCTGCCACACAAACTGTTTAAAATCTACAAAGTAAAGACAAGCCTGGGCACCATTAAACGTGATTGATTGTCTCTTTCAGGAAAAAGAAAAACATACCGTCTCGAGCAATTTTCAGTGTTTTCGTTTTTATTTTATTTTATTTTCTGCATCTCCACAGTCTCTCACAATGTTCGGCACAAAACGAGCCAACTGATTGATTTCTTTTTTCTTTGTATCTCCAACCAAGTGACCCTGGGAGGTTCTGACAGTACCTGCATGGCTACATTCATGTCCCATTATTAGCTATAAATCTACAAAGGATGGTAGGACCTCAGACAGGTGGCTTTCTTGCTGCATGCTGATTGTTAGAGTGTACCTATTAATCTTGCTCTGTATTCCCCACTGGTTAAGAAGCTTCATTAAGTGAGGGGTTGGATCAGACACAATGGAGCTACCAGTTCCCTCTCTCCCAACCTTCTGTAAATCTCTCTGTGTTTTGCTCTCTATCATTGTACACTGGCATCAATTCAATAGATATTTTATGCTCAACAAGATCAGATTTGTTTAATGCCAGTTTTCACACGTAACAAGTTGACTTGAAGCGCTAAAATAAGGTCATGGTGATTTCAACAATGGCTCAAAGATTATTTTATATTTCAAAACGCTTAAAAAAAAACAAAAAAAAAGGATTTGTCATATCCATGACTATACGCTTTCACTGCGTTCACGGAAAATGGGCACAGTACCCCTAAGCCTGTGCCTGAAAAGCCGCATGATTACATGCCAGTGAAATGGCAGCGTACTGTACATCAAACTGTAGCCATTTAGTCTCGGTAACGCCACGATATAGCGTGCATATAAACTAGAAAATAAATTCCCCTTCAGCATTTTGACAGCAGCTATTCAGATACTTAGCCCTCATACTCACTGCAGTCATATTCCTCTGCCAGAATCAATTGTGCTGGCAACCATTTCCAAGCCTGAATTTTATCTCCAAGCTGGAAAAAAGAGGGGAGGGAACCAGGGCAGGGAGCTATGCTGTTTATCAGCCACACGACTAATTCTTTCTCTCATCTCTCCTGCTTCTACTTCTAAAAGGGAACGTGTTATTAGTCTACAATATGTTGAGTGCCTGATGTATGCAATCAGCATTCTCATGCTTCCTTTCCCGCTTTTTCTATCAATCTCTGACCTTTTAAGTGTTGCCCACATTTTAATTAGCACCAAGCTACCCCCACCCTCAACTTCCACTTTGTTCTTACAACTACTTTTGTATACCCCCATGGAATCATAGGAAATATACCACATTGAAACTCTGATTAAATATCAATGGTGAGGAAGGGGTTTTGGTAGCAGGTGGGAAAATTATAAAGGCTTAAGTGTCAGACACATGTGTCTGCCAAATGTAATCAGTGGGTAATAAATGTTTGCCCTTTACACAATAAAAAGCAATAGCGGTACTGAATTAGTACTCAGCCCTGGACTGCAGATAACGGTGATTAAAATCATTCCTCAACAAAATGAACCGGCTGCTATATTCACACGTTTCTTGAACCTCAAATGACATCAAGCTACTTATGGTGACGACCTTTATGACAGCATTGATAAACTGTAATCTCACATGTTTTTGTTTTTTTGTCTTGCAGCTCTTGAACTGTTGGGACGGTTGCTTGAGTGCTGAGAGGTAAGCGTTTGCAGTCAGAGCTGGTGTTAGAATGATGGTCTCGTCAAATGCAAAGATGGGTGATGGCATTTAAAGTTGGAATTCCATTTCTGCTTAGTCTGTGTTCATGCCGGTTGCAGCAGAATGGAGCCACGGAGGGGAGAGAGAGAAGGTCTCTGGCTCTTTTCTTCCCACTGTTTAATTAGCATGGTCTCAGAGAATGGGGAGCCGCTTTAGCAATCACGAATCCTGCCCAGCCAATAAGAACTTGTGTTCAACCACGTCTGACAGAGATAAATGGCATGCCACAACATCTCAGCCTCACCCATCATCCCCTTTACCCATACAATTGTGCATTGTAGAAATACTAGAGGGGTGCCACAAATCTAAGTGGGCATGAGGGTCATTTGATATCAACATAAATCCATGTGGGTGTTTTCTGTGTGTTTGTGTGTACAGCGTGTTTGCAAAATGAACACGATCTCCTTCGGTTTGTGTTATGCATGGTGGTAATTTAGCTAGAATCGAATATTCAAAGGCAGTGTGCAATAGCTGCACTGTGGGGATTTTGATGTTGGTCTATTACAGTGCCTGGGTTTGGTACATGGTACATATTGGGTACATGGACTGTTTCCGTCAGTAAACCAGAGTTATTAATTCATTAAAAAAAGCGTAATCTTGATCTGTAAATCAGACTAACCTATTGAAATGATTAAATTAAAAGATGTTTTGCAATGTGATTTGTTTGTCTTTGAAACAAGGAGTCTGATCTGTGCAAAATACAGGAGTAAGAGAGAGCTGCCACTGAATGTGATGTGATGTGATAATATGCAACATCTTGTACTTCCAAATCGTTTGAGCCAGATGTTACATCTTGTCCAACCATTGCCAAATTGGTCAAGGACAATTATGGTTAAGATTTGACACCAAGTATTTTTTTCCCACAGAAATATAATAAGTGCACCAATAAAAACACAATCTTATAAGGATAATTATACCTAGTGATACTGATAGTAATGTGAAAAATGGGGATTCGCTTGCCAAACAATCTCCGAAAGCCTAAATTACACAGTTGGGTTTGACGAGAGATTAATGTCCCACTCATAAACCTGTCTTATCTGGCCAAGCAAATACAATTTTAAGACATTTAGTGTGGGATCTAGCTATTGGTAAAATTCCAAGTTGAACACAACATTTCTATGAATCAACTGCAAGCAAGTGCTGGGTTCAGCAAACTGAACTTATCAGGCTCTACCTAATCACATTTTCCACTCGAAACAAGGAAACACGATATAGATCTATTAACTCTTCTGTTTCAGTTTAATGTTTAGATAATTACGTCTGGCTAAACAGATGTTTACAAATGTATTTGCTTTATCCAATTATCATAGAAACTGCCCATAGATAATTTATATAATATGATCATTTTGATCAGTTTACTTCACCACATGTTGGATGTTGTGACTCAGGGTTCTTGCTGTGTGAACTAACAAGTGCTACAAAAATCCTTCTTCTGTATATTCATTTTTTTTCCATGTGCAGTTCTGAGGATAAAGTCATTCGGTGATGAGTAAGGTTTACATTGTTTTCGTGCAGTTTTTAGTGATTATCATTATTATCCTGACACCTTACTTTTGATTAACATACTTAAGAGGTGGTATCTGTAGCCTTCTCTTTTGTTTCAGTGTATCATAGTAGGGGAGCAGTTTGCAGCAGTTGGGGCATAATTAGTGATAGGCCTTGGACATGTCATACTCTGTTAGACAGCGTGTCTTTAATTCCTTTGTCTCCTCTCTGCTCCCAGCATTTATTCAGGCTGTGTGTATGTAATTGTGTAGCTTTACTCAAGCATCACTGCGCATCTGCATACTTAATGTTTTTGGTAACATTTGTATTTACTCTATAATACCATGGTAATAGAGTAAGTATATTTAATCAATATTTAAGTAGGCTTTCATGTTCATTTTTGTCTTTTCCGGTGATGTTCACAAAGGTTTCTGTGCGAGTGGCCCTTTGATTTCCTGTAGAACCAAAGAAAAACAAGTAATTTAATTTTGGCTTCATCTCACAAGCTTGAAAGGCTTCAATATTCGGCTGACTTGTGAGGCTCATGTTGACAACAATTAAAAAGAAACCTCTTTAGGTTTTCTATATTCCTTTTTTGAGGCAGTTCCCCATAGCAACAAAATGCCTAAATAATGCTTTGTATGATGCCAACATGTAGACTAGTGATTACTCTCAAAGGACAATTTTGTTGCCTGTTGAGTGTGTCTGTGTGTGAGTGTGTGTAGTTTGGAGGAGGGGTTTCTGGACCTAGGCTGTTGATGTGAGGGTGGATGAAAGCTGCTTTAAGGATACAAAATACAACTGGAAGGAAGCACTCTTCCTCCACCTCTTTCCTCTGCTGTTCTCCAATTTTACCTCCCTCCTTTCTACCCACTCATTCTCCTTTCACTCTTCCCTTGTGATCTCCCCTTCCCTACCACTCCCCAATTTTCTGTATTATTTGCTGAACACCCAGCGCTCTCTTTCTCAAAACCGTGTTTTCTGCCATAGTTGCCTTTACACATGTGCTCATCTGGTCCACTCCTCACTTTGTCCTCCACTCTTTTACATTTGACCATTCAGTACTGTCCCCTCTCTTTTCCCTATGTGAATCTGGCAGTCCATGTCTAATATATAATCTGTATTTTTCATGGACTGTTCATACAGGGCAGAGTTGTTACTTTAATCAGTAACTTATTTCGAGGCACTTAAATGGAGCAGTGGGTTCAGGTGCATGCCCAGAGACATTTGAGGTAACATTCCTTCAGCTACAACACATGGCACTTCTGCAGATAATGTGCTTCTGTTCTTTAGTCACGCTATAATAGTTAAAAGGAAAAAACAGAACACTGCTGTGTGTTTGGAAGCAAGTCTTTAACTTGAATTGAGGACAGACAGTATCCAGGTTTTTGCAACTCTGGCTGGATTTTTCCTAAGGTAGCCTCCCGCGCAGACCCATATGCCACTGCAGTCCAAGATAAAAGTAGAAAAGCAGAAACCAAAGTTCTCAATTTCAAGTTTTCAATTTCACAAGCTGGGTGGGTAATATTTACATGACTTACTTTACACACCTTTCACTTTTGCAGGTGTGTAAATCATAGTATTATCATAACTGTATCAGAGTATTTGTTTTATTGTTCACTATAAACACACCTGGTATGTAATAAAGATTACATTGTGATTGTGCTGCAAATTCTCAAAACCTTGATCCTTCCATTACCAGTCATCAGACTTTGGCCTATTTATACTTGAGATACACATCTTAATGTGCAACCAGCTTTATTGTTCTTGACTTGCTTAAGTGGGACTCATCTACCCTGTGTTATAGGTAAATGATGTCTGCTTGAAAAGTAACAGTAAGATAAAGTGAAAAAAAAAAACTATGTCCTTTCATTCGGGTTACTGTAGTGTCTAAAATCTCTTTTGTCTTATGTCTTACATGGAAATTTGTGAGTAAATTTCAAATTATTCTTATATGTTCAGTTTTTGTGTACAAGTTATGCTTGACAAAGAAATATAGCACAAACCATATGGCTTCAGATAGTGTGAGATAAGGTCGGCTATTTGTTGTGCAGTGGATGTTTTTGTGCAACAGACTCAATAGACTAAAAACAAATACCATCTAAATCAATCAGTGTTCTTAAGAGCTTTGTGCAGCAACGCATAACTTAAATGTACTATATCTTGTTCTGCATTCATGGTAAAGCTCGCATTTTTCCCATGTGCCCATACCCATACGTCTAGCGTTTGTCGCTTGATTGTAATTCACCATCTACAATTTGAAGAGCTTGTTTGCCATTGATTTTATTTGCAAGGCTTCTATATTTTACTATGTGCACAGCAGAGCAGTTGTTGCAAAGTGCATGCATGAATCAATGCTTCCCTCGAGCCTGCACCGGCAACTGCGCGCAGCTCAATACCTCCAATTTATGTTTTAATTACGATGATCTACTAAGTGTTGTGAGCTAAGCCTTGGTCTCACAATCGGCATCAACAAGCCCAGCAGCGAGCATCGTATTGTACATTGGATTTTACAGTCTACATTAGCAGACAATGGTTTTGACTGTTAACATCTAAATGCCCCATGTCTCAAATATGCTGGATGACGTTCAAGGAGAGTGCACTTGCAAGGATGCTCTGCTTTTTGGAGTAAATTCTCAAAGGGCATACATACAATGTGAAATTGGTTTAAAAAACAAACAAAAAAATGGTTTGCAATCAATTGCAACAACTCTGGTCTGAAAGCTTTGTTTGGCATTGTGGATCCATAATGCCATGAAATTGTATACCTATGTTTTCTTCCAAACTGTTTTTGTTTGGCAGAACAGTATATCATTTTATCACTTGCCATTATAAGTAATTGCTCAACATAGTAAGCCATATAAATGGCTTTTGGCAGGATGAGAGGTATACACTTTTGAATTCTCTTGTAATTAGGACAAATCAACAACAGGTAGTTTTTTCACAGCTTCACAGGACTGTAGGTCGGTGCACTTTTCTAGGCCTTGATTCCATTGCAATCTTGTCGTATTAGGACATAAAAAATGTTTATGTTGCATTTTACAAACACACATAAACAGTGTCGGGTAGTAACGCGTTATTAGTAACGCCTTAACAACACGTTAGTGTTTTACAACAACTGAGAGTCACAGCAGAGAGTACACACCCACTACACCCAAGCAGCAGCGGTTGGAGTTCAAAAGACGGACCCATAGCCAGGCACAACTTAATAAAACAATAGCACGGTATGTTTAATTGTTTATTTGGATCTCTTTTAGCAATAGCAGGCTATTATTCCAGGAGTCCAATGGTAAAATTTTACAGATAAAAACTAAAAAGTTACTTTCGCAGTAATGCATTACTTTTTGGTTTAAGTTACTGAGCTACTTTTTTACAGTAGCTAGTAACTGTTACTAGTTACTATTTTTCAGTAACTAGCACAACACTGCACATTAAGCAGTACAACAACATTTTACTGCATCAATCTCAAATGTGACACTATAAGACACCAGCAGGGTCCTGACTCTGCTTTCAGATGTTCTCCTTCTTAATAATTTGATGCTGTTGTTTTGTCTTCCGCCATTTGCGGATGCTTGACTGTAGTAATACGGTAGACAAAAAAAAAGCCCCATCGCGTGGTGCTGTCAAACCTCTTAAGTTGATAGCTGTGTCTTTGCACACTGCGTGAAGAATTCCTTTGTGTCAAACAACAGCTGGTGAAGACAACATGATGCGGAGGCCACGGTCGAGTAAGCCATCAAACCTCCGTCTCTGACAGTATTTTGGCAAGGCACGTTTTGTAAGAGCCTGTCTCATTCCGCTCTGCTTTTATGGTGCATGAATCAATGATAATTGTCATGTGTTCTCACTTGAGTGGCAGAAGTATCCCCCATGTGGTAACAGTCAGAAAAGGGAGTTTGGTGGATGGATGGAGGAATAGGCAGAAATTAGCATGAATGAAATGAATCACAGTTCCCCAGGGATTATGATTCATAACCATTCAGTGCAACAGGCATCAGTAGCACTGTGCCAATACAACTAATATAATATCAAGTACAAAGTTTATACTACAGTATGTATGTGCACATTTTCAGTCAATCTACAAGCTGCTATAGGTGGAGCTGATTCCCAGGTGAATGAAAAATGTCCAGCACAGACTACTAAAGAGTTATGATGTTTATTATTATCGTTATATTTCACTGAAGCTGAATAGCGTATCCCATGCACATTGTAGTTTTGATCAAACATACTACTCCACATGCTTTCAAGCAAACACTGATCAAATCAAAGCCCAACAACCTTATCCCCAGCTCCATCAGGGCCTAATTCCATTTCAAACCAAGCTCCCATTCTCCTCTGCCTTATCCTCTCTGAAAAGCACAGTGATTAGAAGAAGACTTAAAGTTAACAATAGACCTCCACCCACCCCAGCCTGCCTCACTTTACCTCCTTTCCCAATGGGACCTTCTTGAATCCCCAAAGCCTTGGCTAGTTTATCAGCATCAAAGGATCAGGCAATCTACGCCTCCCTTTTCAAACGGGTAGCCCAATGTGTTCCACAGTCTTTGGTGTAATCTCTTTGGCTGTCGACAGATCCAGTGAGGGGTCAGCTGTGATAACAGGATCACTCAGGTGGAGACAGGAGATGGGGCCACGAAGGAATAGGACAGAAAGTGAAAAGAGGTGGATGTAGGCAAGTGAAAGGTGAGTGCTACTAGCACGACAGAAGAGGAAGAAGATTTCTGGGCAGCATGTGCAAAGCCAAAATGACATCAATGTGCAGTGACATGCTGGAATGGTTAGTCAATGTAAGACATCAGCAAACCGGGTCCGTGGTTAATGGTTCAGTCGTTTTAAATTGTAAAATTTAGTGCTTCTGTGAACTTAAAATCTATCACTTTGATGACTCAGAAAAGAAAAGCAATGTTTTGTGCATCGCTTTCCTCACACTTTTCACATTTTGCATAGATAAGACAATATAAAAATAAAAGACTGAATAAACGGGAATACTATTCAGATTAACCAAAAAACAAACCAACACTGCAGCCCTGATGTGAGAAGCAGTGTTGAAAAAAATAAAAAAAACGCTGAAAGGCAATCATGTCCAAACTATTCTAGAGGAAATAATAGAAAATCCAATATTTGGCTGCAAACTGAGCCCTGTTTGACATGACAGAGCAGAGAGGCAGCCTGACAAGGATAATTTGGACTGTCTTGCAAGGAAAGGCAGGTTTATTTGTATTGCAAATGTCATACACGGGGCAACTCAATGTGTAGGAAACAAAATCTGTTAAAAGTTGGGAACAAAAAGGTCTGATAAGCTATGCTATTGAAACATAAAACAGTAATTTACCCAATACTAACCCCTACTACCCTAATACCCTGTACCCCTACTAACCCAACAATAAAGGAATGTACAGTGCAGGAAAATATTAAGTGATTTAGAAGAGCTCCTTCATACGCATATGGGAGTAGAAATGTTTCAAAAATATTCACATTTGGTGCTGTTTTCAGCTCTATTGGTAGCTTGTTTCAGTTGTGTGAAGCATAACAGCGAAATGATGCTTCATTTCATTTGAACACTGGACTCGACTATCTGACCTGAGTCAGTAGATCTCAGAGGCCTACTAGGTTATATTCCTTCAATATGTCAATAATATTAATATTAACATTACTAGCACTCCGATTTTGTCAATTTTTATCTCAATTTTATGATTCTATATGACATAGAGCAACAGTATAAGCCATTACTTACAACCGATCACACATGCTAGCATGGGAAGATTTACAGACAGAGCTCATATGAGCTTTGACACACCAATATACACAGACTTTTTACTCTCGCTTTTTTTTGACTCCCTCTCTCTCTCTCACGCGCACACGGACACAAACAAACAACATACCCACACACACACACTGAAGCAGCATGGTAAGCAATGACACAAAGCTAATGCCTTGTCACACAGGCTGTCAGCAGATTAGCCAGTGGATTACACCACAGCCATTAGATGTGCACAGAGTGAAAGGCCACAAACATGGCAGACAGAGAAGAGGAGAGGAGAGAGAGACTGTGTGGGACTGGCATATTGCGGCATAATGATCATGATGGAGGAGAAGTTAAAGGGGAGTGGAAAAAAAATAGTAGATACATAAAGGCTGGTTAAGTCCAGTGCAAAGACAACAGAGAGCGACATGAAGGGAAAATGTAAGAATAAAAGATTGGATCACGAGACTTTATTGTTAAAACAAACAGACATGACATAAAAGGTTCTGACAATAGTAAATGAAAGAGACAGAGCAAAACAACCCATGAGGAAACGGTGAAGTGGAGAAAAAGTTGCGCAGGTGATGCAAGACATGTCAAAGCATAAATAAGAGAAAGCAAGCTTCAATAACAGTATAGAGGACAGGGGGTGGGTAAGAGTGGAAGGAGATTGAAATGAAAAACAAGGAATGATTTGTAATGCATCAGGGGAAAAGGATGGAGACAACTATTTCAACACAGCAAGGTCCACAGGTCAGAAACATAAATGTAATAAGATGGAAAAAAAGGTTAATGTCTGTAGACATCGTGATATGAAAGAAGGCCAAAGGAAGGACAATGCATATGGAGGTGGGTTTTTTTAAATTGAATTTGTTTTTTTAAGCTTTGGATCTTAATGACAAAGACACCCCACAACCCTTGTCAAATGTCTACATGTTACTTTCCTCTGGATGTTTCAAACAGCAGATGGCACTATTGATAGCAGCAGTGTCAGAAACTTTTCAAGCACTTGTCAAGTCACATACCAACAGCACTCTTGTCTCACCATTCGACGAGGCGGTAATGCCGCTCAGGTTTTTTTTTTGCTCTCTCCCTTTTTCTTTTTTCAAAATGTCTCTGATTCCAACTGGAGAAGTGCCATGTCTTTTCATTTGGTGTTTCATTTTACGATAATCGACTTCACTGCCCCTACCTTCAACACCACCTACAGTCTCCACAACAAAACCACTTTGCAGACATAATAACACATGATTGTCTGCTGGTTAGGCGGCTTATTCTGAGCGGCTATTCATACGAGAAGATGTCAAGTTAACAGGGGCTAATGGGATATTCTGATGGGAATTGTGCGCAGAAAAGCCATGAGAAACATGTCATTCATAACAGCATATATTTATTGTGCAAGCAGAATGTATAGTTTGTGATTGGGGTACAACAGCTAAGGATCTGTGTTTAAATGTATATTAACATGTGTGTATGTGTGTGTGTGTCTGTCTGTATACACATGCAGGCATGAGCATATTCTGCATTTGTGTGTGTTTGACATCAAGACTGATGTCATTCAGGGCACTTTAGCTGGTTGAGTAATTTGAATGTGCTGCCAAATGAGCTCAGTCTCGGAAGTGCCAGAGGGAGAAGGAAAGAGACTAAATGTGTGAATTCCCACCGGATATTTAGGCTGTTTATTATGATAAGCCACGACATGCACACAACCTTCATATAAACATACATAATAACACACATGCCTAAACTTGTTTTCACACACAGACACACACACACACACTAAGATGTAGACATGGGGAAAATGGTAGCTTTAGATGCTTTGAGACATATGATTCACATATGCACATTGATAGGCTTGTAAGTCGCAACCTATAAAAACTAATTTCACACCAGCCTATCCATAGCCATCTCATGTGGGATCCATTCCTCTTTTAAACCCCCTCTCATTTAAAGCGGGCCCAGATGTAAGTCAAGGGGCTGCTTTGGATTAGCCAGAGAGAAAAACTCATTTCCTTTGCCATTTTACGAGCATTTAATTTGAAACAATTAAGATATTACGGTGCCGCAGATTCACTACACAGAGTGACAGCTGGGAGCAATCCCATAAACCTCTGAGGCAGTGAATGAGGCACCTTGCTACTCTCTTTTGCTCCACTTGCCGCCGCCGCCTCCTTCTCCTCTGTTATTTCAATGAAGCATTTAGCTTAAGGCTTTGCTGAGGTGAATGTGTCACCTTTGCCTCAGTTGAGATCTCGCCGCTACCACCAATTACTTTAGCAGCTCATAAATGCACCAGTTGGCTGATGACGGAATAGCCAGATTTCCAAAAGACTAAAGGGGAAGGAAGTGAGCATAAAGGATATTTACCTTCTGAATGGCTTTTTCCATGACACCTTTTATTACATTACTGAATTTATAAGTTATAAGTCGCATGACTCATCTGCAGAGAAATAAATGAGAAAGCAGCAAACTGCAGGGGAGGAAGTGAAGTTGTAATGAGCTGCGATAAAGACACTTGCACTGTACATTGTTGTAGTGTGGTCAGTATTGTGAAAACAGGGCTTTTCCTGGACTTGACCACTTGTCTGATGATATGAAGTTTGTTGACTTTGATGACACATTTATTGATGGCCCTCCATGTCCTATCTGTCCTATACCTGAAGAACTTAGTCACTACCTGACTTTGAATTCAAGCTAGCTTTGTCAGCACACACCCATCAATTCTCCCACGTTCCAAACTGGCATAGAAGGGCATCAGAGGTGTGAAATTGATGAAGGCATGCTTGTGAAAATGTCAGTGGGGATCACTGGCCAGAGAGGAAGAGGGAAGGAGAGAGAATATTTTGGGGTGGAGAAGGTGACAGATAGAAGTGGCCAACACTCATTTTTATGAAGACTGAACTGTAAAGTGGAGGACCCATTTCAAACAATAGCCATGATCAATTGGCTACGGTGAGCGGCTTCTAGTAAATGCCCAGTGGCAACCCACATTTCTTTTAAGAGCAAACCCAAAGCAGACCAAAGCAGTGAGAAAGACACAAACGAAAAAAAGAAATGAGTTGTGCGCATGCTTTTCATTTGGGCTAGTAAAGTCAGAGACGTAGAGAGCACAGAAAGTGCATGTAGAGACTAGGATAGAGAATGGGCAAATAAATTAACAACTGGGAAGGTGATGGAAGGAGAAGGTAAAAGCCTTTTAGAGTAGGGAAGATTTAAATAAACAAAGAGACAATGAAGGAGAGAGAAAGCAAAGTATGCATGGATTCTAATCAGCAAACACATTTTTGCAATGAGATGCAAAGTACAAGTGACAGGAAGGAAACAAAGCCAGAATTAGGAAAAATGAAATAAATAGAAAAAAAAGAACAGCTTTGTTCCTAAATTGACTTGACCATGTAAGCTACATACCATGTGACCAGCAATAATAAGAGAGAGAAAATTAAATGTGGGAATTTTGGATAGTTTCACCATTTTGTTACTGACTTGTTCTGTCCATGAATCCAAAAAAGGTTTTGCAATATAACAATATTTACACATGTGTTTACACTCAAGCCACATACAAAAATTGTTTTTGAATGCTTCTCAGAGTTCACCTGCTTATGGTTACTCTTTTCTGACCATAGACTGTATGCTGATGGTTTAGTTAGAGCATCTTCCATGTCTAGCTCGAGCACTTCAATATTAATGCCAAACTGGAGCTTTGTACATGAATGGCAAACACAAACAATACGATGTGACATTTGCATACCAACACACACATGCATGCACACAAATATTCAACTCAACTTTCACTGAAGCTACAAGTTCCACGGAATGACAGTCATTCAGGAATTTCTCCTTTTGTCTCTGTGTCAGTTCACACCATCCCAGCTGATCTCTTAATGGGCAAAATAGCTTTTCACCTCACTACACTCCATAGTAACGCTATACTGACTAAAACTGAGGTCACTACCACAAGCCTCATTGCAAATCTGAGTCTGTTTTCGCTCATAATATGGTTGTATTAACTACTCTTGACTCAGCAGTCCTCAGAAAAGATGAGGAAGCATGCATCTCTTGTCATGTTGTGCCCCACAACATACACCTGTTCATGTCACATAAGGGTTCAATTTGCGGTCCGTCAGATTACACAAGGTATATGTGCTGCCCTGCAACAGTTTAATTTAAATTCATGTCAGCTTCTTTGGTCCAACCATTGTGGCCTTTACTTACCACAAATGCACCAGGTTGGGTACGCTAGTCGAATGCTACCTGAAACCTAATCACGGCAAATCCAACACATACGTTCGCAGTCAGCTTCTCCAATCTGAGGCAATGTCTCACTTGATTTAACATGTAGTCAGCTCCAGCAGAATCGAAGGCAACTTTACAGACAGCTCTGTGGGTATTGTGACTCACACCAGGTTTATCCTTATTCAACACTCTGATGTTGCCATGAAATTCAAGGCCCTGAAAACATTTTTTTTTTTTTCAATCAGCTTTTGGCCAAAACATCTTTGTTTTAGATTACAGAAAGCTACAGTGTCACATATTTCTCTGTAAAGCACAATTTGGTAATGACAGCTGTGGGGTAGAAAATGTTGCCTGAACTGTGTAAAGTTGTCATAAACAACACTGACATAGTCCTGATGAAACAGATTAGCTGGCTATGACTTAACTAAACTATGTTTCCCCCACATTTCAGTTTTTTGATTTGATTGGTGCTGATAAAACTGGTGCGTATAAAACAGATTTAAAAAAAATAAAAAACAGCAGATGACTCAACTGAAACAATGGGGGAACTGTCTGAAAATAAGACTCATTTCATGATGTGGCTTCACTAGGTGTTTTGCCTTGGAAGATGACATCAATTTGCGTAATAAACTGTGCACACTCCCAGCATTTAATTTCTGACAATGTTTGCAAAATGAAATATTTATAACAAAGGCATAAATGGCATTATGGCAATTTGAAATAAAGTGTCAGTAAAAAAGATAAATGCACCAGCTACCTGCAGGTACCTCATTATGTAATTTCAAAGATTTTTCCAATACCCTCATCCTCTGTTCATACAGTTTTTCTTCATTTCTGAATGGCCTTTATTCATAAGTGGTGTACCTATAATTATTGGTAACCTCAAGGGCCTATTATCTATTTACTCTTTATTAAATATTTTTATTGATCAATGTGATGACGCATGAGACAAAGGCTGTGAGTTTTAGTGCCAAAACAGAGGATGCTTTGTGAGCAATTAAAACTTGCTTTCACATTTTCTTAATAGCCATACTCCAATTTGAAATTAAAGTATTGGGTTAGGCTCATGAATAGCTCAGTTCAATCAGCAATGTGACATCCAGGGTTGCAGAATAAGAAGTGAAAATGGTGCAAGAGTAAGGTAAAGTCTATCATATGTGATGGGTGAAGTAGTCAGCACCCCCTACCAAATATAGTTCTGACATTGCTGGGGACATGTAATACATTAGCCATTGTTTCTCAGTCACAGTACTATCTTAGTTATACTGATGTTATCACGTGGTCAAAGGCCGCACATACAGCTGTCTGCTATCTGACCAGGAAATTTACAACTTCTTCCCCATCATGTTCATAATTACGGCAATCAATCTCACTCTCAAGCATTACAATCATTTCAACCACATCATAAAATCGTATGTTTTCTCTGCAATGAACTCTGCGACTATTAAGTCTTCCAATTTTAACAAAATGTTAATTGCTCATGAAAGCGAGACTGTATACTTAGTCATTCATCATGTCTGACAGATTCTAAAAAGGAGAGAAGTATTGGATGTCTCAGCCAAGAACTGGAGTTTGGTGTTGGTTTACAATTTTTGTGCCTGGGAGATGTGTGTAATATCACCTTGGCATTTGTCGCTCTTAGCCCTACCACCCACTTACCCCCACCCTTCCCTACCACTCTTGACTGCTTGGGCAGTGGCCATAAACAAGTCAATCTCTACCCGTCTCAAAACATTGGATTAGATTTATCCGCTTAAAAGAGATTGTTATCCAAAAAGTAAAAGTCTTGCTTCATGGGGAAATTAATTTTACGATGACTGGTTTACTTGATCGGAGTTGGGGGGGAAGTGGGGGCTATAAATGCATCAACTCTGTCTGGGGGGTGAGAAGCTGAAAATGACAGTCCTTGTTTTTGATTCAGACAAGTTGTCTCCAGAGTATTATACATGGTGTTGTCTTTGGGTCGCAGAAACGAGAGTAATGACTTGACTGACAGTCATTTGTAAAGCACCAGCAACTTGTCATGGGTTGAAAAGACCTCTACCTCGGGCTATAGGAAGATTGACAGTGAAAGATATTGTGTTAAAGTGGCAATATTGAAGATTTCAGTCCTGGTTGATTTTGCGACACCTGTAATTACTGTTGGTAACAGATACCTCAGGTCACACAGCTTTCTGGGAAGCAAAATAAACTGCTATTTCAATGAAGAGGTCAGAGAATAATTGGCTGATTTTAATCACTGTGTGAGCAACTGCTCTTGTGCTGCATACAGCACGACTCTAAACAGCAGGTCACGGAAAATTCGGAGGTGTGCAGCCGGTTGCCTTCAGTTCTTCACCTAACAGCTCGCTGTGGCTGCTCCTGCTAGTCACATTACTCCCTGCAATATTTCAAATTGATCCACTGTCATAAGATGCTGAAAATACCCATTGTCTTGCTTTGTCGTTCATCAAACTATTTTTTGATGAATGACAGCAGTAAGTCTTCAGCTCACTGACAAACACATTGCATTTCCTCTGGATACTTCATAATAAAAGTCATCTTCTGTGGAGCTAAATGCCTGTAATGTGAAACTGCATAATCGTATTAAAATAAATGCAGCACTTTGCTTATAGTGTGCAAATGCAAATACACTTGCTGCAAGTATATAAATATTATTACACTTTTATTACTGAGCGATGGGGAGTAGAGTGCAACTCACCCAGAACTGAAATGCAGTCCATGAAGTAGAAGAATCCTTTTTAAGTGGCAGCCAGTGCATTTAGACGTTAGGTGTTAAAGCAATAGAGCAGTTATTGGATTGAGTTACAATGGAACTGACCTCAACCTATCAAGCAACAAAATCCAGTCTGAGCCTAGACAGTAATGTAAATTAACCCCGACAAACATTACTCAGAATCTCTTTCTACAGAGCAAAAGCAAACATCTGTTCTTGCAACTTAAAGCACAATTTGATTTATTTTCTTCCTTTATTGCCTCCGTCTGTTTCTGAGTCACACTGTCTGAAGCTGATACACAGAGAAGACTCACAATAAGGAGCAGCTTTATCCCCCACTGAAATAAACACATCACCTTGTCAAGAAATTCTACCAAATCTTTAGAGTGATTCACTTTACATGGGAAATGATATAGTCACCAGTAAGAACACAGCTTGAACACAGAAGATCTATTACTAAGTTAAAAATGATCCACAAACTAACATTCTCACAAACAAATGCCTGTAAAAAAAAAAAAAGAAGCTATAAAATAACAATCACACTGGCAGTGCATTGTTAAATGTAATGTTTATTATGATCTCTTTTGAATATATCTCTCTCATACATGACTTCTCATGGACAAATCCACCATGTTTGACTTGATGGTGACACTAGGTTCAAACAACAGGGCATCAACAAAATCATTTCAAACCAGGTAGACATATCACTAAAGATACGAATTTAGGGTGGCAGCAAGGTCACAAGCAAATACTCTGTGGTGGCACTCAAATGAATCAGGGATCAATGTTATCGGAATTGGTGCACAGCATTCTCTTCTGTGTGTGCATGCACACAGGCCATTTCATTAAACTCATTAATCATGGCATTCAAATGATTCTTTGCAGCCTGTGAGAGGTTCCAATACCATTGTTCAATAGAAAAAACAACACCAACACAATAATCCAACTGGATTTCTAAAAACATAAGAATCGTCAATGCTAATTTGTTTTGGTTTTAAGTCAGATTAGTCCCCGCAGAATCTCCTGTGTAGGCAGGTAGACAGAGAAACACATACATCAGAGGATTTGTCCACATTATTCATCCAAAGCAAATGCATATTGATATTGTTTAACCCTTAGCATCCTTCCCCGCATTTGCATTGTATTTACATAGTAAATATCAGCCAGCGCTACGCTTTGAATGACCCCAAATATGTAGAAATTTAAACGTGCCTGAGGCAGTAATATAACAGCACAAGGCTCACATAATGACACTGGATTGTCATTATCCTGTCATTATCTTACAAAGGAAACACTTGCCAAGTGAAACGTTCGAAAATGCCCCCACCATTTTCATAATTGACATATTTGCAGTTTGTGGTGACGCCTATTTCAGCGCAACACTGAGGGTTTCTCCGTCTTGGATTTGTCTTATTGAAGGACAGTTGCTTTATAGACTGCCATGTCCTGCTGAGCGACAAAGTTCAGCCATGATAGGCCAGAAAGACAGGCACTTGATGAATCTTACACATGGCCCCATTCATCAACAAGTGCTGCTGTGTTATTACCATCACCGGTGCCAAGAATATGAAAGCACAAGCTTGATGCAGAGTGGAATTGTAACTCTAACAACAAGTATGACGCAGTTATATTCAAAGATCATGAATGCAGTTGAAGCCTCTGACATTAAAAGACTCCTACAATGGTGCGTGTCAGCAGGCCTCAAATAATTCTGGTTAAAAACCAAAGTATTTGTTAGGATGTCTTAAGAATGTGGCACATGGTCTTCACAAACAAAACAGCATTCCAACCTCCAGCCTTCAAGATAAGAATATTTTCCAAATAATCGCCGTGGTAAAGTCTGATGAACAGAAACTTGCAATCGACAGTACTTTGTGCCTCAAGACACAACTATCACTCCCACATTACTCTCTAATACCCAGCAGTGGAGGGCAATAGTTCAAATAACAGTAATTTCATCAAGTTTCCCCATTGTTCATTGTGAACAAACCAACAGTTTTGTTTGCCCTATAAATCTACATGCAGGGTCCGTATCAAATTCTACCCTTAGAAAATGGAACTCTGTATAATTTGCAGGTATAAATCACTATCACAGACACTCAGTCAGATACATGACATGTCTGAGTGCAGGTAAGAAAACAGATCTGCTGACTGCAGTAGTCTGTCTATCTGTCTCTCAGAGTACTATTGTTGGATGCTAGATGTTTGTGTCTGCAGGGCTAGGTTGTTCATCAGAAGCTTTGGTTTGCTGCCACAGAGGCAACTTTTCTCAAAACACAATTGGTCATCGTCATCCATGTCCCAGGGCCACTGCTGTTATTTTTCCGTACTGCTACATCAGAGAGCCGTGCACGGAAACAATATTATCCTTTCATATGCTATGCTACATTGTCTGATCGGTGGCATGAACATGAATAAATCATTTCCTTAGAATCATTACATAAAGTGTGAGTTCATTACACATGGATGATGGAGGTAACTGCTCAACTTGTGTTGATGTAGCAGGATGACCTTGTATTTAACACAGTGCCGCAGCCTTTCTACATAGAGAAGCAATGCCTTTGATAAAAAAAAAACAAAAAACAAATGACTTACGCTTTGCCATCCTAATGGACATGAAGGCAAACACATTCAAGCTCAGTCTGACAACAAAATCAATATAATCACCCGACAGGGATTTATAGTATGTCTGTGGCTCTTAGTGATGAGTTTATAGTGACCTTATTGTACATGATGGCATTTTTATAGAGTATGCACTGACATTGCGTCAACCATGATGCATCCATGTATGGAAGACTTCACCTGGCTTCTGCATGGAGATTGTTTTTTTGTGCTTGTTTAAATCTTTTAAATACTGCATTTATCTACAGTTAATTTGTAGTTTTCTGATTGAGATTTTATGGAACATTTACAATCAGTGTGCACAATACATTGTGGTACCTTGTTATAGAGAGGTGCGTTAGCTCCACCTCTACAGCAGGAATGTCAAAATCATTTTTGTTCAGGGGCCACATACAGCACAAATTGATCTTAAGTGGGCCGGTCAAGGAAAATAATAGTATAATAACCTCTGAGCAACAAGAACTCCAATTTTTTTTTCTTTGTTTTACATTTAATGAAGTCCTAAGTGCAATTTCAACAATATTATGCCTACATTTTCCATTTACACATCACACTGGATCTATAAAGGCACAAACAGGTATCTGGAAGTGAAAAATTTAGTATTTAACATTGTGATTAGAATCTAATCATAAGGTGACATTTTAACAAATTCATCCTACGGGCCAGATCAGGCCCTCTGGCGGGCCGGTTCTGGTCCATAGACCGTACGTTTGACACCCCTGATCTACAGCATAACAAATGCTGCTTACATATTACAATAAAATCTAACATGCTAATTCACATGGTGATTTCTACATTTGACCCTTCCGATTCAGTGTATACGAATGAGTGACGTGTAATGGTGAGAGGAACACATTCCTTCCCAAGTGCATCAGGGAACTATGGTGGCCTTTGTGTATCAGAAAGGGTATTGTTCTTCTTCATTTGCTGAGTAAGCTTCTGTTGCAAAATGCAAAATGGATGCCCTGACTGGTTTCCCTATTGAGCTGTTACATTTGGGGTTATTCTAAGGCTAAGAAGATCAAACGTGTTTTATTTTTTTATTTTAAGGTAATTATCCACTTATGGGTAGTATATTCAATTTCTCCCAATACACCCCCCTGACTCTGGACCTTTCACTTAATTTTCTATGTATTAGAACGTGAACGTGCTCTAATAATGGATTATTATGTGTGTGCAGCTGTGGAATAACAAATGCGGACACTTGTATGCACTAGAACAGCTGAAAATAATTACCAGCTCATACTCCACCCACAGCACTCTCTCGCTCTCTCTCTCTCACACACACACACACACACACAAGTCTCAATCGAACAGGAATCTTTCTCTAAAATAGTCGTGTCCAAGTGCACATTCCTGCAGTGGCCAGGAAAGTTGATCCAGGAGAGGTGGGAGAGTGGGATCTCGATGAGTGACGTCAACCCGCTCCCCTGTCGCCCCCATCTATCTCTCTCTCTCTCTCTCTCTCTCTCTCGCTGTCATTTTCCAGTTTTTCTCTGGGGTTTTAGTGCGCGCTGTGGTCTCAGCAAAGACACTGACAGACAAACAAGAGACACAGAGTGAAGGGGGGAGAGAGAGAGAGAGCGCGCGCGAGAGAGAGAGAGAGAGTGGAGGGGAGGGCTGTGTGTCCCAGCCACACCGCACTTTCCAAACACCACCGCCGTCTCGCCACGTTCATTTCAATGAAGATCTAACGAGCAGAGCAGCACAGACAGACTCCAAGCAGAGAATCTATCATACGCGCTCTCCACGTGCGTGTTTTTCCCCTCCTATCTGCCCCGAAGATCGTTAACGCGCTGGCGGAGGACAACTCACGGAAAGACACGAAACAAAGGAGAAAAGAAGGAGAAGAAGAACCAGAGAACGGATTTCTATCCCCCACGTTGTTTTATTCCCGACACCCTGGACTCGACTGTCATTTCTGGATGTAAAGAAAAGAACTAAAACAAAACTCTCCACTTATCGACAGAACAGATAAAAAAAAGAAAGAAGAGACGCTCAGTTTCAAACTGGCCGCAAAATGGTGATAAGGTAAGAGTGAGTTTTGAGCTTTATGTTGACAGGTATAAAGTGAAGTCGCTGCCGCAGTGATTTCAGGTGTGCGAGTCGTGAAGTTGCTTTAATCGTATTCAGTATTGCTGTAATCCGCTGCTCAACCCCGCACTGGGTTTATTACCTGTGTACTGACCTGAGACCGCTACCGTCCATGTGACAGTAATGGTTTAGAATGGACAGAGGTTGGAATTAAAAAGCGCGCAACCTTGAATAGACACAGCAGCCGCATACGTTCCACGACACAATCAACGCCCATAAACAGGCTTCATTTACATTCAGAGTATTACCAGCACATAAAGTGAACATGCAGATTTGCAGGCGGGGTGTTTATGTGGTTTGTGTTTTGAATGATAAACAAACAAACAAACAAACAAGAAGAAGAAGAAACTGTTCAATTAAATCAGGACGCATCTCTTGCCATACACTTCAGTTAACCGACCTGTTAAAAAACAACAACAACAACAACATAATGGACAATCTCAGCTCAAATATGTTAATGTGCCACTGTTGTGTAAATGCAGTTCATTTAGGTTGAGCGGCATGAAAGCGAATGAGAGGAATTTTCAAAGTGCATACTTGCAACTCTCCAGAGATCCGTCATCTCAGTCCGTCTTATTTTTAGAACACGTTTTATTTTAGCGGGGAATTAAGTTGACTGTGCTTTTTAAAGAGCCCACATATTTAGACAGCAAAACATCAGCGAGGCAGGCACAGATTCTGTCAGTCAGTCACATAACTATTCTGTCAATCAGGTGAAAGTGAACCTTTATTTTCAGTGGAACTGGTCACCCTACCTGTGTTCAGTGTGCAAGTTGAGCCACTAGGGGACTCATTTTCCCCAACCAGTGGGGGAAATGCAGTAGAGAGTGGTTACAAGCCATGAAGAGGGAACCTCATCATCCTGACCCTTTACTTAGGATAAAATACGCATCAGTGTGTTGATTATGGTGACCCAGTGCTTTCTAAAACACTGCTGAGGTAAAAGGAAAGACATTGATTGGATATCACCAATGGAGAAGGGCATATTTGTATAGGGATGTGTGTGTGTGTGTGTGTGTGAGAATGCATACGTATTTGCTCAAGCAATTCCCAGTTTACAGCCAGTAAGCACTCCAGGAGTGCACACCCAAGCACCTTCACTGTCTTACATGTTTTGCAGTTCCCAGCTCAAACAAACCGCACTTAGCCAGTTTTGACACAGCAACAATTAACACTGTCACCACGCGTTCGATTTCCAATTTTGCTGTGGCGACAGCAACACTCAAAAGAGCAGACAAAATGGATATGAACAGAGGGTGCTTCTCGTTTTAAGTGCTGCCATACAAAGTCGTCGAAAGGAGCAAAGTGTCTCTGCAATGAGAAAGCGGCAAAGACACGGTCACCCTGTTTCTTTTCAATCCTCGTCATTCACCTCGTAGAACATTTGAATCGCGTACAATTATGTGTAGCATTGTGTGGGAAAAAAGCGCGATGTAAATATCGCAAAGGTGTGTATTAGTCGACATGAATCGAAAGGGTAAAGGAGTCAAGCTCTTGAGTCTCATTTACGATTGCGTGTACATGTGTGCTTGTGTGAGTGTATGTGCCAAGTATAAAAACAGTTCATGACATGCAAGCCATTAAACTGAAAAATGATATAAGGGTCTTGGAAAGTGCCTATGAGGGAGTATGAGGCCATTTTTTGCGTGCTGGCCGATTTACCTTTTTCTTTAGCCGTCTGTGCCTGAAGCACATTCTGAAATCATTTCCCTCATTTCTGACAGTGTCTAGAAGGGACAACTGGGTATTTCCAAGACTGAATGTTAGTGCGAAGTCTAAAATGTCTTTCAGATGTCCTTTCATATTTGTGTTACTTTTCCAATGCACATTTACACGCGTGTTAGATTTCTGGTCGCTGCTACGGCGGCATCGTGATGGACTGTGGAAGTTTACAGGCTTTTCTTTTCCAAGTTTGTTTAGAACAAGTGCATCTCACCGTCGAGTAGCTCTTACTCGCCAATTTATCTTCATGAGCAGAGAAATTTTTTGTTTTCTGTGTTATCAGTGTGTGTATGTTTAGGCCAGTTCCTTGTGTGTGAGAACTACTTCAGGACTTCAAAGGCCAGGGAGCCTATTACAAATGTGATATGAAAAATCAACACTTACATCACAAAAACTGATTCGTAAACATAAAGACCACAATTACCAGGCGTCATAGTGCTGGACCGGAAGGAGACGGAGTGCCAATAAGTCTGTTAGCAATCACCCCCTCACTGCCTTCCTCTTGTAATGCGGTGGGTGAATTCTAGCATATTTTGTGCCAGAAATTTTCCTTAACTACCCACGGACTATTGAGCTGGCAGCATTGTTGGTTGGCTCATGTGAGAGAAGTTGGAGTTGTGGAGGTCATTTTAGAGGGTAGTGAGGGCTGCGTGTTTTTATCTGTGTTGGTCTGCATACGTACATGAACAAATGTGCATGTGCGGATGCGTTTTGTTTCCCGTGGTTGAGTTTCACCGACCTGTGTGTGTCTGTGCATCGGGGGGCCTGCAGCCAAATGCAAAGCCACTTTGCAGTGGCCAGCTTGATGCATTGTGACAAACGAGAGAGCAGTTTGATTTTGCACAACACTGAGCTGCACCACGACATAATGAAGTGATCATGCTTTTACCCTTGGTTCACTTTGGCCCTGGTCCCGCTGTGTTTTTCCCCTCTATTCAATCGCTTCACTCACTTATTTACTTGGCAAGCATTTCCTCTCGTAACCTCTAGTACTGCATAACTAGCGTCAAGGGTGGGTTGCTTGATAAAAACCACTGCTACGGGGCATTGGTTTTACACATAGGGGAACGCTAGCAGTTTTTATTGATATTCAAGTTGCCACTGGGTTGGAATAATAAGAAGCCTATTTTCACGCCCAGGCAAAATCACCTCTACTGTCCATCACCTTGTCAGGGCAGAAAGCTGAGGCGTAAATATTATCTGGCAGCAGAGGGAGTACAGGGCTATAACTGAGCTTCTTGTTACTCATATTCTCTATTTTTTCACTATTTGTTCTCCATCATTCCTATGTATATATATACACATATATATGTATATATACAGTACATACACATATATATATTTCTTTTTTACCTTTATTTTCTCATGGCAATAAGTCCCCTCTTCACCTCTTTTCATCCCAATTCCTCTGCACATATTTCCCTCAGGGTAATTACTCACAAGTCATTCTTGGGCCTAAAGCACGTGTCACTTACAACATGTTACAACGTAGCATTGGATGCATAAAAGAATGTGTCGCCTTGAGGTTCGGCCTTGCGGCTTCGTGTACAGGGGGAGCACAGATGCGTCAGTAAAAAGAGGACTTTTCCACAGCAGCTGTCCTTTGCTTGCATATTGGATTTCAGGAGTTATGATGGATGCCGAAACCCTGTAGCCAGTTGAGTGGACATGCAGGGATCGGGGTTATACTGGTATGGATTTGGATTGGGGTTCACTGGGACTGGCAGAGGATTGGTATTCTGTCCTTGACCTCAATTTCCGATCATCCCCCCTGTCTAGCTACTAACAGCTTGTCAATTTTAGCAACTTGAGAGAGTAAGAAGAACACCACAGACTGCAAGTAATAAGTAAATCAATAAATAAATACGGCAGTATTGAAAAATATGGTGTTTAAAAGGTGGCTTGACCATAATTTAAGGTCTTAATTTTTATTCTGTTACTCTTGTTGACTTTGGTACGACAAACTTTTTCTCATGCCCTTCCCCTCGTTTAATTTTCCCTCATCTTAATTGTGCCACTGAGGTTCATTTGAATAAGCAGCAGTATGAGGAAATAAAAGCTGGGGGAAGAAATCGATGCGGCGTGTAGCTCTATGCATTCATGCCACACAGCTTTATCAAATTATTTCACAATAGTAGCCACACAAGTGATGGAATTTCAATTAAAGTATGACAGTTTTAGTATTTGTTCATGCTCACAAGAGAGCTAGTGACGGTTGTGTTTCATGGGTTGCGGGCAAGGGAGTGGACAGCAAGGTGTTCTTGTACCGTAGACCTATTTTCCTTTCTACATGGTCTATGTACACACCTCCCTCAGTCACCTCCTTCATCCAAAAGGAATGACTTAGCGGAAGCACTTTTGTTTGTAGGCACTCCGTGATTAGAGCCCGGAACCGAGCGTTGCGATAAAGTTCTTTGTGACAAAAAAAAAAAAATCAAAAACGGAGCATTTAGTTGATAGGCTAAATGCTAAACAATTACGCTACCTGCAGTGCCAAATAGTGGGGTGCAAGAGGTAAGTGGGAAATCTTAGCTCAGACTAGTGGCTAGCTTGTAAACTGGGAAAGAGTGACATATATATGACCCTTTAGGACTGTAAAAGGTTTTGGGGCTGAATTTGTAACACACGCAAGCTCACCAGCACTTCGAGACATGCACACACGCCAAGTATGTAAAGCCTATAAATATGATACAACTAACACTAAGAATAGATAAACAGTGTCTGTTGCTGCCACAGCTCTGCAAATTAATATTCATGCAAATGTCTCTGCATTCACGTTAAATAAAATATTTTGGCTCATAAACACAGTTGATATATTTGATGTCCAGCTGCTAAAGAGTGAAAAAAGTGCATAACAAATGTGTAGTAATTTAGTCGTACAGCAAATGCTCGGATAGGGAATGCTTTTCATAGTGGATGGATTTTCATCATTTTGAAGTCCTTCCCTATATTAAGATGTCTTACAATCAAAGGGAGGAAAGAAGGACAAACGAAAGCCGGGAACCTTTGACATACCGACATTGACAATGTGTCGATATATTTCCTCATGCTCGATTCCCACTTTGGAATTCAGAAGTAAAGTCCTGTATCACTATGAGGTTAGAAGTCAGCGTTCAAATTCTGTGTAACCCCGTCATTCTCTCTCCAGTCAATCTGCAATTATAGCTAGCTGCTTTGAAGAAGCCAGGCGGAACTAAAATGACTTTTCATGTCCTGTATAATGACTGCCATTTGGAAGCTGACATGGGGAGAGGGGATGAGGGAGATAGAGCTATAGAAGAGAGAGTGAAAAGAGGTGGTGGGAGGGGCAGGAGGAGGGAGAAAGGGGGACAATCAGTGGATGAAATGGCTTAGGTCACCTCTGGTTCTGACCAGACTGCTCAAACTAACCAACCAAACATCTTTCCCTTTTGTCATTTCTTAAGCATGAATCTCCAGTGTCTTCCCTTTCGTATGCCGCTAACTTTGGAAACTTTCACCTTCTTCTCCTTCTGTGTCCATCTTCCCTGCTTTTGGTCTCCATTCATTTGCCATCAACAGAGGCTTAGCAGCTTTAAGGCGGATTACAAGATGAATTGCACAGAGAGATGCAGTATATTCTCTTTAGGGTGGGCCACAACTGCCAAAGGCCAGAGTTGAGTGCCTTCACCTGGGCAAGCAGCTGGCTATCTTTTACACTTCCCTTGCTAATGAGGCCAGACAGTTGGGGCTGAAGTTATAGCGCAGGCTGGATGCTGTGTTGATAATCTATTATTTAGACTTGTGGGGAGGCTGGTCTCAAGAATTTCATGCATGTATTTTGCAAAGCAAATGGTACCCAGGGGGATTACAGAGTTCAGTGTGGGAAAGAAATGACCAATTATTAGACATTAATGTGTGTTGCAACCTTTTTTTGACCTTCCTATTTCAAACCTGCCAAGACCAAAAAAGGAAACTTTTGGTTGTTTTTTTTGTCCCTTTCATCATACTAGAAGATATATGCTGCTCATACAGATATGCTTCAGTGGTGCTACCACAGCTGACAACAAAATTTAATGCAGTGCATTCTTGGTTGTTTTCATTCAGAGTTGCTTGTCTTTTTCGGTCCTTCATTTCTTTCCTCATTGTGATATTTTAGGGACAACAGACAAAGGTTATGCTTGCGCCTTCAAACAGCCGACACAGAAGAATGGGTACATCTTTCCCTTCCCTTTTCATGTATATTTTAGGAACTATTTCAGAGGGGTTTCTAAGAGTTGCATCACACTGTTACAGATAACAGTGTACAGGCAGGCCCTGTTTATATTTAGCAAGGCTAGAAAACTATGGTGCACATGATCCCACTAATGTATTTATAGAATAATGCCAGTGTTTAAATTTGAGCATATACTTTTTCTTTTTAAAAAAACCATACATTTCTGAACATGCTTATTAATTCATGTTGAGCATCCATGCAATAGAGAAACACATTGTTCTGGTATCAATCACAAGATTAGAAAACTAGTTTTCTAATTTGGCAATTATCTACATTTGGACCTGTGTATACTCAAATCTACTGGGAGATGAGATGGCAACAGTTAAACATAGAGAGGCAGTTTTAGCCCGAGGTGTTTAAAAGACTCTTAAATGAAGTACATGTAGACTGGCCGAGGATACCACAAATAGCTTGAGTATATAGATAGCATTTATAAGCTACACATACCAAACCACATGAAGTCACCAAGTTATTCGACTCCTCATGTAACACAGATCCACATCATGGTAATTTTATCTTGAGATGCACAACATGGAAAAGACCACTTGGTTAAGAATGAGGCTGCTGGAGTCATGGGTGTCAAGGAGAAATAGAACAGTGTTAGCACAATGGCATTGCACACATTCCTGGCACAATTAACATTTTTTAATGGCATACTGTGCATCTGTATAGCTGTATATATGAAATCTCCCAAACCTACAGGGTGCAGTAAACAAGAATTCCTCTGACTCTTGTTAGGTGTAGGGCAGTGTAACCCTAACTGTCACACTTAATCCTGTACCTATACCCCTACCTTGTCCTTGCATGTGTTCTCACATCAATCCACGCTAAAGAAACATTCCAGGAGAGTTTTAGTATCTTTGTAACAGGACACCATCATGTCTTGTGTGCGTGTGTGTTTGACAATGAGAAAGGGAAAGTTTGTGCGTGGGAATCGGAATGTTTGAGGACAGCCTTCCCCTTTCTTCAATCTCTGAAAGTTTAACACAACAAGCTACTTGAGTTACATGATGTAAGGCAATAAATAAGCCTTAGATTGGGTCTCCAGATTGCAAAGGTTAGGTTTAGGATGACAAAATTGTGGGCTTGTGTGCAAAGACATCCACAGATATAATTATATGACGCCTTTTGCAGGTACGTGACCTGGCCGGACCAAGGGCCTTTCTAGACATGGAGTTGTGAGTGTGAGACTGTGAGACTGTGAGTGTGAGACTGGATGGTTGTTTGTCTGTATGTGGCCCTGTGATGGACAGTGTGTACACAGCCTTTCACACTATGTCAGCTGGAATTGGCACCAGCGCCCCCCTGCGACCCTCATGTGGAGGATAAAGTGGTAGAAGAAGGATGGATAGACGGACAATTATATGATAGAAAGGCATTATATTACAATGAGGGGGTGAGAGAGGAGATGCTAAAATCCCTTTCAGCACACATGCACAGGATATTGAATGGTTTTGGAGGGTGAAAAATAAAGATGAGGCAAAATAATTAAAGCTGAGAAAACAAAAGACATGGAAGGCAGCCTTTCTGAACCTGCTGCCACCACACTAGTCCTAAATTGAGCAGATCTACAAATTAACTTAAATGCACAAATTAATGCTGAGAAGACAACCTGAGGAAAAAAATGTGACAGACACCTTACCACTGTAACCGTGTAGTTAAAACTGAGCTTTAGAATTACTGTGGAATGACTCACTAAGTGCCATAAATTTTTGATGGCTTGCCGCAGGTCTCCACAAGGAAAAGAGTGTCAATTAGAGCAGGTTATATTCTGAAAATATTAAAGTGTTGAATGATGACAATTGCTGCTGATGTTGGCCATTATCTCTCAAGCTTTTAATACTGCAGACGGAGTTGCCTTTTGCCTTAGACGATTTCCAGTCCTGTGACAGTCTAAGTAGAATCTGTGCATGGTTTTCAGTACGGGGCTCTTTCTGTCACAGTCTATAGAAATGTTTTTTTTGTTAGCCATGAAAACGCATTGCAATGCATTGCAATGCATACATTACTCACATACATTACTACGTCACTGTCTTTCCACCTTCGGCTGTTATTTGGAAACTTTCCTCACGCTCTATTGTGCAAGTTCGATTCCACCCCTGGCTAATTGTACTTGATTCCATTGTAAGTCGCTTTGGATAAAAGCGTCTGCTAAATGACATGTAATGTAATGTAATAAGCTTAACACAAAGCTGTGGCTAGCTGCTAGCTATACTACTGTATTGTCCATCAACTTGGACTGCCAGGATTCATAACACACCTGAGAATTAATCGCCATTGTGGTTTCCTTCATACATATTATTGAAACATTTGCAACAATATCTCCAACAGGACCACAAAGGGCAGAGCCCAGCTTAATAAGTATGCAGTGAATGTGATCAACAGTTCAGTCTGTCCTACTTGTGGTTGCCTCTACAGCGACCTTTAAAGAAAAGTTATTTGATGTGAAAGACGCCTGTAAAGTAAAGGATACTGAAGTTCAGTGAAAGGGACAACACGGCATTGTCATAGTTTGTGACCTATCCCATTTGTTTTGAAATGTCACGGTTTCTCTCTGTCAAAATGGCTTTGACTCTTTGTAAGTGATTCCTCCGTCCCTGCCCCTTTTTTTAAAATATCTGCCATCTGCAGTGACGGCATGATGCCACAGCTTCTGTGTCATCAGTGACAAAGCTTGCTCGCTCGCTCGCTCGCTCACTCACTCACGCACACACACACACACACACACACACACACACACACACACACACACACACACACACACACACACACACACACACACACACACACACACACACACACACACACACACACACACACACACTGGAACTAGAAAACAGAGAGCGGAAAGGAAGATAGAGGGGGAGGAAGAGACCTCACTTAATGTCCCAGTGGCCATCATTACCCAGGCATCCTAAGAAATCTCACTAGTTTCTTTGTAACATGTAAAATGTTTATAGTTTATACTTTCATGCCTCAACGTCACCATGAATTACCTCAGTTGGGCTTGTCACAATTTCTGTAGCATCGATTGAGGCATATTTCAAGCAGTCGGAAAAAATAAAGGTTTGGGTGATAATATGCTGATCCAGTAGATATGATACCTGTCCTCAGCAGGCCTTGGATACCACACACTGCAGTAGTCGACTTGAAGGAGCATTCAATTTAACCAAAAATAATATGTCACAATGATAATAATAATAATAATATGACTTCTACTTTATTTTATAGGATAAACAGCCTCATTTTTGCAAGTAACCCGTTCTTTATGACTGAAAGATAAATGCCATGACACATTCAGTTTCCGTGCACCTTTGAGGTTTGGGGTTAGTTTTTGACTTCATTAAATCTAAGGCTAAAAAAAATCTACAGCATCTTTGCATAAAAACACAGTGGGAGAGGTGATTATCTTTGCAAATTAGCTCACTCATTTAGAGCTGTGTGGATGCAGATGCCTCCGTTCAATGGAAGCCTATTATTCCAAACGACTCTCATTAAGCCGTAGTGAAATAAGGCAAGCTGTGGAAGCAGTGAAATAAAATCTTTAAACTGGCTGTGCAGAACTCGGCTGTAGCGTGCTACGCTGTCTTCATTAAGAGCTCTGACGTCAGGAATAAAATGCAGAAAATGACTCAGTGTATGCAGCTGATTTATAGGAGGGTTTTCGGTGTTTGTGCCTGAAGCCGAGGGAACCGATGGTACAGTCTGAGCTTAATGAGTGAGTTTAATAAACAAAAAAAAAACTCAACAATGAGAAGTATGAATCACCTGCTGATGACAAACACTTGAATAACATTCAAGTGACTTTGCTGATTAGTCAAGCTGTGCTGACTTATATAGGCCATAGAAAAAAAAAACTGGACTGCATACTCATTCCTTGGAACTAGACCCTGGTTTACACAGACCATTTGCCAGTTGCGATTTCCTTGTCTGCTAGTTTCCAGTCTGTCTAGTTATTATATTCCATGCAGTACACACACATACTTATGATGCTTTTGTTTTCATGTCGAGGCTTTTTAAAAGTACATTCTACACATGTTGTGTTTGAAACACAGACTGTCTGATGTTAAGAGATGTTAAGTGCAGCAGAGATTTTTTTATACAATTGAAAACAGGTTTGATAAAAGGAAAAATGTTGTTGATGGGTAATGGTTAATATGTTCTTAACAATAGACTGGTAAATACTGTGATTATTTTTGACTATTCAAGGACTATGATGCCCATGAGAAGACAAACACTATTGTGGTAAAACACAACTGAACTATGCACCATTCTCAACTTATTCTTTCCCTGGATCATTTCTAAGTGTTTAACATCAGGGCAGCACATTTGGAGGAATGAAAGAAGATAAGAGATTAGATGGACTATTGTCAAATAAGGAAAAATACTGATGGGTCTCTTCAGCTCCCTGTGGTCTAAACAACACAACATGGGGCTCATTTGAGCTTCCCTTGTCCTTATTTCTTTACAATGTATTTAATACAATAGCAGTAAGTGGATTATTGTAAGACACACACACACACACACACACACACACACACACAGAGCAGACAGAGTGCTCTTCTTAGAGATACCCAGTTTATTACTGCCGTATGATAACTTCTGTCCATGGATTCATGTGCTGTTTGGCTCGGGCCTTAAACATCAGTAGCCTGTATAAGATGATGGACTGTACACATTAAAATTCGATCTCCTGCATCACTACATCCAGTGCTGGTCAGGCCGGCAACTATAAATTGCTGGCCATTATTTTCGATTAACCACACTGACATCGTGGCCCATCACATTTCTTCCCATTTTTACCCCCTGACACAGTGATGCCATATTCCCTGCGATGTTTCATTTTAGATTGTCCCAAAGCATGATAACACAGACCAGCAAACCTTGGGACACAAGCCAATGGGCAATCTTATTAATGGCAGAGCTGCGATAACCGTAGTTGTCTACCCCCTCAGTCGGTATCTTGATCTTCAGGCACATACTTTCCCGGGCCGCAAGAGTAGAGGTGTCATGGTGGGTGCAAAAGGGTGAGGACATGGCTGTTTATCATTAATATGCTGAGGAACTTTCTTATTTCTTGCATCCCAAACAGAGCAAATGGAGAATAAATGGAATGCCTCAGAGTAACACACAAAATGGAAAAACTCCAGAAAAAATTGGTCTCAAATTCAGATGCACAACATACTTTAGCTCATCCCAAGAGGAGCAGATATATAACACTACATTTTCATAATTACGGTCACTTTTTTGTCTTCACTGTTCAGCATTCACAAGTCTAATCTTAATCTTAAATATAGTTAGTGACATTTGATATGCAAAATGAGTTCCTGAGTGCAAAACAGTAAGTGAATCCATGAAAGCAATCTGACTGCTAAGCTTTTGTATTGACAGAAACAAATTGTTGTGTCTTTGCGTAACGTCCTTTCCTTATTTCTTATTGAGTTTATTGGTAATCAATACCCCTTTTTTATCCGCTGGCATGTGACACTGAGGCCATGACCCTAAGGGGGGACCATTTGACAGTGGAGTGGGTCAGTTAGGATTAGCTGTCGTTTGTTTATGCCTAGACGGATAGGAAAGTCACACTTTCACCTCGGTGAGAGGAAGGCATGACAATGAAAATTATTAATTTCTGACCTGATCCCATTTTTACAGCTTTTTTTTTTATAGTGACTGCAATGCTTACAACAAGATAGTTATTATCTTTTGTATTTTGGTGTCTTGCTCTCTGCAGCTCTTGCCTTGTGTCCAGTTCTCTTTTAAAGTAGACCTCCTCAAAGAGCAGTGTATGTCCCTGTCAAGTAATGGACACTGTGCCAGTTTGGTTGTCAGTCAAAACTTCTTAGCGGGATCCTGTCATCTGGTGTTTCTATACACATGCTGCTGATTCAGACACTTTTTTTTTAGTAGTTTTTCTTTTTTTTCTGGGAAAATGGGGCCTGGCCTCCTAGTGGAGGTCAGAGCAGTTGACCCTACCCTGGCGAGCTCACAGTCTGCATTCAATGAGTTTATTCAGCCCCACTCAGTAGAACAGCAGGGTGTGACCCGGGTCGATATGGCATTGCCAGCGCTTCCATTGAGATGTCCCGGGCCCATTTAGAGGTGCTGATCAAGAGTTCCGGATGTTTCTGATTTACTGCTGAGCTTCTATATATGCAACAGTCAACTCATCCTGCGAAAATATGGTTTGTTTTCCTTTTCTGGAAATGTGTGATTCAGTGGAGCTGGCAGGAGGAAAGCTTTGCTACTCAGCCCAAATGACTAAAATATGGCTCAAGTCAAACTCACAGTATATGAACATAATTTGAGATACAGTATGTTTTTTTTGTGTGTGTGTTATTTTTGAGTCTGGTACAAAGTAGAACAAAGGGGAGAGAGAGAAGAGGATATCTGGCAAATGAAAAACAATTAGGCCAGGTGCCAGACTCAAGTCAAGCATGTGAGCTCAATAAAGCACACTGCATCGATTTGTGAGTTATTCATTATTTGTTTTGGATGTAGGGAAAGTTCTTTGCAAAAAAAAAAGGCCAACTCTTCAGACTAAGAAATAAATGGTGTAACAGATCGTCAATGGCCACAGAATATGATGGTAAATTGCCTGATATGGATTAATTTTTTTTCGATGCCACGCCCCCATTCTCATGAGCTGTTATGCTTAAAGCAAGACCAAGCGCTCTCCAGAGTATTGGATTTTTGCGCAGCCTGCTTTCAGGTGTGAAAATGAGGATTTATTTTGTCCTGCTGCTTGAGCGATGCTTACAAGAGAACATGGATTCAAGTAGATAAATAGATGTGGAGAACGACATACATCACGGTGGGTTTAATATCGCTCATGACAACAAACAGCCTTGTCGGTGGTAACATGCAAGCATCGCCCAAATGCTAAAATGGCAGCTTTGTTTACTGCATTCGAAATAAATGGCTGAGGCCCCGCTGTCACTCACAGATGGCACTTCCTTTGAGAAAAAAATACTGCAGAGCCAGTGATTCGTTATAATGCGTTGGCATGGTGGCAGCCATTTTGCACAAGCTCCAGAGGCACTGATCGTCACAGAGAGGCGTTGGCATTGTCTTGGCACCAGCCCGACCCCGGGCTCTGAGTAGTAACTGATAGCCAAAGCTGGAGCTTGTCAGGCCTGACGTTTATCACTTTTGACATCTGTCCACACCCCTCAACACTGACCTTGGGATCTCTTTTTCTCAGTTACTCCACTGTCCAAAATCTCTCTCCCCCTATGTCCTCATTTGGCTCAGTTTCCGTGTGTGTCATTTTGAGGCTATCGTTTACCCCTTTAGACCTTGCTTTGTGGTCGGACATAACTTGCAAAGTGATGTTCAAATACTGACAAGCAGCATGCCTTATTTGGATTTATGCTTTGGTGCAGTTTTGATCAGATGTACTTACTGGCTATAATTCTACCACATCTATTAAGTCAATGTCTTTTGATTGATTGATGATAGAAATGTATTTCTCAATTACAACCTTGGAAACACATGATAACAGGGATGTTTTGCAAGCATTAAATTAAAGAAAGCAAGACAAAGAATGCTCTTTGTCCTTTTTTTAAATTCTTGTGTTAACTTGAAAGTGATTTCCTCTTGCAGATGGAATGAATCGTAAATCTTGCCTTTTTTTATGTTCGCGCCAACAAGACAAAAGAACAAAAAGGGGTAAAAAAACAAGCTGCCACACACAGTCTAACACTGACAGGCTGGCAGGAAATTTCTGACACGATGTGTGGTGAGGGAGCGCTGCTGCTGCCAGAGTTTGACAGTCTAAAGAAAGGGTCAGGGTGGCAAGCATATCCAGACACACACATGTCCATTTGTCATCCTGAATCAATTTGTTTCACAGATGAAAAGAAAAATGTGTTTTTTTTTAACTCACATTCACTGGGTAAAAGATTAAAAGCTAATCATTTCATCCTCCTATCTTTCAAGGGGGTCCTGTAAATGTTTGTGTATTTGTTGTCTAACATTGACATCTATGCTGCTTGCAGTCTAGATTATTTCTGTGACTGAATCCACACATTGGTTATATTTGCAGCTTTGACTTTTCTGTGTTTCACTGCACATCATTTTACATTATGCTAGAGTGACTAGTCAACAGCCTTCACCCCTGGCCTCCCTTATGAGGTAATTAAGCCCCTGGATGTTTGTTTAGCTGTCTGCATGTGTGTCCTGTATAAAGCAGAGGGGGCATATGTTCTTCCTACCATAAACCCATTGAAACAGCGGGGCATGAGTGGTTAGGAGGTCGACTGTGTGTGCATGTGTGTCAGTGTGTGCTCTCATTAGGCAGGCAGAAGTGTATTAGCCTCACTGGGCAACAGCCAGCTGGGAGCATCTGGAGTTGTCTTTCATACTCGCAAACTTCCCCACTACACATGTACTTGTCCACACGCACACAGAATTAGAAAAGATATCTTTAGAACAGCAGTGCGATAAGAGAGTATAGGTCAGGCATGACGGGTCATATGGACAGCTATTTAAGTCTACCTCATTTTAAGCCTCCCTCACATCATAGCTCCGACCTATGTTTTCGGTTGGATTCCTTGTTAAAGAGTAATGGTGCCCGTCTTTCAAGATAGGAATGCCAACACAAGACAAAGGAGAAATCCATCTATTCCCAGCTGCTTCTTTACTCCCAAACATGCTTTAAAGCTGCCCTGAAGGACCAAACTAATTCAATTTTAAGTGGATACTATTGCTAAAATAATCTGCAAAAGCCTCTTGAAGTCACGTGTATTGTAAGTCCTCCACTATTCACCAAACTTTTGAACCAGTGCAGCTGCCTGACGCAAACGCTCTTGTTCACACCAGTCACATACACTCAGCTCTTACTACATTTTTTTATATGTCCAACAGAGATTCCTGTGCAGCTGAACACTCACTACTACAGACGCTACATCACTTCCTGTATGTCATCCAAATATATTAAAAGCAATTGTGCTGCTGCTTGCTGTATAGTAAAAAAAAATCAGTGACTGAAACTGAACTGAAATAGTGTTTCTATGTGCTATTGATTAGCTGGTTAGGCCATGAAAAACCATGGGCAAGACAGTCACTGAGCCCCTTCCTCTGACTTAATATGCTCCTTTTCCCCTCTTCCTTGTAATCCACTCTTGTACTGTATTTGTCGTCTTTATTCCTCTGCTATTCTTGCGTGTTTCACTATTTTGCATTCAGAGTAAAAGCCCCTGCAAGCTGCTTGCTGAGTTAGATCACAGAAACACGGCTGTTCACAGTCAAGGGATGCTTCTTTTATTAGCTGTCAGTAGGCTGAACTGGTAGGACAGTAAGAGGCAGAGAGAGAGTGGGTGGCAAGAGGAAGAGGAGCGCAGTGGCAGAGGAGGGCACAGATTTCCCAGCTGTTAGACCTCAAGCTCTACAAACCTGTCAGTGATTAACTAGATCAGCGGTAACATACACAGAGGCGAGAGAAGACCGCTGACAAAAATGTATAAAGATGGTTCTTTTCACTAGTTGCACATGATCTACCAGAGTCCTAAAGTTTTTCACACTGCACTCCTGGAATGTCCAGTGGGATATGGCACAAGCCAGCAGGCGTGCAATGCCTTAATACCCCTACAAATCCCCGTCTCCTGCCTCACATCCCTTTTATTTTTCCCCACCATCTCACAAACCCATGCCGTCATCGAGTCTGTGGAGTAATGTTTTACAAGTCCACCAGCAGTCTTGGGGGGCCCGAAGGACCTGCATGTAAAATTATATTTCTGGCCATATAAATAGACCTCCATTGTGCCATTTTTACAATATTACTTTCATTAAGATTGCAGTGATGTTGTCTTGTCTTTGTTGTGCATCTGCTGTCTGAATTCAATTGTAACCACAGAGGAAACAAAGCCACTCCAAAAAGTGTCAGTGATAAGAGCAGCACAGAGTGCTCCCGTTCTGTATGATTAAATTTATTGTGACAGGCAAGCTTGCTGTATTTTGGCGAAACATGTTGCTGTGGGAACCCATTAAGTTCACAGTTCCTGAACAAAAGAGCCTAACATGAGAAAAAAAAGGGTCTTCAGCAGGTCTTTGCCTTAAGTCCCTTTTACTCTCAAAGTACTGAAGATGTCTGTATTGTATTTGCATATTTATTAGAAATTGGTGCCACAGTGATTAAGTTAACTGGGAGCCAGTTCTGCAGAGTGTGGATAATGAAATCATATAAAATGTGAAAGTCAAAGGACATTTTCTCAAAAATATATCTGTCAGCACTGTTAGCAGAATTAGTAAACTCTGAATTCAGCAAAAAATGATTACTATATGGTGTCAGAAGATTTAGTAGTGCAGTGATTAGTGTTGCACGATGTTAACATTATCCATAACATAGTAGACTTTTGCATGTTAGCAGTGGAACATTTTGCACAAGCAAAGACAAAGAAAGAAAAAACAAAGACCTGGGGAACTAATAAATCCACAGCACAGGGACTAAGGAAATATATTTTCACCAGACATTCATGTTGTGTTTATTAAACATGGAGCCAATATGGACTTTATTACTAAGTGCTTGAGACCAATGTAGCTCAGTTGCCCCAGACAAGTAATTAGAGTTCACACTGAGGCCTGACTCTAAAATACAGTCATTATCCTAGCAAAAAATACAACCTTTCCAGGTCACATCACTTTGTTTGCAGCAGTAAAACAAGTTTATTTCTGCATTGAGCCACCATTATAGTAGCCCCAATCCACTTGCCCACATTTTATTGAGCACATAGTGATTGGGGGCGACTGAGAGATCCAATAAAAATGTGGTAACACAATTGACTCAACACAAGCAACTGTCTGACATTTTTCTGTGTGGCATTTGTCCTCTTATAGTATCATTTTATATACTAGTGTGTGCGATACATGTGCAGAATCATTTTCATCATCCTCATTTAAAAAGTGCTTTAAGAGAGAAACCCCAAACCAAGGCACCAAAACCTTTACAACCCCCTTAAGAGCTAATCAGCCATCTTGCAATGAAACACTTGAGTTTATATTGGCCCTTCTCGCACAATAGTCCCAATGTATGCGTGTTGTTAATCTCAAAGGTCTTGGCAAGAATAAAACTCATCCTGTTGCTGTCTTGGTGATTACAGAAAAAAGGTCATAAATCCAAGAAGGCAGAAATTAGTAGCAAAGTATTTTTGGAAACTGTGGGCAGGACTGTGGACAGATGTTTCTCAGAACAATGAGACAACATCCCTGCAAAAAACTGCCCTTGGAATGTGAGATCAGCCATGAATTTCCTTTCAACTTGACTTTCATTCTGCAAAACTTCTAAATCAGCTAAATGTGATGTCTAACCAGTTTTCAGGGACACAGTTTGCAACGGGCCATATGGGACAGATCGGTTTTAGGTTGGAAAAAACATGATACACACACAAGTCACGCAGTGATTTGTTGAGCTTATTTTAAATCATTGTAATGTGGAGTAGTTTAACAGAGGTTTCAATTGTTTTGCTAAGACATGGACACACAGATATTTGCATAATTAATGTAGCCAGCAATAGGTCTTTGTCAAAGTATGTAAATAATGACAGACGTTCCAATATTTTAAACAGATGTTACTATATTCTAACATTAAGCATTTGGTGACTCATCACATATGGAGCATAAACAGCTTGATACATTTGAAATGCAATTAAGTGTCCTGTCCTAATTTTTACTAAGAGGTATCACTTGAATGGGTGACCTGCTACTCAATTTCAGCACGCAGGAGACAACGGTTGTACTTTCAAAGACTTCATCGAATACATCATTGTAGGGGAGGATGACCCCGCTCATATGTACACAACACTATTGGCACCATCACAAGTAATTTCCTCAGCTCTTGACATTTGACCCATCCTTAGGGCTGTGTTTTTATTGAAGGCATCGTGCCACATTCTCAAATGTCTGTCCAAAGCCTCCTTCGAGGGACACACCATTATTTGCCAGGAAAATATGCTGCTTAAGCTACTGATTGTGAATCCACCCCTGTGCCTAGCATGCGTTCCTGTCTGTGCATGTCTATCATTGTCTTCTCAGACCTCTGGAGTTTTATGCACACTGCTCATTAGCCAGACAATGGCCACATACCATGAAATGCTGTTATGGGCAATGTGTCAGAAAACCCTTGGGATGAAAGACAGGAGGTTGGCAGCAGAAAGCTGCGTGCACAGAAGAAGCGGGGGACAGAGCAAAAGGACAGAGAGGTAAATGCAAAGGGAATGACAGGTAGAGTCCATGGATGACTTGAAAACAAAAGAATGCGTGTGACAAATGAGGAGGGGTCTCTATGTTATTCAATGAAACAACCTGTCCTTCCAAACACTGACATTACAAGCAAGCCCAGTGAGTCGAACTGCCCTGACCTCTCATGCTTGTGAGACCTAGCAGGATGTGGCAGTGCCGCTCCATATATCCACGAGCCACACAAGTGCAACTGCAGCTGAGGCACTAGCTCCATCCAGTGTATGCTGGCTCCCCTCCCCTTACATCACCACGTCTGGAGGCGGAAGGTGGGGAGGGGTACAAGATTAATGATGGTGCTAAGCGTGTATTTATCATCCAGCTGGAGAGTAATGCGACACCTTTCTAATCTGAATATATTTCATTGGGCTGTTATGGCACTCAGCCCTGAGCTCCATGTATGTGTGTGTGTTAGTGTGCTTGTACCTCTGTGCGTCATTGGAAGTGTATTTGAATGTTAATCATATCTGAAAGAGTTTGAGCGTGAGAATGCGTATGCTTGTAGAGGCACGAGAGCACTGTGATAGAAACCAGCCGCCGTAATCATTCGCACTATCTACCCTAACAAAACATCTTGTGGTAATTAAGTAAAGATGAAGTTCCTCTATACAGCACGTAGGGGCCATGCCACACAAGATCCTCTCTTCTGATTTTCAGCTTCCTTATCAAGTGAACAGATTTCTATCCTCTTCTCCTTCTCACTCGCAACTACTAGTGTTTTTGCACTCAGCAAGAATCAAGATGGATGTCTCCTTTACAGAGATGGGGAGATATGGAATGTGGAAGATGAGGCTTGATAGTGCTCACATTGGGCCTCCCATTAGATTGGCCCCACCGTCACCACGGCTGTCAGACCTACAGATAAACTTTGGAGCTGATACGGCCTGGTTCAGAGAATACTAGGAACTCAGGTTGCATCCAAACTGCTCCATTTCTGTTCAAAAACACACAAGTTCTGCTGCAAATATGCCTGCTGTCCACATTACCCTGATATCTGTTGTCTTTCAAAAACTCTTGGGCCATGTTGTGGTATGATGGGAAAAAATTTCTTACTGATTTATTCTTATCAGCCACGACTCGACTGTCAGCTGTGTCAATTAGTTTCACCTTGTTGTCAGTCAAATAAAGGAAATAAGTGCAATTTCCAGCATTGTTGTTTCTCGTGAGTAGGACTTCCTTAAACTAAGCATAACTGCACAGGAAAAAATGCATCTTTCTGTTGACATGGACATGTCCATGCCGAGTGTACATGAATCGTGAGGTGAATGGAGAAAAAACATATTTGCAAAGCTTAGTTGCACCAGGGAAGATTCAAATGAACCCTGGTTGCAGCAGTATTAATTGTTTGTTCACAAAGTGCAGTTATAGGAGCCTTATATGGCATTTTCATCTTTAGTATTCAAACAGTGGAGCATACAAGCTTACAGTATCCTACTCAACAATCACAGCAGTGACAAGGCCATCTAAAGTTAATGCTGGAGGGGAGTAAATAGCCAGGCTTTCTTGCACAAAGAGGTTTTCACTCTCACTTTCACTGTGATTATGTGTCTTGCTGTCTATACTTTAGTGTATTGTGAGGAGACACAGTTAGACAATATATATATATATATATATATATATATACATATATTCGTTTAAATAGATTTGCAAAAGGCATCCTACCCAATGACTTCACTCTCCATCACCCCATGCTTACATGGAAGTCATCCCACATTTAGCCTTGGCTATATAAACAGTGATCAAGAGTATTTAGCGGAAGCTGTGCACAGAGGGATGCAGCAGTGGTCTGTTGTCCCCTCACAACGCTGCCATTTTTTTCATTTGAGGCCATCCCTCAGACAAAAAAAAGGATGATATGGTAACAGCTGGATTCATTGATGTCTTTTCATGTAGCCCAAGAATGCACTAATTTTGAAAGAAATACTGGATTCACATTTGTGTTTTCATTGGTGGCCCAGGCACTGATTTATCAGATCTGTGTTTATTTCCCAGCTAGTGCAGGAATCTTATTTTCACGTCAAAAAAAGAATAATAGGTCAGATGGCAGAGCACCGCTGACTGACTCATGATGTTTCAGTGTCATTGCAGCCCTGAGCATATTTGGCCAGACTTCAACAACATTACCCACCATAGTGCTCTTATGTATCCCCAGAGGGAGGGACAGTTTATCTGTAACATTTAGCAGCTGGTGTCTTCCCCAAAGACCCTGGAAGCCCCCAGCTAGTGTTGCCACTTCAGATGCTAGTCATTTAGCAAACAAGTCAATCATGTGAAAGGCATCCGCCAACGTCCCTAGTGATCCCAGATATAGAGATGATGGAGCAAAGTAGAGTCCTGCTAGGTCATGGATATGAGGTCAAATCGATCATCAGCAATCTATCTGTGTCTAGCGGATATTGTTAAATTACCGTTGAAATGATTTGTAGTCACAAAAATGAAGGGCCCTTATTGTCATCAAGAGTCCATCTCTATTCAGTCCCTGTCAGATCAGGACTGTGTATTGTGCACAAACGCCTACAATTATGATCTAAACTAAGAACATGCTACAGATGCCCATACATTGAAAAGGCGAGCGCGAGTTTGATTATTACAAAAGTTCTGTCGTTATCTTTGATCAGCCACAAATAACCGTAAAACAAATGAAATGCAGGACAGATTAATAGTATACTTTCTTCACTGTACTGGTCTCAGTCGCTTTCAACTATTCAACCTCCCTGCTGGATTTTCAGTTTGGTACCAAAAATCACAATGAATAGTTGTATTACCCTCGCTTTGTCTTGATTTCCTTGTCTTCTATAGGGACAGACACATGCACTGTAACAGTATGAGTTATATTAGGATATTGAACTGTGCACACACAAATGTATTTACTATTGGATCCAATTAGCTTTGTAGTGCCTTCCTTTTTACAATGTGAAGCAGAGCCCAGTGCTCTCTAATCTCCTCAGTTGTTTTTTTTTTTCTGTTTTTGTCTGGCATGGATGATACCCAAAAATAGAAGATGGAACAACTGATGCAGAATTTAGATTGTATTAAAAAGCAGTGTACACATCATTACATGTTTTCATTGGCTAAAAAAAAATGGTAAATGCCAAGTAGATCACGTGTAACAATTTATTTATTTATTTTTTAAATCAAGTGAATAGAGGATGATAAAAGTTGCATTAAAATATGATATAAGCACTGCAAAAGGGAGTCATCTTGTTGTCCGTTTCTGTTCATTAATGAAGTGATTCCAACTGTGCATACAGTGAGCAAAAGGTTATATAAGCTGGGTTGGAAACACAATCTATGCAAGCACTATCATTTTGGAACAGACAGTACCACTTTCCCAAATGTAGGGGGGCCCCTGGAGCAGATCCGTTGTGTTTAACATATTATCTTCTTCTAATAACAGCTTTTAATAGCTTTTGGCAGGTGAGTTTATAGTGGATTTACTTAGACAATTATGTCCAAACAAAAACAAGAATGAAAAAAAAGCTAGGGACACACAGGCAAAGAGGGTAACCCTTGGATTCAAGGTTACAGCTGTGGTTCCAAAATGCTCACACAGGCACATGCACACCTACATGTACATGTATCATCACCTACCCAACCACATGCACACATGCACACACAGATAAATATGTCTCTATCCCCGTAGTGCCCTCCTTGGCAAAATCTCAGTGCCACTCTCTTAATGAAATGCTCAATTAGGGTCTTTAAATAGGTAATTATGCAGTGCCTAATCCCCTAGCTCCTAGGCCCTATCTCATTTAGATGACACTTGGGCAGGCAAAGTGGGAGGGGTAGGCACTGGGGCCGTAGTTTCTGTCATCAAAGCCCCACTGTGGTGGCACAGGCGGCCCTGTTAATGATAAGTCACATCCAGGCAGTCAGTCAACAGCGACTCCCAGTGAGGGCCACTGACAGCAATGTCAAGCTTGACAGTGTCTTAATCATGTTTGTGAGTGTTTGGGGGTGGAGTGTATTTGGTTGGGGGAGCTTGTTTTAAGGTTTCTAAGAATGTGTTAGATGTAGATGAGGCTAGTTTGTATGATGTGGGTTAAAATGCAGTTCTCTGATGATTACCGAGTTGCATGTATATGAAACGAGGCGAGAGGGAGAATAAATCGTTTCCAAATGTCAAACTTTGTGTTTTGCTCGATGCTGGGAAACAGAAACAGTTCTGATTCCCTGTACTGGCATTTGTTTGAAGGTGGCATTTGATTTGAGTTTCAGTCTCCAAACAGCAGCTCGATAGGGAGACGTATGCATTCATTTTCAGTAGAATAATAAACGGTCCTGTTCATATACTACAGTATAACATTACTGATGGATAACTGCTCGTTTGGTTGCTATGAAGCGATGGCAAGCGTTTTTCTTGGTGAAATGACAAAAGGGGGAATTGTTGCTTGTGCCTTAGGGTGAGCCATAGCTTTTCCTTGCTGAAGTTGCACAAGCAGTCTTGCTGCATTTCATGAGAACAATAGCTTTCAAGGGCATTCAAGAACAAAAATGTACATTTTTCAAAAATCTATTTATCACATCAAAGTGCTCCATAAACTTTGGTGATTTGCAATATTGACACACCATTCTTGAATGATAGCTACCTAGCCCTACCTAGCGTGTCCTTCAACAGTTTAATCATGATATAGATGGAAAAGCAGAAACACAATTCCACATTTATCTGTGTATTCAGTAAAATATCTCATATCTGTGATAATATTATTTGTTCCACTGCATTCCCTGTTGGCAGTGATGCATTCTTATGCAAAACGCTTTGGTAAGATACTGGTTTAAATGCCACACGCCTGCTCTTTTAGTTGTTGACTTTCTTGTCAAATATGAGTCATGGCAAAAAAATAAATAAAAAAAGGCATCAGTGCCCATTCGAAATCAGGAACTGTTGGACTAGCCTGACTGTCTTTTCATAAAAGTGATAATGCATAGAATTCACACCAATTACTGCAGCAAACTCACATGGATTGAAGCTAAGGGTTTTTATGAGGGGTGCGCTTCATCCACTGTATCACCTTAGGTAAAAGATCACATTCTGGTTACTGGGCTAACTGAAGAAAGATTCACCCACTGCTGCCTTAGTGCACTACGGCACAGCAACCATAATGTGGCATCACATTTGTGCTCAGGGTATATCGAGGCAAATTACCATTTAGATAATGAAAGACATTTGGCATTTTAATTATTTCGGTGCCCTATGAGTGTAGCATGTATGCCCAAAGCGCCATGTACGACTAAGTAGTGCATTAAAATACCAAGTGGCTTGGCCCGCGTACAAGAGCCACTAAAATGTCGGTAGCACACAATGCACCTTGGTGTTCAATTGTTTCAAGCAGATAAGAAGACATATTGTTACTGACTTGTGCCATACGTATTAGGGGACATCAATTCCCATGGCGGTGTTTTTCAGTTATTTTCAAGACTGATGTTCATGCCATGTTGGGGAGTGGCAGTGGAATGCTGTTTTGACTATTTGAGGACTCTGTGCTTTCCATAAAACTACATGAGCTCAGGCTGGGAACAACCTCCCTCTCACTCTCCTTCCTCTCTCTAATTTTCTGTGCCTCACGGAAGTAAGATTAATTCATCCTCCCACAGACCGTTGCTGTGTTGGGGGTAGATGTCAAAGTGCCAGGACCATGTGGTGCAAAGGGTATGCATGCTTATGGTGTTCTTGTATCTATTTGTGCACAAGAATCCCTGAGTTTACATGTGAGTGCGTGTGTAGGAGTTGTTTGATTAAGGCAGCATCCATTTAATTGGATCCAGACTTGATGCTGAGGTTGTGCTTTTGAGATAGTGTAGAGTTTACTCAAGCGCTGTTTCTTATTCTTTCATTTTTTTCACCTGCTGTCACCTTTCCATTCCCTTCACTTCAGGAAACAATACCGAGCTCAAGTGGCTTTGCCAAGAATCCTCTCTTGTTCAGCAGTGCCTACTTTTTCTCTCCATCCCTCATTCCTGTCTTCAATCTCTCTCACAGTGACTGTGTAAGACGAACAAGCACAGACGGCGTGAGAAAAGCTGGCAGTGAGACACATTCCCTTGCTTCCCCTCCCTCAGTATCCACCTCTCCTGCTCTCTACCCAACAGTGCACACCTCTCTCCCTCCTAGCATCCTCTCCCCTCAGCAACTTCTCCATCCCCTCATTTCTCACCCCACCTCTCTGCCTCTCTGCCTCGTTGCTTCCCTTATCCATTATATTTCCACCCCTCTGCTCCACCCCCTCTCACTCCCTCTTCCTTTTTTCTGGTTCATAATATGTAACATGATTTAGCCCTCCCCTGTTCATGCAGCGTAAATTTAATCCCAGACATTCCAGGTTGGCTGCTGCTGCCGTGCCTTCCATTTTTCTCATTTTCTCCACGATCCTGACACACTCTCTGCTCCCAACACAATAGACTCCTGAAGATTCAGCCTGTTTGTATGATAAGTTCTTTTCCCTATACTAAATGCTGATTTGCAAGGTCAAGCACGACCCAAGTGGAACATGCTTGTATTATAGAAGCCGCCCACACTGCGACAAGTAAACATAGCACAAGAGACGGGTTCCCAAGAAGCCAGCAATCATTTGAATAGTTTACACAGCTCTCCCAAAGGCTGATTGTACTCTCATATGGTTTCAGTGCCCATTGAAAAGGCATTAGTGGCATCTATTAGAGTTCAATAGGAAATGTGTTCCCGTGTCATCAAGGTCAAAAGAGGTGGTTCAAACATGAAGACAAAGATGAAAAATGTTGCTGTAGTGTTTTGCTTCCCCCCCCTCCCCCGTCTAAATTCCCCAGTGTGCCCATGCTTACCCAATAGCTTCATAACCTTGTGTGTGTGCTTGTTTGTAAATTGCTTGTGTGTACACTGTGTATTGGTATGCGTTCAGGGAGCAACACAACAGGGCATTGGGATAATCAGTCACTAGACTGCAGGTCAGGGTCTTGCACTGTGGGGACCATCCATCTGAACCCAACAGCTGCTGGGAAACGTGGTGGGAGGAACAAGATGAGAGGCAAAAAAAAGGTGAGGAGAAAGAAAAGAGAGTGGTGAGGTTTACCAGGTAGAGAGGAGAATCAAGGAGAGGTTTTTAAGAACAAACAGTCCGAAAAAAAAAAAAGAAGAAGCACACAATGAATGAGAGGAGGAGTATTTCGCGAGCTGAAGCTATGTGGTCATTTTAGCTCAAGGTCAGTTTGGGTGGGCTGAATTCTCATAAGGACATAACCTTGCTCTTTGCACTCAAACAAGGTAACAGTTTTCACATTGAAACACATTCTCCTTGACCTGTATTTTTTTGCCTGAAGTTTACACTCAATGACAATGTGCATTTTACTGTGGCTACAATTTGCACGAAAGGAGAAAATGTGACAACAAAATCATTTTCATTTGAAGTGTGTGCTCACTTGTTGTTTGTGGTGTAACATTTCAACATTTACTTGTTAAGGACAAAAACAAAAACAATCTTTTTTGTGGCTTTAAAATCTACAGGTGCTTGGTTGCATTGGACACACAAATGAGATGAGATTGCTTAAGCTTCATTCTACAGCCACAGCAGGTGCTTTAAAATCAATTATTAGGCAGACAAATGTCATCAAACCCAATTAGTTTCCTGCTGTGTGATTTATGTTGGATAATAAAAACAAGACATAACCAAAAACATCAGCTGCAGCATTGACAGCATTTACTTTTAATCAGGCTTGCAGGCGGAACTATAAACCCTGGCTACGTTTAAAAAGAAATTCAGGCAATACCACCCGAACAATCGTTTATGACTGCGGGAGACTTGTTTGAGGGAGGTCAGGGGTGGCAAGGAGGGAGGGAAAAGAGTAAATAAATAAGTATTGCAAATAATCTCCTCTGATATGCTGTTGTCAGGGTCTTTCATGTGGAGGCTGAACTTGAGGGCATAGCTTAGCTTAGCTTGAGGGATGGTATTACACATGCCCGCTGATCGGGAGCGATGTGTGAGAAACGGCCTTGTCACTCGGTCTTAAATCACACTATTGTAGGCAGATGAAGAAAGTTGCTGCAGAGGAAAGAAAAAAGGGTAGAACAGACAAGAGAAAAAGCACATGGGAAGAGTGGTTACCAAAAAAAAGGACTACACATGAGAAGGGGGACTTAAGGCAGTAAAGAGAGACAGACTGTAAACTATGGTATTAAAGACAGTGTAAGAAAAAGATAAAAGACAGCTGTGGCCAGCATGTAAGACACGTCGTGACATAACCCAAACCTAACCTCTCTTGATGTGGAAGTGGAGATTTTTTTAAAAAAGGAAGTACGTGGGTGTCAACATATGTGGATGGGGAGCTGTGCCTTTGATGAGCTTAATTTATAAATGTGGTCATATTATATTTGAATAAACCCTGCGGGCACTGTGAGTGGGTGTCTGTCAAAGATAGCTATGCATTATTGTCTTCAGTGCCGTTGAATGAGGATGCAAATTGAGTACAGCAACATGTGTCCATTTATATGTACTTTGACGTTGAGTTTGACATGACGAGGGTGTATGCCCAGCCATTTAATTGTTTCTATTTCCCCCTCAGTTGTTTGCGTAGAATCACCTGCATCTCTCCCTGCCATTCTCATCCACCAACCTGCCACCAAATGACATATTTATGCCATGACAAAAGCTGTCAATTACATGCTTCACTTATATAAACAAATACTGTATATGCAACTGCATAAGCGATGGTGTGCCCCAATTTGTATTCTGGAGCTAATCTGTGCAATGACGCATTAATGGTAGTTTTCCCCGGATAAATATGAAAAGATGGTTAGTGGTAAAGTCAACTTTTTAAGGCATTTTGCATTTAAACCCACACATGCTGTCAAGAAAAAATGTATATAAAATAAATCCCAAAACAATGGGCAACTAAAATGAACAATAAGACATTTTTAAAATGCTTAAGTCTCCATTAAAAAAAACTGCATATCAAAAATCAAATAAAAGGATCACAGAACTAACTCAGCAGCCTAGCCTGTGTACTCACTATATAACCTAGCATATCGCTGCGTCTTGAAAGCGTGTGGGTGTAATCACTGTTTTCCTTAACTCTGCCAGTCCGGAGGGAAATAGAAAGTCATGCCTCATAAAATGAAGCCACTTCTTATTTGCTCTGCCTAGCTGGACATGATACTCAAGTTTTTAAAACGGGGCGCAGTAGGGAACGCATCCTGGGTCGTCTTGTCGTGCTTTGTCATTGCATGTGTTAGGCTAATTACAGAGGGACCAGTCTTAATAGATTTGGTGGCATTTTAGTGGCTGCTTTGGTCTGTTATGAAAACATACCATAACTATTTTTTTCCTTTTTTAAAGTTCAATTCAGTTTGTGCATGGGCCTGAAATTAAAAACATCCTTTTAAACATTCCTTAGAGCTGGCCACAGTGAAATTAGTCAACTGGCAAGATGAAAGAATATAATGTGGTACAACCACTGTGCTCAAACCCATATTATTATTTTTTTTTGTTGTTGTTGTTTTTCTTTTTAAACTCATCATCAGTAGCATTCTCATGTCAGGAATGTCTGTTTTCACCAATACTGAGAGAGAGAATATGGAATGGCAAATTTGGTGTGAACATGCTGCTTCGGAGAGCTCATATCTATTCTGCTTGCATTCTTTCCCATAACAAGTTTATTGTTGTATGGCTGGAATGTAAGATAAATATGAATGATTCTTTTGTTTCCGTTTCTTTAATAATGTTGCTCTTCTCCACAGAGCAGAATATCAAACTCACACACTCAAATGAAACTAGGGACAGCTATTATGGAGAATATAAACATCCCTCCCCTTCCTCCTTCTCTTTCACATTTCTGATAAGAATCATGGGGAAAGAGAGAGAGTAGACAGCTCAACAGCCCCTTTCTTTTGCTTGCCACACACTCCCTCCTTTTCTAATTAACATTGTGCATGTTGTCAGGCTTTGTTTAATAATGCATGATTGCTATCAGCAGCAAAATCCTTTGAATGAAGTGCCAGTGAATAAGAACACAATAATACCACCAGGGGCTCAGGAAGAAAGACAAGATTGTTTTTTTCTTTCTTTTGTAATAAATGTTCAATGGGAAGCATCAGTGCTACCAAATGCATGGAAGTGTCAAAGTGCAGAGTGCAAAGCTTAGTGGTCATGTTGTGGATAAAAGGGCAAAGACGGTTCCACCTCTAAGAAGTGTCTTTTTGTTTTCATTTGAACTTGGGCAGTTACTTTAAAAGTCCATGTAGTTATACATACATGCACAAAGAGTTAAAAAGGAAAAAAAAAAAAAGCTGTGGTATCTTAGCAAAATCCATTACCAGATAATGCAGATAAAAATGCCCCCAAGAATGTTATCTGCAGATCAGTTTATCTGTACAAATTAACACAACAAATCAAAACCAAATCCGATTGATTTGTTGGTGTTTTTTTTTTTTGTTTTTTTTTTTATGAATCAAGGTTTTGAAAGGCGCTGATTGACCGGTGCTTACATTGGCTTTTTGATGTATTTACTAAAATGGCACAGCCACTTGGATGCCTCTCTAGTGTGTGTGTGTATGTGAATGGGTGTGTGCATGATGGCCACGTGAATAGATGTGAGGAGGGCTGCCAAGCACCGTTCTTTGTGTCATATCATGTTATTATGCAAATTAACACTTCATTAATTAACTCAAAGGCAATCATTTGGATTTGGAGGGATAGATGAGTGAAATAACAAGTGGCGGAGACGGACAGTTGTACCTGCACTATGTATGGATCGCATTCTATTTTTTACCCTCACTCCCAGGTTCCTCAGTCCAGTTGATTTGAGTCAAATTCACAGTGGCAACAAACACAGCTCATGTGAAAATATCTGTAATATATGTCTTGTGTGCTCAAATTTGTGTATATGTGCACGCATCTGTTTGTAAGACGCGCGCGTGTGTGTGCTTGAGGTGGTGCGAGCGGGGAATGAGATTGCCTCAAATTGATTCCCTTCGCCACACATCCCCCCACTAGTGTGCTTGCTGCTTGCCCTGCAGCGCTTGAAGACAGGTAGTCGTGTCTATCTCCCCCCCCCAACACAAATCGAGTGTGACAGGTGTGCTATCTTCCCGTCTTTTCTGCCGTTTAAAGCCCACAGAAATCAAAGGCGGCGAGGTAAGAGCGAGAAAAAGGATGATTGGTAACAGGGAAATGAGGCACTTTGTCATCGTTGGGCCTACTGATTGGGCTACGGGGTTGTTTCTCCTTTTTTTTCCCTCCTTTATTCGGTGGCGGTCCAATTTGCAGATAAAAAGTCCAATAAAATATTATTTCTAGCAAAAGCATGAATATGCAAAGTTGCTGTTGCTTGAATAGGGACGTTCTAAAACTGTCGAACTCAAAGACTTTGCGGTCTCTGACAAGTGTGTGTTTAATCTCATGGTACGTAAAATATCTGAAATGTCATGGCACACAAGCCGTGAACTGGTCCGTCTCAACCAAGCGCCGCAGCTGAAACAACAGCAACATCCTGCAGTACAATGCAGGCAAACTTGCGAGCCTACTAAGTACAGTATGTCTTCAAAGCTCGCACACTCGGATTAGCCGGGAGCTGTGTTACAAGCTGAAGACTACCGCAGAGCATCCATCACTAAGGATCAAGCTTTGGCTTAAACAAATGGATGACTGGGGATAGGCTTCTGCAAATACTAGCTCACTGTATCACATTGATTTTCACAGCCATGTTGTGGCTCTTTTTGATAAAAGTCTAACACATTAATGGCAACAATTAGACACCGTCTTATCTGGTTTTAATACTTTGACCGGCACTTAAAGACAAAATGTTTCTGTGTGTGTGTGTATGTGTGTGTGGTAAAGAAAAACAACCTGATAAAAAAACATTTAGGCTCTGAGAGCTAATAAAATAGTTGATGTGGACTAAATGTGGTGTAAGAAATATAAATTATTGCTTGAATTCTGCTTGAATTCTTGAGATATCGCTGAATTTACAAACTTATTTACCAACTCCAAACTCAAGTATAAATAAGCATTCAGTTTGAATGAACATGCGTCGATTGTTTCTACATGTGACAGTCGTTCCTCATGTGAAACACTCAACACTGATCTGAGGATGATGTAAAAATGTACTCTTGTTATGCAGCGTTTTTTCTAATTGGTGTTCGTGACTAAAGCTGTGAAGACAAAATCTTATTACTTTACCCTTTCATCAGTGTGGTTTCTCTTGCTCTCTCTTGCACTCACTATCTCTCTCCCTCTCATGCACAAATGCACACACATTGTGTGAAGTGACTATTCCATTTAGAGAACTGTCAGTACATACCCCGTGAGCACATCAGCCTCTTCCTATCCTCTGTCAGCTCTAGCCGAAGCTGTGTGGGGGTATGTCAAAAATGTGCAGGGATAGATAAAACCCGTGGAGCCAAACAGCTTTGTTTCATTCACCCGCTTTCTCTTTTTTTTCTTCCCTCCTCCTTCCCTCTCCCTTTTCCTCTCCCTTCTTTCCTTGCATAGGCTGTGAATACCCTGCATCTGAGAAATCAGACCAGACTGACTCACAGGGCTCTGTGAGCCAGTGCCACTGAGGCTGCCAAAGCATGCTGGTGCCAAGCTGTCCCACCATGCACAGGGCCAGGCCCACGCTGCTGCTGCCACTGCTGCTCGTCCTGGGTCTGCTCCTCCACCTCGCTGACTCTGAAAGTAAGTGAACCATTGGCTTTCTTTTGGGCCTTGAGTGTTGTGCCCTGCTGAGTTGGGGAGGGGTGGCAGAAGTGGCATTTCTTTTTTCGTCAATTGATTGTGTCAAAAAAAAGTTACATAAAAAGTCTCAATATAATAAATGTGATTAAGAAATTTCACTCGACAAAAGTTTATCAATTGTTTTCTAAGGCCTGCTTTGGGACACATTGAGATTAGGGATGAAATATCAAATCTGTATTGGTTATGTTAATAAAATTGTTTGTTTCTAAAAGACATGAAAAAAAAATAGGTACTTTCACATTTGCATCAAAGATATGTTTAAACATATCAATATCAGGATCCTGTGTCAGTCAAACTCTGGCAAATAGTTTTTCCACACACATGTAAGGACACACCAACGCACAGACACATCCCTATGACATTTATCTCCTCATCTCCCAAAAGCTCAGGTCGCTATTTTTCAACTTTTTTTTTTTTTACCACAAAAACTGTCTTGTGAACCATAAACACTCAGGCCTTTCCCGAGAATCTCATGATGAGAAGTCTTTGGAATTGAGTTACTTGACATCAGACACCTGTCCATTGAAGTGTGACAACAGTTTTCAAACCTCATTGAGTTCTGGTCCTGCTCCACAGCACCCCTTCTTTGCCACCTTCTCTTTTTTTTACACAAAGATCCATGAATCATTAAGCCTCTGGAGTCACAGAGGGATGAATAAAAGTTTTATTGCTCCCTTTGCACCAACTGAAACCCCCTCAGTTCAGCTGAAGATCTCTGAATGAAGGGATCTTTCACCCAAGGTCATATACAACGGCGCCACGCAAAGTGAAATTGATGGGTGAGAATTTCAACTTTGTGCTTGAGAAACATTCCCTGCAATCTGCTCAAATGTGTTTTATTTTTCTTCTCTGCCTACCGCTACATATGTCTCACAGCAGGGGAGAGGCAAATGGAGAAATGTATTCCTCGTTTAGCCCCCATTTTATGTGCAGCTCTAGAATTTATTGACACAATTTAATTACGGGACCCTCCTAAAACGGCATATATGGTCGATAAACGTTATTGTTGAGGGAGCTGTTGAGAAGCTATCTTCTCAGAAACCACCGTCTTCCACAGTTTAGCATAAGCTAACATCACAGCACTAATTGAGAAAGAAAAAAACCTCTCCTCTGATCACTGTATGTCCAGACATTGCAGAGTCACATTGGAGTGCAGACAGCAGCCCCCAAATCTTGACACCTCTTTGCTTACCATTCCCCAAACTCCCCCATTAATTTCCTTCCTTTGCCTGTTAGCAGCTGCTGATGCCCCCCATACCCTACTTAGACAGCTGTGCCGGGTCATCATTTCAAAGCCAAAACAAACTTATCATTGAGGTAGCCACAGTTGTTGTCTGTTAATGATCAAGGGGGCGTGTGGGGGAATCACCAAGCTCACAGGGATGACCTGTGTGCCTGAAGTCAGAACTGATTCAGGCTCAAGACTCTGTCAAACTCAAGGCCTGTGGGTCGCATCGCGAAAAAGTATGTTATGGCTTTACAGTTTTTTAGTACCACACTTCATCAAATTAAATGTGGACTTTGAAAACACAGAGCCAGAAACAGAGGGGGGTTATAATGGGGGCTCAGTCCCTCAATTGTATTTGGCTCCCTCTCTTTTAGCTTTAAACATCTAGTAAAAATTATCACAGCAAATTATTGGCTAATATACACGTGACGACAGGCCTGTTTGGGCTTTGTGCAGGAAATCAGGCAAGACAATGGAAAATCATTTGTTCGGCAGTTTTTGTTATTTGACCTCATCTGGCCCTTGACTAGGATACAATTTTTAATTCCGGCTCCCTCTGTTACTAAATTTGACACCCCTGCTCTACTTAGTCCCTGCCTGCTCTCCCTCTTGAGCATGCTGTTCCTCTCCATCCAAACTCTTTTTTATTGTTTTGTCATTTGCCTTTTTTTCTACTTATTTGCCGTTTGGTCTTTTCTTTCTATTGCTTTTCTGCCTGCATTTTTGTCTACAACCCACCTTCACCCTTAGCTGTTTGGAAGCAGTGCAATAGCCCCTCCCAACAACACAGAAGCTCCTTAATTTCCTCTATTGTGCTGCTGCATATTTGTAGGCAACCCAGACACTCTGGGGTTCTCTCTCTCTCCCCATCTGTGATTCTCAATGAGGACCAAGAGCTCCACACTAACCCCCTCGGTACTTTAAATCTGACTGCAAAGGGAAAGCTGCCCTCTGTTGGTGCTCTGGATCCATTTGGGTATGAGGCAGCCTCTGGCTGTGGATATGGTAGAGGATATGAGACATGCGGGAGCAGAAAATGGCTGAGTCGGCCTGCTTAACAGATGGCACGATGCTCATAGCCAGTCCCACTCGCTACCCCATACAGTGGACACAGCAGCCCTCTCAAGAAAAATGCCAATCAGGCCGCCCAGTAAACATACATTTTTGTTAATTTGCTAATTGAAATGCCACCAAATGAGACCTCTATGTAGCTGGGAGGAACATAATAGAATACTTTTTTTGTGTAGTCATTTCTCTTTATGGTCTGTTGGTGTGTTTTCAATTCATCATTGTTTTTTCTTTGGCCCTCTTTCTGGTTTGCTCTATCTCATTTTTTTTTTTCCCCTTCACCCTGTCCCCCCACTCTTCAAATGTGTCCCATTTAATTTGTGTGGCAAATTGGGCTTGGCAATCGCTTGAAAGAGGAGCATAATTGTCCCCAGTTAGCCAAAAGGACAGCGTGCAACAGAGGAGGAGCAGAGAGGCAACAAACAATGCCTCTGTGTTTTGCTGAACGGTAATGCAAAAAGGAAATATCGAAGTATGAGAGGAGTATTGGAATTATTTAACATTTCCACCTGGTCAGGGAGGAGGCAGGCTGAGACTTTGCTGTGTATATTGGCACTTAATAACTTACCTGATCGTTTCACACTGATATGAAGTTAAAACAAAGGTTTTCCACAGGATCCCTTTTGTGATTGAGTCACAGTCTGTACACATCAACTATAATCATTGAGCTAGATTACCAGAATTGGCTGAACGGCAAAACTGCCCCCCCTCAAAGAACACACACATATAAAAAAAATTACTGAAGAAAACAGACTGACAATCTGCTGAGTTACATTTGTAGGGGGAAAATCACTTAAAAAGCACTCCTGCCATACTACTTGCTGTGGTGGACCATGTCATATCCTGGCCTTAACGGTCTTTAACTGATTCCTACCATTAACGGTGGATGGCATGGTGGGTCCCAGTGAGCCAGCACGCTTCACTTAAACATTTAAAATGGGTATCGACAGGCTCCACCAGCCTCTCAATACATTAAGATGTTGACACCTGAACCCAATTTCTCTCACTTATGCCTATTTACAGGCAGCTGTGTATACAGAGGCATGCACATGCGCACAGCATCCACGAGCATCTAATGCGTGTGCAATCATTCTGAGCCAGCATCGGTGAACAACATGAGTCTAAAACAGCAAATTGCATATTGATGCAGCATTTTTGTTTGAGCCACTGCAGTGTGCATATAGCAGGGGGAAATGACTTACTCTTCAACTTAAATGTATTTATGTGTGTTCAATAATTAGAGATATTCTCCCTCACCTCTTTCACAGAGCTAACATTGGATTCTTATCTTTTTTTTTTTTTAATTGCTTAACTAATTAGACAACACAATACACCTATTGGGCATATTGCTCTATAAGTAGTGCTTTGGTTGGTAGTATTTGCCAGTTTGATCTAATATTTTGTGAGATCATAAATACAATTTCTAGTGTTGGCCGGATACTGGTACAGTGAGAAATCACGGAGAGACATGTTGAGACAAAGAAGTACATATATAAGAAGCTCCGATAGAGACAGTGACAAACATTATCATAAAATGCAACAAAGCAATTACGTTGTTGACACATATAAAGATGAATGGAAAAGTCACAGATTTGCATGCACACATACCCCATAACAAGATCACCTTGTAGCAAGTCCAAGAGCTAATGATACTCTATTCCCCAGATGACATCAGGCTGTAATGTGTGTTTTATGCATGCCTGGCCTAATATGAATTATTGTAAAATAGTGTAATATTTGCATATGAGCTTCCGGGCGGTACTGGAATTAGCATTTTTACAACAGCTCAAATTAAATCCCTCTGCTTAATTTGCCTGCATGCTAATTTGATTTAAATTGACGCTATTCTGTTCCCTTTTACACTCATACCCACACAGTGCTAACATAAAACCCACACACACACTAATTCAAGTACATGCACACACATGAACACACACTGTGTACACTAAAGAGCTGTATCCCACATGCACCACCCCACACATTGCTTGCACTGAATTAGACACACTGATAAACAAATAGAGCATGCGTGCTTATGCAGCCACAGAGAACGATATTTAAGTGAGAGGTGAACAGAACTCATAGCTGTTTTAATCCAACTTTAAATCACTGCAATTTTTCAGTCTGCCAACTCGTTTATCATTTTGCCGGACACTGCTCAAGTGGAAATCTCATTGTTGGCTCCACTCGTTCATTTCAAAATGTGGGTTCCAAGACTACATCTTTAAAACCAGAATCAACGTCTCCAGAGACAAAAGGGTTTACATGATGTTAACACCTCGAGTATATGTGGTGAGAACACCTTTGGCCATCTGTGCCAGCACTTAATTACCATGCCAATGTTTGGAAAACTGGTAATATGAGGAAAAAACAATGTCATCAGTGCAATGCGAGATGTTTCTAGCTCACAGGTTGAACAAAATGAGTAGTCATACTGTTATTCTTTGGCTAAAAAGGCCTGAACTGACTCATTGTCAACAATATGCTGTGCAACTATGTTTAAAGGTTGTATCAGCCCCATGATTAACTCCATGAATGCTGATTTCTCTGGCAACTACTCCCAAGTGTATTATTTAAAGCCATTAGTTTCATCTATGGATTGCAGTAATTTTGCTGTGCACTTAGACCACAGAATCACACAAAAGACAAGCAATTTTCAGCAGACTTCTGACCCTCCCACCAAAGAAAAGCAAATAGTCACATACAATATGGAGATATTGTGCAGGGCCAGATGCCAGTAATTAAAGGCAAGCCCTGTGCCTCTAATGCTATGTCTAAGTGCACTTATGTCTCCAAGACACATCGACTTGAAAATGGTGGGGCAATTCCACCCTACTGAACCAGTCATGTCTCAGAGTGGGAATATTGACAAGACAAAAGCACTGTGTGAGCTAAACTGCAAATCCATTTGAGTGGCAATCATCAAAAACCCAGAATGCGTCATCTCAAAATCCATAGTTTTTGAATACCTCTACATGGAACAACAGTGTCTATCTATGATATGCATCTAACACCACCTTCACTGTCATTTAGCAATTTAAATGGCAAAAAAACAAAGTTCATGTCTAAACTAGACTATGTTCCTTAACTTGTATTCTCCTTTTTGCACACATGCACAGACAAACACAAACAGTACCTAGTCGCATGGCTTAGAAGTTAGGATCAGTACATTAGGTGGGAGTATAATAGCTGCTGTTTTGCATCTGTTTGGCTTACACTTGGGTTTGAGTCTGGCTGTGTTGGCATATGAACTAAATTTGATCACCATTAATACACTGTCAGTGAACTGTGTAACAGCACCGGCATTTTATGACATTGCCACAGTGACGGTGCAATTAATAGATTAATGCTGTAGCTGCAGCAATGGGATTACTGGACCACTCAAGTTTGAAATACATCAGTGCTCACTGCATAGATTATGTTTTACTGGCGTGTACAATGAAGAGCAAGAGTGCATATCAAAAGACAGACGTTAAACAAAAACAGACAGGAAGGTCACAGTCATAGTGGGGATAGTCTGAATTAAGATGTTTTTAAACTCATAGACTGCAACAGCAAAAAAAAGATTAATTAATCCTTTTACTACAAATATTAGTCAACATAACACCAACATGCTTTTTTTTTCCTCTTTCACTTTTATTTGCCGTTGACCTTAATGCATTCTCGCTGTTTTATCTCCCGTCCCTGGACTTGAGCACACATTGTATGATTTTTTCGGTGATTATGAACAGAGTGTGGTTTCAGAACATGTTGATAAGTATATGTCTTTCAGTAAGATACCCTATGAGTCAAAGATGACATACATGATGACAGCGCCTGCTTGATGGTAGGATTTATTATAGTTGTATAATTATCTTTTAGGATGGGATGAAGGCCGATTGGCTTATAACATTTTTGGCATTACATATACTTTCAGCGGGAGCTCTAAGGTGTACAGATAGTTTCCTTCCTTTTCATTTTTATAATTGGCAAGCACACACTGGTTTAATCATAAAAGGTGTGTTTTTTCCTTTTCTTTTTAATTGTGTTAACTGCTGAATTTGTCCGTATACAAGTGTGTGTGTGTTTGTGCAAGTTAGTCCATGTGGTTAACACCTGGCCCTAGGCTGGAGCTTTTTGGTCTCACACCAGGGGTCTTGAGAGTGCGAGACATTGCACTGATTTTCAGCGCAACACATTTGTGTGCCTGTGGGGTACGTGGAGATTTTGCAGTGGGGTTAATGGTCTAAACCATTCATCTCCATGGAGTGCCTCAGGGCAATCTCTCAGTCCCAGCCAGAAAGCTTAAATTCCCACCTTCTTACCCACAGCACTCTCCAGTACTTGATGCCGATTGGGAATCTTTATGCCCTAAGCTCCTCTTGTCACAGATGATTTACATTTGGTGGAGTGATGGAGTGAGTGCTCAAAGTCTGTCTTAGGAGAGCCGTCTTTCTCACCTAATACTCTTCCACACGCTACATCTGTCACTGGCCTCTCACTTTATTTGCTTTTTCGCTTATTCACTCATTAACAGTCTCTTTGGCATACACACACACAGACACATGCGCAAACACTGTGCAAACACTCCCTCTTTGGCTCCTCTGCACCATCTAGTGAGTCATGTCATTTGAGGAGCAGAGATTTATTGTGACACACAGCTTTGGTGCGGTTTATTAGTTATGGCAAATGAGAATGGAAGCTGTCATTGAGAGGAGGAAATGCTCTCGCACACCACAGCCAGACCAATGGGCTTCTCCAGTTGAAACAAAGCCAAGCTCTTGTTTCTAACGATGCAGTACCCATTCCATCACCGGCTGGAACTTGTACAATGCTTTCCCACACACACATATACAAAAACAAAATTACCTAAGGGTCCCTGGACATTTATGATTGTTGTTCATAAAGCACCGATCACGACTTCTGTTTCTCTTTAGCTTTAATATTCCCTTGATACTGTCTTTCATGCCACTTGACATTCTCTCATCAACAAATTAATTGCTACAATCCTTTTCATGACACAAGGCACAACTGGAGATATTTCAAGTCAGGGATAAATAATTTATGCACAACAGAGAGGCATCTTGACACTTGACAATATTAATTTGCCTTGATTGGCAAAACCTTATCTATTTTTCTACCATAGACCATATGAAGGTAAATATTCAGTCGCACATACAGTATTTCATCACAAAAACATACATGGGTTATGTTGGATTCCCTCAATTTGCATTCATCTGTTATTCAATCATCTCTCTACTTTTACGTCTTCTTTAGTCTGATAGTACGAGAGAGTATATGACAAGACTTGATGTGGATTTCTATAAGCACGCCTTCCAAAAAGGACTTTCCTGCTCTATGCCCTGTGCCTCTTGGATCTAGGAAAAATAGCACATTACCAGGGAGACTTGTAGTGATTCCATTTTACTGGCACCTTCCTTCCACTGCCTGTGTAAAACCGAAATTTCACACTGCATGATGTGTTGCCTCTCATTACACAGTGCCATTTAATTGGCTGAGTTTTCCCCCCGTTGTGATTATTCAAGGAGTGTTGTCTGTAGAATGGATAAGCTGTAGTTTTGCCATTAAGTCCCACAGGGGCAGCCTTATTTGTGTCTTTGGCCAAATTATGCCAAGTCCAGTGGGAGGAGAATGAAAAACTCGGGAGACATTACTCAGTGAACAAGGTTACTGGACAGCCTGGTTAGACATGATTAGATAAGATACTCCCGATAAAGTGACTCCTGATACTGCAAATAGCTTTTCATCTTTATCCGATGTAATGAGCAGATGTTCTTATAAATACATACAAAAACTAAATAATGGCAGATGATTTGAATTATTGTATGATTGTATACAGCAGTTTAATGTAGTCTTGCATGTATAGTTCACATACAGTAGCTCAATGTGCACAGAATATGATATTAGCTTCACTCCTCTGGCAGTAAAGGTAACACATAATAATCAGATCAGTATGTACTGTATGTATAAAAATAGTATTGTGTTCTCCACACACATACTCCGCATCTAATGGACCCAAGAGATGGACAATATGGCATATCTGTAATAATATGCTTTCATTCGCCATTACTGCCAAGGAGCACCACTGATCAGATGGTCTGGAAAATCCACTTTGACCCATGCTAAGAATAACTATACACCGTGATGTCTGCCTCGATAATGTGCTATGTGCACATTATATATATATAAAAAAAACAGTCTTTCCACAGAAGACAGTCACAGTTATGGGAAAGACACTTTGACTATAAAATAAATGAATGCAATGAAAATATGATCAGCAGTATGTGTTTAAGCTGCCAGAGTCCTGAAATAGCATAATACAATGAGCCACTGAGAGATTAAGAAAGTATATGGAAAATTGTGAAACATGGGAGAGGAAGAGCTTAATTGTAGATTGACTACATCATTGACTGATTGACTGTCAAAGGCATTCAAACCATATGAGGTGGTATTAATGGAGGAATGGGAATGCTAATTTGGGATTCAGGGATTTATTTTTCACAAGAGTACAAAGGTATTTTAGAAAAAAAAGAAAAATCCATGAGCCGACAACTTCAATCCTGCTATTGTGATTAGGCTCCTGACATTTAATGAAACCAGTAACTATGATATTAGCTGTTCACAATGCACCTAGTGTATGATAATTTCCCCAATAGGGGTCATGTTTACAAACATGCACAGCAGCATCTTGGTATGTTACTGGAATCTCATTAAATCAAAAGCTACAGATTATCTCATAGCAAGAACGTCATCAGTGACAGCAAGTGCTAGTGCTTCTCACTAATCCTAATTCACCAACCAAGTTGACTGAATGACCAACTGTGGAAAAATCCAATGGCAGACAGACAGAACGTTATTAGTAGGAACATCTTTAGTGTTATAATGTATCTGAAATGTAATCATGAAAATCAAACGTAAACAGATAGATATTGTAATTGGAAACATATGTCACTTTTTGATCATTTTGACTTTTATCTCAAAAGTTTTGCTGTTAAATTTTAACTCCAACCAACTTCTTTCAATGTTTGAAGTCAAGGCTGTAAGGCTACATGAATTAAGTGAGTTTGTATTTGTGTTGACAGAATGTCATATAAATATTATATGAAACAAAGACTAAAATGGAAAAATAATGCAGATTCATACTGAATTGTGGGTAAAAAAAACAAAAACCTGAGCAGCTAATGCAATATTCTGTTAAAGGCAATAATGGGAGTCACAATAACAGCAAACAATAAAGGAAAACAGAATTTTGAGAGTGAATTATTATCTTAGGAGGACTGCTATCTCATGGAAGACGGCCACTTTTGTTTGCCATGCTTCATTGTGCGGCATCTTTGTAATCCATGAGAGCCTCTACACAGCATTCATGGTGTTTCATCACTGGCACAAAAGCTTGACTGACATTATTTGAGATAGTTTGTTTCAGGTACAATGGGGGTAATAATTTGGGCAGCACTGAGAACAGAGAGCACTAACAGTAAGTAAGCAATATTACTGCCAATGATAGAATATTAAAGGAAATTGTTCAAAAAATGCTGCACAAAAAGCTACAAATTCTTTTTAATTTATAGCCCATTTTCAGCAGTCCACCACCCCCACATCAGGTATTGGCTTTTGAGCCCTAGTAAACGACAAAGTTTGGATTTTATACAACTGCAATAATAAGCACAGAATTATATGTTAAGTCAAGGTTGCCTGTGGTAACAGCTAGGGCTGTAATCAACCAAAGAAATTCTTGGTCGACTGAAGCCCTGAAATTTCGACTCAAAATCGAACATAGGAGCTCAGCTTCGCGGCTGAGACACAGGCCGCTGCCGTTATAAAACAAATCAATGATTATTAGACTAAAACATGAAATATGCTAATTCTGATATGATCATGGACTCAAAACGGACTGAGCAACATAACACAGACAAGTCAGCTTACCGTTTTTATATGATATGTTTGTATTAGAGCTGTGATATGGAAACTGTCGCTGGCAAACTTTTCACTTGACTTTTTTATCGCCATCTATTTTGGTAAAATGCTGCCACACTGCCAATGTCTTTGACATGGATGTTAGAGGAGGACTGACTATAGCTCAAAATTAAATAAAACTACCGGACGTACTCTATCTGCCTCTTGTGGGTTAGGCTAATCCAACATACTGAAAACAAGGGGGGTGTTCTCTGAAGACACACTGTTACCTGTGGAACAGGTGTGCTCTGAAAACACCCCCATTAGCACTTGGTACATGCCTCCAGATGAGATCAAATTAACCATAGACTCTATGAAATTAACACGGCAACAAGTCGACTTATCAGAATTTGAGTCGAACCAGAATGTATGGACTCATGAATAGAGCAGTTCGATTGGGACTTTACAACGCTAGTAACAGCATAACAAGAGAAAAGAAAAAATTGAGTCGAAGTCACTTAATGAGCAAAAAACTAAGTCAAAGTGGCCACATACTGGCACTAAATGTTGTAAAAACGCCTCCAGAAGATTATACAACTGCAAAAGAGAAAATAGTTTTTCACCTTCCACATCTACTTCTTTTTATTCTTCCCCTAATACATACACAGCATGTGCTATTGTTCGTGCATGCATGAAACGGTATTCACATTTACTGCAGACCCACTACTGCTTCCAGCTGCCTCTTTTCTCCCCGAACACAGGGCTTCTCAGACAGCAGATATTTCCATTGTTCTACATCTGTACTAGATTTGGAGATATTGAATAGGTGATAATTAAATTGTCTACCCCAGCTTGATATGGATTAATAATTGGTCACTAAAACACTCCTGACATTTTGCTGTATTGACTCAATATTGTTTGCAGCACTGTGTCAATAAATATGATGCTTGGTATTCTTCATTTTGTCCCTACGACACTGATCAAAGTTTTGCCTAATAATTAAAAAAGAAAAGAAAAAGTGATCCATTATTCAATGTTTAGGCATTACTATAGAGATAAAGTATTTCCCTGTAATACAGGAGTTTTTTTTTTCTTTTTTTCACAGACTCATTCACTCTTCTTTATATATAATCAGTGCTTTGTCAAAATAAAAATAAACCATTATGTGCTATGTTGTTCCAAATTACGCATGGAGTAAATTGTTGGACAAAACAACAGCACCAGTAGGAGAACTATAAATACTGAGATGAGAAGGTGGTATTGGCATCATGCCACATCACTGCATTGACTTCCTCTTTGCCATCTGTGAGTCTTCCTCCACTGGCATTGTCACAAAAAGCTCATGTGTGTTATTCACCTTTGTCCTTTTTTGCTAGGTTTAATTAGGTTATTTACTTCAGTCTCACCTCCTAGTGTTTCATGATAGTGGGCACCACTGATAAGGCTTCACACAGGGCAGGGGAAGATAAAAAGTTAGGACAAAAGATGATAAATGTCAGGAGTGGGGAACGGAATGCAATCGGGCTGCTGCGATGCAGAGATGCTCTAATGGCTTCCCAGCAAGGAAGGGGGAAGGCACTGCCGAGATGGCAGTGTGATAAATGGTACTAGAATGGCTGTAAGGACTGTAGGCAACACAAAGAAAAGAGTCATGGAGGAAGGAAAAAACGAAGATGACTACAAAATGGAATATAATTAATCTGGACTTGGTTCTCCTTCCTGACAAATTCAGTGCAGAAGAAGAAGAGAAGGGGAAATTGTTTTTTAGGTACGTGTTCACCCAACCTCTCTGTTTCCTCCCTACCATTCCATTTTCCTCCCAGGTTGAAATGGCAAAGGGACGTATGGGTTCTGACAAAGCTTCTGCACCTGTGGAATGATTAATGGCAGCAGACTGGCCTTACATGCTGCAGAGTGAAAATATCTGCTCCTAAGACACACCAAGGAGAACTGATATGAATGAAATTATTCTGCCAATAAGTGGATTTTAGAGTTCCTTTTACTGAAACATTAATTAATGGGGACCTTTTCACTGTGAGTGAAGTAAATAAATATAAATACAAATTGTGCCACATTTCGCAGGATACACAGAAGTTGCATTGTAGTCATATCAATATCTTAATATTCAATTCTTACAGTGCAGTACATGGTGGAGAGAAACAAAGCCCATGACAAAACAATGGAAAGACAAATCCACTCATGCAGTGATGAAAGTGGCTAAAAAAAAAAAGAAAGAAGATGAAATCATTGTGGTTAAGTGCACTACAGTTCCTAGAATATTCATGAATATAACAATCATTTTTAACCAGAGTGTGTCGGCTAACTATTCAACCTTTAATCTATGTGAGAAAACAGATGAAGTCATAAGTTACCGGCGACCATAGTACCTCTGTCTGGCATTTGTGACAATGTCAGTTGCTTTTTACTCTCTCCATCACAGTTTCACGACTCCACATTAAAAGTCAATAGCCTCAGCCATTAGTCACAGTTGTGCTTTTGGAATAATTCAGGCGACTGTGAAAAAGAGCAGTAGATCAATAGGTCTTTATATTTTTCAGGGAAATTTCTGCTTCCGAAGTAGCAGATTCAGAATCAGTGTGACACTCTCCTCTCACAAATGCATAAGCACAGATCCACAATGAAAATGTATCCGTCGAGTATTTCTATCCACATTCCCGAATGCTAATGTACATTTACTTAATACAGAAGAACCACACACATTCACTAAAGCCCATTACTGCTAGCAAACATTTAGACCCAAGGACAGCAGCATTGTGTACCCTCTCACTCCGTCAACTGAGGCTCCGGCTGAAAAGACTGAAGAAGTGACACATAATCAACAGCATCGGTCCACAGGCCACATCGCAGCTCCCCAACAGTCTTCTACCCCGAGGAGGATTCTTGTCTTGAGAAATCTACCACACTTGTCCCCCCATCCAGCCTCTCAGAAAACATGACACAATACCCTTTTAAATCACTCATGGAAGCACAATCGGAAGTAAACAACTCTACTAAGTCTATTTCATCACAATTATGATTTTCATGGTACGATCAACAGTTGCAAGCACACAACTCCCTGTTGTTTGAAGTTCTTCTCTTCCTGGCAGTTGCTCCCCCCCAAAAGCAATCCCAACAGGCATCTGTGGTTTCCTTTACTTGTTGTGAAGTTGTGGATTTCAATGGGAAAATATTTTCAAAGTTCACAGTTTATTAACAATTTATCCAGCAATTTGACAATCCCATTAATAACAGATGAATAATGAGGATGAAGATGAATGCACCTTAAAATGTAGCTCAAAGTGTCCATTAACACCCACACACTGTAAACAGACACACAAGCGCATGAAGAGTCATCCTCTACACTTCTCGTCATCTTCCCATGAATCATCCCAAATGTCCATACATGTCAAGAAAGAGCCTTTCAACAGTGATCTGAAGCACTTCATTTCACAGGATTATTTTAATTATGTCCCCTGAGGGTTGTTGTTTTTTGCTCCTGGGGTGACATTACAATATTATTTCCAAGTGAACACCCCCTATCCATCAGACTGACCCTGATACCACCCGGCTTCATTTGTTTCCCATCTGCAGCTCTTCAAAGACATACTGCACAAACCAAACTGTTTTCTACAGGGGGTTTATAATTAAGAATTCAAAGACCTTAGATCTTAGATTTACTACATGTGGTTTAGCTGGAGACATATTAATAATGGGAAGGTGACAAAAACAACCCACTAATGCACAGCTAATATGTTATCCGGCAGTATTGCATGTCACTTAGTGAATGTAAAACAAACTAATTAAAATTTAATTAAGACTAACTCTGAGAATAATAATGTAAATGTAATCAGTCGTGGCAATAATGTGGCATTATGACACACACACGTACACATAATATATATATATGTATATATATATATATATATATATATATACACACATATATATATGTATATCTACACGTATACAGAAGCTGAGAAGTTACAGATTTGAAACAATGGAATTATTGGTAATTGGTGCTTATGAAAACTTTGACTTTCATAAAAGTGAGTGAGCATGCAGTATATGCTAATGCAGCACACACCGCTTTAGTCATTAAAGAGAAATAATACTGCACTGGTATCAGTTTTAAGTCAGCATTTTATGTAAGCAGCTTAAAAGCACACAATCTAAAGTGAAAGTGAATCACTCCTATCACATAATATTGATGAGTTTCTGAAATATAGCTCTGCGCTCTTATTAGTATTATTATCATCTCAAAAAGGGTTCAGTTAGTACCTTTTCCCCACTCTTTTATATGCAATACCTTCCCTCACTGCTGCATGAAATTAGTGGCCTGTGAAAGGTCACTTTGGTCCTTGAGAGACTGTTTGTGGTACCTCCCCTGCATATCCTTTGTTCCAGTAAAAGGTTTTCCTTTGGAGGATTGCTCTGACTACAGCTCGTTGATGAAGAGAACCGCACTGTGAAAACCCTTTTTTGGGCCCCCCAGACATTTTACCCCCCCCTCCCCCCATAAAAAGAAAAAACAATTGGTATGTATTCCCTTAACCGTATGAGACAAGTGGTGATGATGGTGTTTGGTTGCAGATGTGTTTAGTTTTCTGGGGAAAAAAAAGAAGCTTGGTGAACCTGGTTTGCTGAACTTAGGAACATTTGGAGGATATCTGAGCCGGTGAAAGGAAACCAGTTGTCATCTTGCAGAGTTGCAGAAGCATGAGCTAGTTTGCCTGTAAGCGGCTGAGAAAACACAGTTCAGGGAATGTGTCACTTCATATGGCCTGACAACTGGCAGCTATCGGAAATGGCTTGGCACTACTTATCCATAAAATTAGAGTCTGTTTAAATATACAATGCTGAGTCCCTGGAATGATTTGCTACATAATCCATCTCTGCTCCTACAGAGACAAATATGAGGCAAGCTTTTCCGCTCCATGGTTGAGGGCAAAGACAATTATGTGAAGTTTATGCTATAAAGAACTAGGACAGGCCCAAGCGCAGTGTAATTCTCTCGTAAATAGAGCCAGTTGAATATGTCGCTTATTTGATTTTCCATTCCACTTTTCCCATCCATATCTTTTGAATTCTGCTACATGTCGTGGAAAGTCAGTAGCTTTGTAGATGTTCACCTGCGTGTGCTGCCATGGCAATACTTGGCGTCACATCAGCCTAAGTTTGGTTGTTTTGCCACGCACATAACATGTACACGTGGTAGAAGCATGAAAATCACACACATCTATGTTCTCTTAGTATCTACACATCATAACATGCAAATAGCATCACATTGGCAGTAAGCTGACATGGCCAAAGAGTGTTTATCACTTCTCCCGTTTTTAAACATCTCTTCAAGTCTGTGCAGCCCCAGCATGATAACTACTGGCCATTTTGGTGCAGCACTGCCATTTAATAAATCGTTCCATTGCTGAGAGGATAACAGAATGAATGAATGGCTTTCTGTGTTAGTGGCTGCCACTGCCTATCCTATCAGATAATTAACTTTTTGCAAATAGACTGCACTGACTACCTAACAGACTAAGCCTGCACAATTAGAATTACTTATCTATGTTCTTTCTTTTTCTCCAGACATTGGAGGAAAAAACAAACAAGACAAACAAATCCAAATTTCATACTTCTTGCTTGACTGTTCTTTTTTAAATTGTCACACACGAATTGGACCCAGATATGTGTATTCATCAATAAATGGACACAAAATGAACAAGGGGAGATGAAAATGAAGGCTTATTGAATGTGAAAACCTCTGTATTATTTTGCATAAGCATTTGACAACATCAGCCCAGATATTCGGAATTTCTGAAGGTCTAGCATTTTCCATCTCCCTCTACCCCCCCTCCTCTCCCCCATTTTTTAAAAATTCTTCTTTCTTTCTTTTTTTTTTTACCTTCGGCGGATTGTCTCACACCAACAGTGGCACAATTCAATATTTACGTTTTTCTCTGTGTTTGGTTTCCACTGCAAAGGGAGGTGGGCTTTCATGTATCTAATTTGCCACAGCAATGATTCAGCTCCAGCTTTTAAAGTGTTGGGAGCCGTTTGAACAAAGCCATCTGTTTGAGTGGGTCGTTTTATTAAGTGACAAACTGGATCCCTCTACCTCGCTAATGTGTCCCGTGGGAGGAGGCAGTCACTTGTTTGTGTGTGCGTATGTGTGGGGTAGAGACACAAATGCAGTCGGAGGAGGGAGGGGTACAGAGGATATAACTCAGACCCCATGCAGACCTGGCATTAACTTCTGTCCTGAGTGATCACGTGTGGACAACCCTGCATAACAGGTGTGAATGATCCCAATCCATCCTGAATACGTCTTCAGATCTGATCTGGTTTCTGACTTTATTTGGCCAAATTTTCTTGCATGCACAAATGCAATCTGTCCTCCAAAGCCAACATCCTACTGCATTTTTAAGAATACTTACATAAATTGACAATATTAAGACATATCAATACATGATTCCTTTTTTGTGACAGTTCAATCAATACAATTTCATGGTGCAGAAGCGTGAGTAGTACTTTGATTCCCTGAGCTCCTTGTGACTCCTTTTTTCCTTCTCTCTCCTCATCACTCATGCAGACACTCACACTGACATCAAACATCATTTTAGTCTTGTTAACAGACATGACGTCAGCGTGCATTTGAATACTTGGTGGGGGGGTGAAGTCAGATCATCGTGGTCATAAAGGACGCATCAAGGAAGCATTTTAATGCCAGGGGGTGAACAGTCATATTGAGGGCTAGCCACATGTGATAGGAGCACTCAGGATGGATGATAATACCAGGTCTGAATGGGGCCTTATCCTCTGCAAACATTGTCATATAGGACACTGGAGGCACCACATCACTGATGGAGCTGTCATTGCAGAACTGAAAGGTTTTTGCCCTTATGATTCTGCAATGGTAATTGAATTAGGGAGCCTTTCAGGTTTCATCTCATGAAAGATACGATAAGAAGTGAGTACAGCTCTATAAATAACCCTTTATATGTACTAGACCCTTGCGGAATTTTCCATTGTTCTACAGTCTTCGATGTATTAATGTTCCAATGTTCTTCCAGTAAGAATATCCTCATACCCGTAAGAGTTTCTCTCTGTGCATGTGTGCCTGATAGCTTGTGCTTGTGCACATCTAGAGCCTTTCCTACCTATCCTCCCATCTCGTCAGAGAATCTGTCAGTGCACTGAATGTGGGACAAGAGCATTAACCATTCTTTTTGAAGTTGTTGCTGTTGTCTGTGCAAAAGTGCATTAACTCCTTCAGCCAGAAGCTCAGTGCTTGTGTTGCGAGCATGAGTAATACACAGATTGACGTTCAAAAAAGTCCAGACAGAATACAATTTTTGTAACCCAGGTGATTGGGTCGAATATTTGGAATGGAGATTACACTGGAAATTTGTGTATACTACACTGTAGTTCTCCTATCAGAAGCATTGCTGAGATGATATGCGTTGATGTATTCACAGGAGATACTTGGTGGCTTATGAGCCAAATAGACCCCGACCCTATCACAAAATGGACCAGCAGCCGCAATATTAATGTGTCATTAAGCCGTATTCTTGTATATTCTATTGAGTTAATTTCACATAATGACTGTTATGAATTTTGCTTATAGAGCACATTTAAGCAGTTGAGAAAGGAGGAGCAGGGTGGGAGAAGGCTTGTATTATGAACTTCATTATGTGTGACAAGCAGCCGAATATTGATGGAAGAG